>NC_069503.1:871888097-872233097 GCF_027579735.1 Bombina bombina | reverse complement strand
CCATGTGATAATAAAAAACAACAATAACAAAACAAAGAACAAAACCCTTTCCAGTTTGCTTATATTTTAAAAAAAAACTCTCCTTTTTGTCTCCTTGGTTGAAACTTGAGCCCTTTCTAAGAGGGTATACTACTGTAGGCAGAGGAACTTAAGCCCTTTCTAAGAGGGTATACTACAGTAGGCAGAGGAACTTGAGCCCTTTCTAAGAGGGTATACTACAGTAGGCAGAGGAACTTGATCCCTTTCTAAGAGGGTATACTACAGTAGGCAGAGGAACGTAAGCCCTTTCTAAGAGGGTATACTACAGTAGGCAGAGGAACTTGAGCCCTTTCTAAGAGGGTATACTACAGTAGGCAGAGGAACTTGATCCCTTTCTAAGAGGGTATACTACAGTAGGCAGAGGAACGTAAGCCCTTTCTAAGAGGGTATACTACAGTAGGCAGAGGAACTTGAGCCCTTTCTAAGAGGGTATACTACAGTAGGCAGAGGAACTTGAGCCTTTTCTAAGAGGGTATACTACAGTAGGCAGAGGAACTTGAGCCCTTTCTAAGAGGGTATACTACAGTAGGCAGAGGAACGTAAGCCCTTTCTAAGAGGGTATACTACAGTAGGCAGAGGAACTTGAGCCCTTTCTAAGAGGGTATACTACAGTAGGCAGAGGAACATAAGCCCTTTCTAAGAGGGTATACTACAGTAGGCAGAGGAACGTAAGCCCTTTCTAAGAGGGTATACTACAGTAGACAGAGGAACTTGAGCCCTTTCTAAGAGGGTATACTACAGTAGGCAGAGGAACATAAGCCCTTTCTAAGAGGGTATACTACAGTAGGCAGAGGAACTTAAGCCCTTTCTAAGAGGGTATACTACAGTAGGCAGAGGAACTTAAGCCCTTTCTAAGAGGGTATACTACAGTAGGCAGAGGAACTTGAGCCCTTTCTAAGAGGGTATACTACAGTAGGCAGAGGAACTTGAGCCCTTTCTAAGAGGGTATACTACAGTAGGCAGAGGAACTTGAGCCCTTTCTAAGAGGGTATACTACAGTAGGCAGAGGAACTTGAGCCCTTTCTAAGAGGGTATACTACAGTAGGCAGAGGAACTTGAGCCCTTTCTAAGAGGGTATACTACAGTAGGCAGAGGAACGTAAGCCCTTTCTAAGAGGGTATACTACAGTAGGCAGAGGAACTTGAGCCCTTTCTAAGAGGGTATACTACAGTAGGCAGAGGAACATAAGCCCTTTCTAAGAGGGTATACTACAGTAGGCAGAGGAACTTAAGCCCTTTCTAAGAGGGTATACTACAGTAGGCAGAGGAACATAAGCCCTTTCTAAGAGATAAAACTACAGTAGGCAGAGGAACGTAAGCCCTTTCTAAGAGGGTATACTACAGTAGGCAGAGGAACTTGAGCCCTTTCTAAGAGGGTATACTACAGTAGGCAGAGGAACTTGAGCCCTTTCTAAGAGGGTATACTACAGTAGGCAGAGGAACATACGCCCTTTCTAAGAGGGTATACTACAGTAGGCAGAGGAACTTAAGCCCTTTCTAAGAGGGTATACTACAGTAGGCAGAGGAACTTAAGCCCTTTCTAAGAGATAAAACTACAGTAGGCAGAGGAAGTAAGCCCTTTCTAAGAGGGTATACTACAGTAGGCAGAAGAACGTAAGCCCTTTCTAATAGGGTATACTACAGTAGGCAGAGGAGTGTGCTCATTTCTTGAACACATTGGCCAATATTTATCAAGCTCCGTACGGAGCTTGAAGGGCCGTGTTTCTGGCGAGTCTTCAGACTCGCCAGAAACACAAGTTATGAAGCAGTGGTCTAAAGACTGCTGCTCCATAACCCTGTCCGCCTGCTCTGAGCAGGCAGACAGAAATCGCCGGAAATCAACCCGATCGAGTACGATCGGGTTGATTGACACCCCCCCTTGGCCGCGAGTCTGCAAGGGGCGGCGTTGCATCAGCAGCTCTTGTTAGCTGCTGGTGCAATGTTAAATGCAGAGAGCGTATTGCTCTCTGCATTTAGCGAGGTCTTGCGGACCTGATCCGCACTGTCGGATCAGGTCCGCAAGACCTTTGATAAATAGAGGCCATTGTGTCAGCATTGCGTGTAGCAAAGTTATACAAACAACTTGTAGGAGAAGCTTTAGAGTGCAGAAGCTGCATTCACTCTGTTAAAACTCTGTAGTAAACTGATCTAATATATATATATATATATATATATATATATATATATCCTCCATGTGTATCTGCACTCTCAATGTCCAATAGTCGCCAACCAGGGTGCCAGATCAGTAAGTATTCATAGTAATCTGCAACATAGGACTGCACTCACTGGATTTATGTAAAAAATCTCTTTAATTAGGTAACGTTTCGGAGCACGCAGGCTCCTTCCTCAGACCAATACAAAACATGCAACTAAACACTGTGTCTTATAAACATATTGTGCCCCACCCACCACCAAATTAACTGTGAATTGCGCCAAAACTGGGGTTGTCATAGTGATAACCCCTAACCCCCTCAGTGTTACCATATTACTAATCAAACAATTCCTAGGATAATTCATAAAAGCTTCAAAGTTGTATAGGTGGTACAATAAATGCATGAGCCACAAAAAGTGCCTATTACTAAATGTAAAGCTAAACATCCATGTGTTCCAGTACATACATAAATGGATTACTTAGATAAGAGATATATGACTGCCAAAACATTTCATATTGGTGTAAATTAGACCTTCATATGTGATATATAGACATATAGATATATATGGCAGTACAGCAGTGCATTACACATAGTCACATCGGTTATACATGTATTAGTCATTACATCAGAGTAGCACTGTGTAACCCTCTTGTTGTGTTTGAACTGTGAGTTCATATTAACGTTTATGAAATGCCGTTCCCACTAGGTGATAATGTATCTGCAGCTGATCTCTATTCAATCAAAATTAGGGACTCGTACTGTAAACCCTTAAAGCAGCATTATCACTCTTACCTTATGTATTACTTAATAATATGTCTGTATATATTGTGTTTTAAGGTCAAATTAGGCTCCCAATCTTCTGTAGGACAGATCGTTGCATGAACAAAAACGTAGCTAAAAGAACGGGCCACTAGATTGTATTAGGCGCCCAGAGAAGCAGCTCCGGCGCCCGTACTGCTCATTAGCATAGCGCATGGCTAATTTACATAAGTTGATGACGTATGCGCGTGTATCTGCGCGTCGTCATGGTGACCCAGCAGGGCGTTAGGCAATATGCGATCGTGACCGCTTGTGTTACATCGTGTTAGCTATAGTCAAAGCCTTAATATGGGACACACTTAAAGGAATATTCCTTTAGCAAGGGCATACAAAAAAAATAAAAAATAAAGTTTTAAAATTTATATTTCACACTGAGTGGGCTGAGAGCATCGTAATGGATGTATATATATGTGTGTGTCACCACTGTATTACTGACATACATCTAAGTGTCTCATAAGGCTAACCACATTATGTATAAAGTTTGTACATATACTTTAAGTTAGGCACACTAAGTATGACAGAGAGACCTTATCCCCTGTAATGTTGATAACAAAAATAATCAAGTAGCAATCCATAGAAATGCAGAAGGCTGTGTAAATCTTTGTAGCCTATTCAACAATAAAACAGCCATAGGGTTAGACTACGTGTGGGGTCAGTTCAGATAGAACTGAAAGTTTTTTACATTAACACATATGTGTATACAAATGTTTAATAATAGTACAATCTAGGACCTTGTGCCTGGACCCTCATGAGTCCATTCAGTAAAACCTCAAAATATATCATTGGTTTACTGTTATAAATGGCAATCAAAGTGACATCACATTCTCCCGAATAGCTTAGTATAGGTTTAGCAATATAGTGTTATTAGATTGTTAATGTCTTTAGGTAAAAAAAGTCTGTATCAGTCCTACTGAAAACAGATCCTGTGTTAAGTTGCCAGGAACAAACACAGTGTACTCCAACTAGTTCAAGAATACCATAGGTGTCCCATTAATACCCATATGTCACGTATTAAAGTGACCTGCTTCCATCACTAAGTAGCCAACACACAGGCCCATAAATGACACTTAAGTTGGACCCACCAAGTGTGTATCACACTAGGGCATATGAAACTCACTGGTTAGTTAACCAACTATAGTGTGTCCAGGCAGGTCCTGTACCTTATCTGTGCTCCGCTGGTCCAACATCATGACCTGACTTGTGTCCCACAATCGCGGGTGGAATGCACCAGGTGCCTCATCACAAGACCGGAATGTAAAGTAGCCATTGTAGCTTAGTTTCAGAGGAAGCAGTGCCAGTCATTGGACATATTCAGGCCTTTGGGGTATAGGGTACCAAGTCTATGAATCCATCTCGCTTCCATCTGGAGTAGGGTTCTATCTCTGTCCCCACCTCGTTTGAGGGATGGAACGTGGTCAATCAAGATGAACCTTAAATCTGTTACTTTATGTTTGGCCATAAGGAAATGTCTTGCCACAGGTTGGTCCGAAGTTCCTTTATCCAGGGCGCTTCTTATGGCTGATCTATGGTTCGCCATTCTGAGACGTGCATTGTCTGTCGTTTTTCCTACATAAAATTGGCCACAGCAGCAACTCAATAGATAGATCACATGAGTCGTCGTACAGGTGATATAATGTCTTATTGTGTACTTTTGAGTAGTGTGTGGATGTCTAAACACTTTACATGGGATCATTCCACTGCAAGTTGTGCATCCCAGGCATCTGTAGCAGCCCTTTTTCTTTGTCATAAGCCATTGCTGTTTCATATAGCATTGCTGTGGGTCTGTAGCCATGAGTAGATCCCTTAGACTCCTTCCACGTCTATACCCCATAATGGGGGGGTCCATATGTGTAAATGGTAAACTCTGGTCAGTCGCTAGGATCTCCCATCTATTTCTGATGTCCTGTGCCATCTTGTCTTTCCCTTTATTATAGGTGGTGGTGAATATCATCCTTTCCTTTTTGGTCTGTGCCAGACATTTAGACTGGTGATCCTCCTGAGTAATGATCTCATCAATGACACCCTGTATGAGCTCCATCTTGTATCCCCTTTGTAGGAACTTCTCTGTCATCATTTGTAGTTGTGGTTCACGGTTACTATTTTCAGTATTATTTCTTAATACTCGGATCATCTGTGACTTTATGATCGCCTTTCTAGTGTGTGGAGGATGGTTACTGGATGCCTCAAGAATAGAGTTTCGATCAGTTGGTTTGGTGTATAGAGTTGTGAATAGTTTGCCTCCTTTCTTATAGATTCTTAGATCTAGAAAGTCAATACTGTTCAGGTCATATTTCAACTCAAATTTAATTGGGGATTCAAGTGTGTTAAGTTGTACTACCCATTCCTTCAAGGATTCCTCCGTGCCCTGCCATATGAGGAAGACATCATCAATGTACCTTTTGAAATGTCTTATTGTATCAATATTGTATACATCTATGATATCACGCTCATAGCGCTCCATGTACAAGTTAGCGTAAGATGGGGCCATGTTCGACCCCATTGCTGTCCCCATAAGCTGTTGGTAGAACGTACTTTCAAAGCGAAAGTAGTTGAGGGTTAAACATTTCTCCAGTAGATCAAGTATCAGGGAAAGCGGAGGTCCCACATATGGGAACCTTGACAGGGCTAGTGTGACCGCCTTGAGTCCATCTGTGTGGGGGATAACCGTGTATAGGCTCCTTACGTCCATAGTGACCAACAGGTCACTGTCGCTAATTGTGTCCACGGTACTAAGTATGGTAATGAGGTCACCTGAGTCCCTAATATATGAGTCCATTGATCTCACCAGTGGCTGTAGGATTGCATCAACAAATATTGCTAGGGGTTGCAGCAGGGACCCCCGTGCCGATACAATTGGCCTCCCAGGGGGGTTCTTTTGGTCCTTGTGTATCTTGGGAAGGGTATATAGAATTGGATGTATGGGATACATACTATTGAGAAAATTAAATTCATCACTGCTGATCCAATTCAGCCGTTTTGCTTCAGATAGAGTCATATCAATGTCCCTTTTAAAAGAGTTAGTTGGATCTCGGGTAAGTTTTTTGTAAGTCTGATGATCATTAAGTTGGCGAAGAATTTCCTTGCGATATTGGTCATAGTTCATCACAATAATGGCTCCTCCCTTGTCCGCTGGGCGAATGACTATCCCAGTGTCATTGGATAATGATTTGAGTGCCATTCTTTCAGCTCTATTGAGGTTAGGTCTGTGTTTCATCTGTTCCAGTTCTTTACTGTCATTGCCAATAAGTCTGGTGTAGGTTTTGATGCTTGATCCGCATGTTTTTGGTTCGAATTTGCTTTTTGGTTTAAATCGCTTAATTTCTTTCTCAGTTGGAAAGTCTTTGAAATGTTCTTTTAATTTAAGGTTCCTTTGGAATCTGTGTATATCCAAATAGTTTTCAAAGTCATCATTGGTAAATGTGGGGATAAACGTCAGACCTTTGTTTAACAGGCTAACTTCACCCTCATCCAAAGTCCTGTCGCTCAAGTTGATTACAATGTCAGGGTTTTTTATCTTCGAGGTAGGGGGGGTCTTCTGCCCACAGTAGTTCCCCCTCCTCGGATGCGGCCTCGACCTCTTGTGTTGGCGGATCTCGTGGTAACCCCTAAAAAAGTTGTTTGTGATGTTGTTGGAGTTTGGTCTTGATAGCGTTGTTCATTGCTAGTAGCCTCATTGTCAGAGCCTGAGCTGCTATCCACCGTATTAAGGTATCTGGATCGGTAATTGCGCTGTCTTCTTTGCCTTTGTTGTCCTCCCTGGGTGTTCCCATGAATCCAAGCATATATTCTTTTGTCTTTATAGTCATTGTCCACTGTGTGTAGTTTTTGGTTTTTGAATGCCACTAGTTCCTTTCTATATTCAGTAACTTGTTTAGCGATTTTCTCCATCCAAGGTTCGCCTGTGTCAGTCTGTAGTATCTGTAGTTTATGAGTGTTGAATTCCGTTAGTTCATCCTTCACAGTGGCCAAAATACTAGTACATTCTTCAATCACTAATAAGATTAAATCCAGTGAACATTTGTTTAGTATTTGGCACCACCGTAGGCAGAAGTTTTTATTGTTCCTTCCAATGGTTGGTTGATTTTTTATCCTGAATCCTCTCGGGATCTTGCTTTTCTTGTAATATTTAGATAAATATACTGTATGTAGCTCAAGGTCAATTTCTCTCTTTCTAAGTCTCATTAGAGTATTATAGATAGTTTGTGAGTTTTCAATTTGTTCCATATCTGTTGTTTCTGAATCCACCAGGATCCTCATGGCATCATCACTAGTAAACGCAAATGTCTTTGTAGTGTATTCCTCTTCAGGTAGTTCAGGATCACCTACTGCCTCTGCCATATTGTAAGTTTTGTGATAACTATTTCTTTCAATTAAACTGTCTCTTGTAGGTATAGATTGTATGAGCAGCCGGATGTGGGCCCAAACAAAGCCAGATTAGTAGTAATGGTAAACAAACTGTGTGTTTTTTTTAAAAGGTCCTTGCAGACCAAAGACAAAATTGTTTTCTCCAGAAAACAAACAAATGAAACAAAAAGGCCCCACTGTTGCTAGTGGAGACCCACAGGTGGTGTGAGTATCAGCTCAGTAAATCCTTTTGGGTGCCAGATAAAAAACAATCATATCCTCCATGTGTATCTGCACTCTCAATGTCCAATAGTCGCCAACCAGGGTGCCAGATCAGTAAGTATTCATAGTAATCTGCAACATAGGACTGCACTCACTGGATTTATGTAAAAAATCTCTTTAATTAGGTAACGTTTCGGAGCACGCAGGCTCCTTCCTCAGACCAATACAAAACATGCAACTAAACACTGTGTCTTATAAACATATTGTGCCCCACCCACCACCAAATTAACTGTGAATTGCGCCAAAACTGGGGTTGTCATAGTGATAACCCCTAACCCCCTCAGTGTTACCATATTACTAATCAAACAATTCCTAGGATAATTCATAAAAGCTTCAAAGTTGTATAGGTGGTACAATAAATGCATGAGCCACAAAAAGTGCCTATTACTAAATGTAAAGCTAAACATCCATGTGTTCCAGTACATACATAAATGGATTACTTAGATAAGAGATATATGACTGCCAAAACATTTCATATTGGTGTAAATTAGACCTTCATATGTGATATATAGACATATAGATATATATGGCAGTACAGCAGTGCATTACACATAGTCACATCGGTTATACATGTATTAGTCATTACATCAGAGTAGCACTGTGTAACCCTCTTGTTGTGTTTGAACTGTGAGTTCATATTAACGTTTATGAAATGCCGTTCCCACTAGGTGATAATGTATCTGCAGCTGATCTCTATTCAATAGAGATCAGCTGCAGATACATTATCACCTAGTGGGAACGGCATTTCATAAACGTTAATATGAACTCACAGTTCAAACACAACAAGAGGGTTACACAGTGCTACTCTGATGTAATGACTAATACATGTATAACCGATGTGACTATGTGTAATGCACTGCTGTACTGCCATATATATCTATATGTCTATATATCACATATGAAGGTCTAATTTACACCAATATGAAATGTTTTGGCAGTCATATATCTCTTATCTAAGTAATCCATTTATGTATGTACTGGAACACATGGATGTTTAGCTTTACATTTAGTAATAGGCACTTTTTGTGGCTCATGCATTTATTGTACCACCTATACAACTTTGAAGCTTTTATGAATTATCCTAGGAATTGTTTGATTAGTAATATGGTAACACTGAGGGGGTTAGGGGTTATCACTATGACAACCCCAGTTTTGGCGCAATTCACAGTTAATTTGGTGGTGGGTGGGGCACAATATGTTTATAAGACACAGTGTTTAGTTGCATGTTTTGTATTGGTCTGAGGAAGGAGCCTGCGTGCTCCGAAACGTTACCTAATTAAAGAGATTTTTTACATAAATCCAGTGAGTGCAGTCCTATGTTGCAGATTACTATGAATACTTACTGATCTGGCACCCTGGTTGGCGACTATTGGACATTGAGAGTGCAGATACACATGGAGGATATGATTGTTTTTTATCTGGCACCCAAAAGGATTTACTGAGCTGATACTCACACCACCTGTGGGTCTCCACTAGCAACAGTGGGGCCTTTTTGTTTCATTTGTTTGTTTTCTGGAGAAAACAATTTTGTCTTTGGTCTGCAAGGACCTTTTAAAAAAAACACACAGTTTGTTTACCATTACTACTAATCTGGCTTTGTTTGGGCCCACATCCGGCTGCTCATACAATCTATACCTACAAGAGACAGTTTAATTGAAAGAAATAGTTATCACAAAACTTACAATATGGCAGAGGCAGTAGGTGATCCTGAACTACCTGAAGAGGAATACACTACAAAGACATTTGCGTTTACTAGTGATGATGCCATGAGGATCCTGGTGGATTCAGAAACAACAGATATGGAACAAATTGAAAACTCACAAACTATCTATAATACTCTAATGAGACTTAGAAAGAGAGAAATTGACCTTGAGCTACATACAGTATATTTATCTAAATATTACAAGAAAAGCAAGATCCCGAGAGGATTCAGGATAAAAAATCAACCAACCATTGGAAGGAACAATAAAAACTTCTGCCTACGGTGGTGCCAAATACTAAACAAATGTTCACTGGATTTAATCTTATTAGTGATTGAAGAATGTACTAGTATTTTGGCCACTGTGAAGGATGAACTAACGGAATTCAACACTCATAAACTACAGATACTACAGACTGACACAGGCGAACCTTGGATGGAGAAAATCGCTAAACAAGTTACTGAATATAGAAAGGAACTAGTGGCATTCAAAAACCAAAAACTACACACAGTGGACAATGACTATAAAGACAAAAGAATATATGCTTGGATTCATGGGAACACCCAGGGAGGACAACAAAGGCAAAGAAGACAGCGCAATTACCGATCCAGATACCTTAATACGGTGGATAGCAGCTCAGGCTCTGACAATGAGGCTACTAGCAATGAACAACGCTATCAAGACCAAACTCCAACAACATCACAAACAACTTTTTTAGGGGTTACCACGAGATCCGCCAACACAAGAGGTCGAGGCCGCATCCGAGGAGGGGGAACTACTGTGGGCAGAAGACCCCCCCTACCTCGAAGATAAAAAACCCTGACATTGTAATCAACTTGAGCGACAGGACTTTGGATGAGGGTGAAGTTAGCCTGTTAAACAAAGGTCTGACGTTTATCCCCACATTTACCAATGATGACTTTGAAAACTATTTGGATATACACAGATTCCAAAGGAACCTTAAATTAAAAGAACATTTCAAAGACTTTCCAACTGAGAAAGAAATTAAGCGATTTAAACCAAAAAAGCAAATTCGAACCAAAAACATGCGGATCAAGCATCAAAACCTACACCAGACTTATTGGCAATGACAGTAAAGAACTGGAACAGATGAAACACAGACCTAACCTCAATAGAGCTGAAAGAATGGCACTCAAATCATTATCCAATGACACTGGGATAGTCATTCGCCCAGCGGACAAGGGAGGAGCCATTATTGTGATGAACTATGACCAATATCGCAAGGAAATTCTTCGCCAACTTAATGATCATCAGACTTACAAAAAACTTACCCGAGATCCAACTAACTCTTTTAAAAGGGACATTGATATGACTCTATCTGAAGCAAAACGGCTGAATTGGATCAGCAGTGATGAATTTAATTTTCTCAATAGTATGTATCCCATACATCCAATTCTATATACCCTTCCCAAGATACACAAGGACCAAAAGAACCCCCCTGGGAGGCCAATTGTATCGGCACGGGGGTCCCTGCTGCAACCCCTAGCAATATTTGTTGATGCAATCCTACAGCCACTGGTGAGATCAATGGACTCATATATTAGGGACTCAGGTGACCTCATTACCATACTTAGTACCGTGGACACAATTAGCGACAGTGACCTGTTGGTCACTATGGACGTAAGGAGCCTATACACGGTTATCCCCCACACAGATGGACTCAAGGCGGTCACACTAGCCCTGTCAAGGTTCCCATATGTGGGACCTCCGCTTTCCCTGATACTTGATCTACTGGAGAAATGTTTAACCCTCAACTACTTTCGCTTTGAAAGTACGTTCTACCAACAGCTTATGGGGACAGCAATGGGGTCGAACATGGCCCCATCTTACGCTAACTTGTACATGGAGCGCTATGAGCGTGATATCATAGATGTATACAATATTGATACAATAAGACATTTCAAAAGGTACATTGATGATGTCTTCCTCATATGGCAGGGCACGGAGGAATCCTTGAAGGAATGGGTAGTACAACTTAACACACTTGAATCCCCAATTAAATTTGAGTTGAAATATGACCTGAACAGTATTGACTTTCTAGATCTAAGAATCTATAAGAAAGGAGGCAAACTATTCACAACTCTATACACCAAACCAACTGATCGAAACTCTATTCTTGAGGCATCCAGTAACCATCCTCCACACACTAGAAAGGCGATCATAAAGTCACAGATGATCCGAGTATTAAGAAATAATACTGAAAATAGTAACCGTGAACCACAACTACAAATGATGACAGAGAAGTTCCTACAAAGGGGATACAAGATGGAGCTCATACAGGGTGTCATTGATGAGATCATTACTCAGGAGGATCACCAGTCTAAATGTCTGGCACAGACCAAAAAGGAAAGGATGATATTCACCACCACCTATAATAAAGGGAAAGACAAGATGGCACAGGACATCAGAAATAGATGGGAGATCCTAGCGACTGACCAGAGTTTACCATTTACACATATGGACCCCCCCATTATGGGGTATAGACGTGGAAGGAGTCTAAGGGATCTACTCATGGCTACAGACCCACAGCAATGCTATATGAAACAGCAATGGCTTATGACAAAGAAAAAGGGCTGCTACAGATGCCTGGGATGCACAACTTGCAGTGGAATGATCCCATGTAAAGTGTTTAGACATCCACACACTACTCAAAAGTACACAATAAGACATTATATCACCTGTACGACGACTCATGTGATCTATCTATTGAGTTGCTGCTGTGGCCAATTTTATGTAGGAAAAACGACAGACAATGCACGTCTCAGAATGGCGAACCATAGATCAGCCATAAGAAGCGCCCTGGATAAAGGAACTTCGGACCAACCTGTGGCAAGACATTTCCTTATGGCCAAACATAAAGTAACAGATTTAAGGTTCATCTTGATTGACCACGTTCCATCCCTCAAACGAGGTGGGGACAGAGATAGAACCCTACTCCAGATGGAAGCGAGATGGATTCATAGACTTGGTACCCTATACCCCAAAGGCCTGAATATGTCCAATGACTGGCACTGCTTCCTCTGAAACTAAGCTACAATGGCTACTTTACATTCCGGTCTTGTGATGAGGCACCTGGTGCATTCCACCCGCGATTGTGGGACACAAGTCAGGTCATGATGTTGGACCAGCGGAGCACAGATAAGGTACAGGACCTGCCTGGACACACTATAGTTGGTTAACTAACCAGTGAGTTTCATATGCCCTAGTGTGATACACACTTGGTGGGTCCAACTTAAGTGTCATTTATGGGCCTGTGTGTTGGCTACTTAGTGATGGAAGCAGGTCACTTTAATACGTGACATATGGGTATTAATGGGACACCTATGGTATTCTTGAACTAGTTGGAGTACACTGTGTTTGTTCCTGGCAACTTAACACAGGATCTGTTTTCAGTAGGACTGATACAGACTTTTTTTACCTAAAGACATTAACAATCTAATAACACTATATTGCTAAACCTATACTAAGCTATTCGGGAGAATGTGATGTCACTTTGATTGCCATTTATAACAGTAAACCAATGATATATTTTGAGGTTTTACTGAATGGACTCATGAGGGTCCAGGCACAAGGTCCTAGATTGTACTATTATTAAACATTTGTATACACATATGTGTTAATGTAAAAAACTTTCAGTTCTATCTGAACTGACCCCACACGTAGTCTAACCCTATGGCTGTTTTATTGTTGAATAGGCTACAAAGATTTACACAGCCTTCTGCATTTCTATGGATTGCTACTTGATTATTTTTGTTATCAACATTACAGGGGATAAGGTCTCTCTGTCATACTTAGTGTGCCTAACTTAAAGTATATGTACAAACTTTATACATAATGTGGTTAGCCTTATGAGACACTTAGATGTATGTCAGTAATACAGTGGTGACACACACATATATATACATCCATTACGATGCTCTCAGCCCACTCAGTGTGAAATATAAATTTTAAAACTTTATTTTTTATTTTTTTTGTATGCCCTTGCTAAAGGAATATTCCTTTAAGTGTGTCCCATATTAAGGCTTTGACTATAGCTAACACGATGTAACACAAGCGGTCACGATCGCATATTGCCTAACGCCCTGCTGGGTCACCATGACGACGCGCAGATACACGCGCATACGTCATCAACTTATGTAAATTAGCCATGCGCTATGCTAATGAGCAGTACGGGCGCCGGAGCTGCTTCTCTGGGCGCCTAATACAATCTAGTGGCCCGTTCTTTTAGCTACGTTTTTGTTCATGCAACGATCTGTCCTACAGAAGATTGGGAGCCTAATTTGACCTTAAAACACAATATATACAGACATATTATTAAGTAATACATAAGGTAAGAGTGATAATGCTGCTTTAAGGGTTTACAGTACGAGTCCCTAATTTTGATTGAATAGAGATCAGCTGCAGATACATTATCACCTAGTGGGAACGGCATTTCATAAACGTTAATATGAACTCACAGTTCAAACACAACAAGAGGGTTACACAGTGCTACTCTGATGTAATGACTAATACATGTATAACCGATGTGACTATGTGTAATGCACTGCTGTACTGCCATATATATCTATATGTCTATATATCACATATGAAGGTCTAATTTACACCAATATGAAATGTTTTGGCAGTCATATATCTCTTATCTAAGTAATCCATTTATGTATGTACTGGAACACATGGATGTTTAGCTTTACATTTAGTAATAGGCACTTTTTGTGGCTCATGCATTTATTGTACCACCTATACAACTTTGAAGCTTTTATGAATTATCCTAGGAATTGTTTGATTAGTAATATGGTAACACTGAGGGGGTTAGGGGTTATCACTATGACAACCCCAGTTTTGGCGCAATTCACAGTTAATTTGGTGGTGGGTGGGGCACAATATGTTTATAAGACACAGTGTTTAGTTGCATGTTTTGTATTGGTCTGAGGAAGGAGCCTGCGTGCTCCGAAACGTTACCTAATTAAAGAGATTTTTTACATAAATCCAGTGAGTGCAGTCCTATGTTGCAGATTACTATATATATATATATATATATATAATCAGGGTTTCATAAAAATACTGCTTGAACACAAAATGAAACTGTGAATCTTTGGATTAGAGACATTCTAAGAGCTGTAGGTGTTTCCTGCTACAGCATCTCTTTACAAGGTGCTTCTACAATATTGCTACACATACTGATGTTATGTGCTTCACAAAACACATGCACACTCCTGAGCGTACTTCAGTATATCTTGATGGAGGAAAGGTGCTACTTTTAATAAAGAAGGGAAGGAGAAAGAGGTAAACTGGATAATAAATGTTAAAAGGGAAAAAAACTAAAAAAAAAACCCATCTAAATAACTACCAATTTCAATCAGAACTCCTAATTTGTTAAAAGGACAAAAAAAGCAGTATTATAAATTATTTTTAAACATAAAGGGAAAGCTTAAAGGGTCAGTCCAGCCAAAATTGGAATCCCCATGGATGCATTTCTGTTTTGAATAAAAGCATTTATTGTACTATACGTGTATTAGCAAATATGCTTCTAATAAAAGTTATAGCTGTTTCAAAAGTATATTTAAGTATGCACCGTGCACCAGCATGTAAAAAACAGCACTTGCTCAGAGAACTTAAGGTGTTTGTACCATCTGGTAATGACTCAATTTGTTAATTGCTGACATGATACAAGCTCCACTGGTGCTCTGAGCAGCTGCAGTATTTAAAATACTGGTGCACTGAGAATATCTAGCTATGCTTCACATGCACGTGCAGAGAGATATGTTAACACTAAATCAATGATAACTGTTACTAGAAGCATTTTTGCCAATAAATGTATATTGCAAAAATGTTTCTATTCAAATATGTAATTTATTTAGTTGCATTTAAATTTTGACTGGTATGTCCCTTTAAGGTAGTAACTGGCCTTTAATTATGATTTTTTTTTAAATAAAGAAGTAAAAAAATAATTATCTTTTTACAAAAAGAAATTTGGAGATTATATATTGAAACTGTATGATAAGAGGGACTTTTTAAATATTACATATCTTTAGCTATTGCAGGGATAAACAAAGATATATATTTTTAATCATTAGCTTTGTAACAGAAAAAAAATTTGAAAACGCTACACATTTTGTGACTGACAGCAGACTTAGGACGAACCAGAACAGAATAGGGCAGCTGAGCACAGGTTTCCATGGACAGTTTACTTCTGAATGCGAGCACATGACTATTTGAATCCTGTTGATGGGCAGTAGCATATGACAAGGGAACAACATTTAGGCTGACAGTGCCAGGTTTTATACTCACAATATTTGATCAAGCTGACCAATTGGCCAAAAAATAAACAGTTCCTAAATAAAACAAAAATTACAGTAGGATTACAATATACCATATCAAATAAACTGTAGCTCTATAACCATGGATGTATTTCATAAAATATTAGTGAAGACCAAATTATTATAATTATTATCAGTTATTTGTAAAGCGCCAAAATATTATGCAGCGCTAAATTAAAATTACACTTCCAAACAAAGCAGATGCTTTCTTGCATTCCTAAGTTTCTGTGCTATCTATCTGCCTATATCTATCTATCTATCTATCTATCTATCTATCTATCTGCCTATATCTATCTATCCATCTATTATTATTATTATCATCATCAGGTATTTGTAGAGCACTAACAGATTTTGCAGCGCTATAAACATAGGCGGTATACAAGATAACGTTTATAGGGATCAAATGGGTAGAGGGCCCTGCCGAGATTTGTACTGTTGTAGTCAGCTCTTGTGAAGGTGATCTACAAACAGCTGGGCTCATAAGCTTACATGCTAAGGGGTTCAAGGGGATAGCAATGGAGTTAGGAAAGGTTAGTGTAGGTTGTATGCATCCCTGAACAGTAGAGTCTTTAGAGAGCGCTTGAAGCTTTCAAAACTAGGGGAAAGTCTTGTGGCATGAGGCAGAGAGTTCCACAAGATAAGAGCCAGTCTGGAGAAGTTCTGTAAACGGGAATGTGAGGCGGTAACGAGAGGAGGAGAGTAGGAGGTTGTGAGCAGAGGGAAGGGGATGGAAGGGAGAGTATCTGGAGACAAGGTCTAAGATATAGAGGGGAGCAGTGCAGTTTAGGGGTTTGTATGTCAGAGTCAGAATTTTGTCTCTAATCCTGGAGGCAAGAGGAAGCCAGTGAAGGGATTGGTAGAGAGGTGCAGCTGATAGAAGAGCGACGTGTAAGGAAGATGAGCCTGGCAGAGGCATTCATTATGGATTATAAAGGAACTAGGCGGCAGCTAGGGAGACCAGAGAGGATGGAGTTGCAGTAGTTGAGACGGAAAAGGATGAGAGAGTGGACTAAAATCTTAGTTGTGTCTTGTTTATGTCTAATTTTAGAGATGTTTTTAAAGGTGGAAGCGGCAGACTTTAGCCAAGGACTGAATGTGAGGAGTGAAAGAAAGATCGGTGTAGGGCAGGCATGTCCAAAGTCCGGCCCGCGGGCCAATTGCGGCACGAGTACCGGACTGATGGCCCCACAGATAATTTTACAAATATACATTATACGGCCCCCCAGTGAGTCCCCGACCGCCGCTCAGTTAAGTCCCAGAGCGCCGCTCAGTTAGTAGACGTCATCAGACAATCTTTCAGCTGTTATTTCTGTCTCAGTGCACGGCAATCGGCCGTTATCCGTCCTCTGACGTCACACGCCACAGGAAGCTCAGCCATACTGAACGCCAGGAGTACTCTTCCACCATCTTGCTTATCTCTGCTGAGTTTTTTTTTGTTAAATCCTGTAGAACAGTGATTCCCACAAGGTAACCTCTTAAATAACTTTTGCTGCACTGCAATTACTGCCATTATCGTAACCTTGTGAAGTGAATAAGAACTGTCTATAACTGTTGGGACACTTCATATAAAAAACACCTAACGGATGTTGTTAATACTTCCTTATCGTGTTAACTTATAAAGGGTGTAAAAAACACATATATTGTGTTCCAGTATTTAATTCACTTTGAGTTTAAAATAAGAACTGTGAGGTTATACTAATCTACATTCAGATTTATATTTAAGTGTTATATAACATTACAGACGTCATCAGCCGTCTGATGACGTCTGTTCAAAGAATGTCAGGCAAAATGGTCGGCCCTCGCACATGTTCACTTCATGAAATCTGGCACTCTTCCAAAAAAGTTTGGACACCCCTGGTGTAGGGGTAATGATGGAGTTACACAGTTATAGAGAAATGGGGGGTGAAGATTTTGCAAGAGGGTTGGAAAAAAAGGAGCTTAGTTTTGGCGAGATTTAGCTTAAGGTAGTGAGTTGACATCCATGATGAGATAAAGCAAGGTGATTTTTTTATATACATTGTGTATTTTAAATTTGTATCTGCTGTTTCTATACTTCTAATATATATATATATATATATATATATATATATATATATATATATATATATATATATATATATATATACACACTATCTGATAAAAATTAGTCATATATATATTATATTAGCATTATCATATATATATATATATATATATATATATATATATATATATATATATAAAAGTAAATAAGTAATGTAAAATATGCATAACGCGCTTCGTGTTTCGTATCTAGTTAGTGCACATAAAGAATTAGTAATCTTATAGGGCGTTCTTGAAATAATAATGATATATATTTTCTATGGATTATTTAGAATTTTGTACAGTATGTAATAATAATATATTTAATATTCTATATTTTATATTTCAAGAACGCACTTTAAGATGATTAATTCTTCATGTGCGCTAATCTGACAATGTGGTAGACCAAAAGCACAAAACAGGTGGCAATCAATGGATTACACTACAATAGTGATCCCCTGAAACAGCTGAAGATATACAGGACTCGTTGAATTCATAGTAGAACATAAGACCATAATACTGACAAATACCTCACAGCATTGGTCCTTTTGTGGGAGACATGGGACTCTTCAAAGCTCTTATCCCTTTACCATAAAAATATATCACAAGACTCATTTGAAACAAGTGTTCCATTAAGGGATTTCATATCCTTACAGCTTATGTGCTAGTTATTTTACTATGATTGGGCAAAGGGTAGGAGAAATGTGTCCAGTCACTATTCTACCAAACACACTTTTGTGTAGATCTATAATGTAACAAATTTGTTTATGGTTAGATATTTTATACCTGCTATATAATATTTATAATTTGCAATGAGTGCAAAAGACATGTTTAGTACAAAAGTATGAAATGGATTGGCTAAAAAATGTTTAAAAAGTAGTCCCTAAATGTCTCAGAATACAGGAAATGCTGTGAACGAAAAAAGGTACCACTGTGGAACACCAAGACGCTAAAAATAAGTACCACTGTGGAACACCAAGATACTAAAAAAAAAAGGTACCACTGTGAAACACCAAGACACTAAAAAAAAGGTACCACTGTGAAACACTAAGACACTAAAAAAGGTACCACTATGGAATGGAACACCAAGACACTACAAAAAAAAAAAAAAAAAGTACCACTATGGAAAACAAAGACACTAAAAAAAAGGTACCACTGTGGAAGACCAAGACACTAAAAAAAAGGTACAGGCTATAGACTGACAATATACCATTATCTTTGTACTTACCTTATGATATAGGTTAATTTAATTAAAAACAAAAACATAAAAATAAAGAATTCCAGTTTATACTACCTTAAATAGTACATACCTTTATCTAAAATTTATGATAATTTTACAAAGTGAATATTTTATCAAATCTACACAGAATACTAATATATTCTACCGTATGTCTGTATTTAATCATAAAGCGGTACACTGCAACACTTCTGGTGATAATTCAACAAAGTACAATTTGTTCATTTAATAAATGTAATTTTAAAACAAATCACACCAAATTTTGACTATTGTTTTTAATCTCAAACAAATATACATGAACAATTTAATTCAATTATTTTCTATTGTTCACGCTGAGGAGCGATTTTCTAAAGAATAACCCCCTCAGGAAAATGGCAGATAATGAAAAAAACAGATTCCTTATCAGTAAGTATTGTGTGAAGCAAGGATGATAAGGAATGTCATAGAAATAATTCTATCATTTGTAAGCCATTTAAGCAAATGTTTTTATTGATGTAATACAAAAAAACAAAACAAAAAAACCTATAGAGAAAAATATAAAATTTTAAGAATCTAAAATTTGAAACACTGTACAATTCCATGTGTGTTATTTCATGGCTTTGATGGAAAAGAGTAAGTAAACAAAATATTTGAGTAGATGTCTAAACTTTGATATTGTTTTGCTTTTTCTAAAGGGGTGTTTTTTTTTTAAATTTGTGTGTGTGTGTGGGGGGTTATTTGTCAGGTGCACAGAGCACAAAAGAGAATTAAAGTGCCATAAAACAGGTTGAGATCAGTGCATATCATAAAAGGACTAATTAAGTAAAAATAGTTTGCATAAAAAAAATTGTTTTAAAATTGCTGGCAAGTATTTTAAAATAATTTTCAAAAATAAACAAAATTAGTTACAAAGCCATGCTATCTGGAGCAGTCTGCTCCACCCACCCTTAGCAGTGTTTAGACGCAGGCATTGTATTTCAACCGAGTTCACAGCTTCTAGGCATGCTCCATCAGGTAATCCCTGTTCACTTTTGCATTCTACCAAAACAACAATAGATATAGATACAGGGAGTGCAGAATTATTAGGCAAGTTGTATTTTTGAGGATTAATTTTATTATTGAACAACAACCATGTTCTCAATGAACCCAAAAAACTCATTAATATCAAAGCTGAATAGTTTTGGAAGTAGTTTTTAGTTTGTTTTTAGTTTTAGCTATTTTAGGGGGATATCTGTGTGTGCAGGTGACTATTACTGTGCATAATTATTAGGCAACTTAACAAAAAACAAATATATACCCATTTCAATTATTTATTTTTACCAGTGAAACCAATATAACATCTCCACATTCACAAATATACATTTCTGACATTCAAAAACAAAACAAAAACAAATCAGTGACCAATATAGCCACCTTTCTTTGCAAGGACACTCAAAAGCCTGCCATCCATGGATTCTGTCAGTGTTTTGATCTGTTCACCATCAACATTGCGTGCAGCAGCAACCACAGCCTCCCAGACACTGTTCAGAGAGGTGTACTGTTTTCCCTCCTTGTAAATCTCACATTTGATGATGGACCACAGGTTCTCAATGGGGTACAGATCAGGTAAACAAGGAGGCCATGTCATTAGATTGAGAGTCTTGAGATATTTCTTGGCCCAGTCTTGACGTTTCAGCTTGTGTGTCTTGTTCAGTGGTGGTCGTCTTTCAGCCTTTCTTACCTTGGCCATGTCTCTGAGTATTGCACACCTTGTGCTTTTGGGCACTCCAGTGATGTTGCAGCTCTGAAATATGGCCAAACTGGTGGCAAGTGGCATCTTGGCAGCTGCACGCTTGACTTTTCTCAGTTCATGGGCAGTTATTTTGCGCCTTGGTTTTTCCACACGCTTCTTGCGACCCTGTTGACTATTTTGAATGAAACGCTTGATTGTTCGATGATCACGCTTCAGAAGCTTTGCAATTTTAAGAGTGCTGCATCCCTCTGCAAGATATCTCACTATTTTTGACTTTTCTGAGCCTGTCAAGTCCTTCTTTTGACCCATTTTGCCAAAGGAAAGGAAGTTGCCTAATAATTATGCACACCTGATATAGGGTGTTGATGTCATTAGACCACACCCCTTCTCATTACAGAGATGCACATCACCTAATATGCTTAATTGGTAGTAGGCTTTCGAGCCTATACAGCTTGGAGTAAGACAACATGCATAAAGAGGATGATGTGGTCAAAATACTCATTTGCCTAATAATTCTGCACTCCCTGTACAGCCATAGAAGGAAATGTGTGGGGCAAGTTAGAGCTTTACAATTCAGAAACTAAAAAGAAAGGGTTAATGGCAAGGCACTGCAGTAACATTTGCATGTAAAGTAATTAAAGTGAATATTATTATATTTTGTCTCTCTCCCAACTTGTTTTAAGTCCCTTTAAGTAAAATAATAATAAAAAAGTAAATGGATGAAACCGAGCAGCAATTATAATCAATCAAAAAATATAAATTTTCACATTCATAATATAAAATGTTCAAGCTTAAAAATAGGGCAGCACTCTAAGAATAAACTGAGTATTATACTTCACATAAACTTGGCAGCTCTCTCAGAATAGAGGATACTAGGGATATTGCTACATTATATATGAGGCCAGCACTTAAGGAAGAACCATAATGCTGGAAGTGCCTTGATTTTGGCTAATAATCTCATTGTCAATATCTGTAACTATATACTCTTGTTAAGTTTTTAGCAGTTGCTGCTTTTTGGATATGAGTGATTGTCAACCAATTGTACAGTTTATATATGTATGTGTACAGTACATAAGGTCTTGAAATATAAATACAATTTAGGATCCAACCATTGTTATTTATAAGTATTGGTCTTACTGTGAATAGGGAGATAAGATAAGGAGGAGTTATTGTAAATATAGAGAGATAAGCTATTGATATCTTCTTCACCTGTAAGCTCAGTCCATTTGATTGGGTTGTGGTTTCAATTAGCAAAGGCAGCTATTACATATACAAAAAATATATCAAAAGAAGCAATTTCTCTTTTGTTGGTACTTAGATTCATTCAAAAAGGTGTTACATGAATTCTGTCTGCTGTATTTGCCCACCCAGTGCATGCAGCCTGTCAGGAAAGAGAGCGCTAATGGTGGTACATTTGGTATGTTGGAGGAGTGAAGTGGGATTGAGAGACAAAATACTTTTAAGAAAACAACTGTGTGACAGGAGAACTTTCTTGAGTGAGTGTCATTGCAGCCCTATATTTAGAGACGACACACAAAACACACATATACATGAAAGAAGTTTTGAAGATTATGTGTTGACCACGTAATGAGTGGATAAAACAGTTACCATTTTCTTAAAGAGCCATAATACCCAAATGTTTAATGAAATGAAAGTGATGCAGTATAGCTGTAAAAAGCCGACTAGAAAATATCACCTGAACAGCTCTATGTAAAAAATAAAGATATTTTACATCAAAAGTTTCTCAATAGCCACATCCCATTGTAAAGGACTTCTAAGCAACAAATCAGTATGTCTGTCCCGGGACAGCAGAAGGAGCGAGCGTTCGTGCACACTCATCTTATTTCCCTATTCAGTGTAAGGAAGTTTACAACGAAATCTCATGAGAGTTAAGTCAAATCTCAAGAGATCACAGTAAAATAGTTCATGACCTCAGCACTGTTGATGCTGATTGGCTGCTGTTCATTTCTTCATTATTTTTTTCTTACCTGCAGCTGAGCAGCAGTTAAGTATAACTTTTTACACAGCACTTACTCTGCTGATCTGAGGAAATTGTGGGGTAAAATATCTTCTTTTTTTTACATAGAGATGCTCAGGTGATATTGTCCTGTCAGCTTTTTACAGTTATACTGCATCAGTTTCAAGTGATTTAGCATATGAGTATTATGTCCCTTTAATCAAAACATTAAAAGGCAGAAAACAAATATATTGAATGGGTTAAATATATTAAAAGACAGTTAAAACAATTAAGGGTTAGATTAAGAGTGGAGTGCAATATCGCACTTGCGCTAACACAATATTTGCGCTCCACTTAGTAGTACCAGAGCACAGAAATGTGCGCTGGTATTACAGGTGCGAGGTTGCGTTCGCATTGCTCGGAAGCCAAGCACTCACAAAAGCGTGTTTCCATAGGCTCCAATAGGAACCTCATTTTTATGCCGGCAGCCACGACAGTGTTGAGCAGCAATACATATATATATACTTATATACATATATAGTTATGTGTTTATATGTGTATATGTGAAAACGCATTCCCCCTTTGACTTCAATGTAAAGGCACTTTAGGTGCTGTTTTTTTCAAACACCCCACATCCCCTCACTTTAATCCCCATATAACTGCTTTTTGCAGTTTTTTTTTTTTTTTAAATGCTCATATTTATTTTTTATTTTAAAAACTGTCCTCTCTATTTTGGGGACAACTTTTTATATTTAACCAGAGGTCTGATCTCTAGTTAATTATGCTTAGCGCAAAGTGTAGCATTAACCAGTTACTTGTAATGACTGGTTATTTAACGTGCACCTGTAAACAGCAAATTTGTCCCTTTACGGCGCACGTTAAATAGCGCTCCACATATAATCGGGCCCTAAATGTGTAATAATAACTAATAATAACCCCTCACTACTAAAGGTTTAAAAGGGACAGTAAACACCTTGAAATTTTAATATGAACACTGAATAGTGAATGAATCCATAGTATATGGTGTAGTATATGTGCAGTAAATTTTAATTATTATTTATTTTCATGTAATTTAGCTCTGAAAAATAGCAGCTTTCCTAATTTTCAAAACTCAAATAGCGCACTGTAGACTTCCCAAGGCTAAACTTTCTACACATATTTCCCTATTTATCTTTAACAGATAACAGACAGCAAAACAATGCACTTTATAGAAGCAGCATGACTGTGGTTAGCATTGTTAGCTGCATACTCAAGCCCAGATTGGCTCCTCCAAAAAGGCAAGAGGTGGGTGGAGTTCGGCTATTGAAAAACAACCGCAGCAAATTAGATATTTTTTTTTATTATTAATTTTTAGACTTGGATGATATGATACCTTTAAAAACTTGCAGTAAATCACAATTTATGAAATATCACGAATTAGCAAGCAAATTGGTAATTAAAAGAGAGAAAAAAGAGAAAGAAATGACAACAGTTGTGTATAGTATAGCAGAAATGTCACATTATAACCCTTTGATCCAGCCATCAGACTTTGCTTTCAGACACAAACTACAACAATGTGGTGACGGTTGCCTTTTTTGAAGACAGAGACCTTACATGTGGAGTCTCACTTAAAACAATTTACCTATTTCTGGAGTACAATAAAAATATGCTCATGTTGGCAAAGAAAGGACCAGCAGGGCGGCTGTGACTCAGAATTCTGAGTAAGGTGTCTAGTTGCCAAAGAAGCCCACAATGCATTGCTCAGCATTGGCAGAAATGGGATTAAAACAGTGAAAAGACTTTTGACCCATTACTAATGAGTAAGACAATGGTATGCACAGGCATCTGCCAAGCATGCATGAACACATGCCTTGGAAATTAGGAACAATAGACTTTTTTGTGTTGCGCTTTTACAGCTCTGTGAACCTTTAACATATCAGAGCCATAGTCTGCCAGTCAGGGAGGAAAAATCCCATATAAAGAAATGAAAAATGACAACCTGACAGTAAAGGTTTTGTGACATGCTATTTTGCTTATGGAAAATGTTACCTGTGAAAGATGATAACGTAATGTTCCACTTTGGCTGTCACAAGGAGTTTTAAAAAATTGAGATAAGCATTGCCTAACACCTTTATATGTCCTGCTCTCAAGAATTCCACTATAATTTGCTCACGCAATACAGTACTGTAACATTAAAGAGAAATGGAAATTGTGCATTTACTTTAATGCATAACTTGTAGTCTATCATCTATCAACTAAAGATCTTTAGAATAGTGTTTTTTCTACCTTTGTAACTAGTTTAAATTAAAAAATAAATTTAGTGCTAGTGCCAAAGTCAGTTCAGCTTCCTCATTTAGCTACCTTGTATATTGGGCCAGTACAGCCAATCAGAAGCTCTTTCAACTCAGCTTTATTGTGGGTTCATAGATGGCGATGCTGCTGTGTAAGCACAGAGTGCTTCAGTAATCAGCAGGATTATTTACTTGTGCATGTCAGCTCATTCATTGGCTACAGCAATACTTCAGTCCCTGCCCTTAGGTAATTAGCAACAATAAAGCTGAGGCTAGACTGATCTCTGCACAAACAAGCACTGTACTTGATTAAAGGGGCACTCAATCAAAATTAAACTTTCATGATTCAGATAGAGCATGCTATTTTAAACAACTTTCCAATTTACTTCCATTAACAAAATGTGCACTTTTTTTTTATATTTAAACTTTTTGAGTCACCAGCTGCTACTGAGCATGAGCAAGAATAAGTGTGTATGCATTTGTGATTGGCTTATGCTGTCACATGGTACATGTATGCATTTGTGAATGGCTGATGGCTGTCACATGGTACAGGGGGAGTGGAAATAGACATAACTTTTAAAATTGTCAGAAAAAAAATCTACTACTCATTTGAAGTTCAGACTAAGTGCTATTGCATTGTCTTGTTATCTTGCATTTGTTGATTATGCAAACCTACTGTGTTGACTGGTCCTTGAAATAATGCAAGCTGTTATTTAGGTAGTAGATAGAGTAGAAGTGAGCCACTGACCATTTCAGTTCTGAGCCATTTTTTAACACTGTACAAAAACAATTGCACCTGTAGGGTGCAAATCAGGAATGCTGGAACTTCATAGTTGTCCAGCTAACTAGCTCCGGATGATTATGGAAGCTTCTAGGTGGTAAAAGTTCTCCTATGATGAAAAAACACAGTACAGCAAGACCCAAGTTATGAGATGAGGGAATGGCTACTTACAAAAAGAATGCACCACTGTAATCTTCCTTCTTTTATATCCCCTATTTGTTGTTGATTGGGTCCTTGGGTCCTCTTCATGAGCACATTTGAAACTTATGAGTCCCATCAGTACTTTTGTACTTTAAAGGACACTAAACCCAATTTTTTTTTTAATGATTCAGATAGAGCATGCAATTTTAAGCAACTTTCTACTTTACCCCATTATCAATGTTATTCTTTCTCTTGATATCTTTATTTAAAAAGCAGGAATGTAAAGCTTAGGAGCAGGCCCATTTTTAGTTCAGAACCTGGGTTACGCTTGGTTATTGGTAGCCACCAATAAGAAAGCGCTATCCAGGGTGCTGAACCTAAAATGGGCCAGCTCTTAAAGGGACAGTACACTGTAAAATTGTTTTTCCATAAATGTATTTTAAATGACTTGTTATACCAACTGCAGAGTATAAAATATTTGAGAAATTGCATTTTCGGGTTTATTTGTGTATCTGAAGTAGCTGGCTTTGTGCTTTGAAACCACAGCCTATTACAATGGGTTGAGCTTCAGGTAATATCAGATCTCATTATGTTATCACTTTCATGTACACAGACTTGCTTCCTTATCTTATATTTGTCTGGAACACCAAAGCTCAATACATAGAGAGAACAATGGAAAATTATCATGTTATTACTTAACTATCATGCCCCCACTGAGGGTGTAATCTCTTCTGCTGGCTGTGTTTACTTAGGCTTGTCAATAGCATATACGCAAGTATCAAAACTTTCAGTATAGGTTGGGAAACTACAAGCTAAATCAGCTATTTCAAATGCTGAAATATGAGTAAAGGAGCTACTTGCAACCAATTTAATACACTCTAGCAGGTAAAAAGGATCATTGGGAATAATTTAAAGGGGAGAAAGTTTTTGGGTGAACTGTCCCTTTAAGCTTTACATTCCTGCTTTTTAAATAAAGATAGCAAGAGTACAAAGACAAAATAATAATAGGAGTAAATTAGAAAGTTGCATAAAATTGCATGCTCTATCTGAATCATGAAAGAAAACAAATCGGGTTTAGTATCCCTATAAGTTTATATATTTGTATTAGTATATTAAATTCAATATATGTTCAGAAATACTTTATAACCATTTAGGTACATAAAAACCTATTGGATCATACAAACAGATACATGTTTTTTTTTTCAAACGGACATTCATCCATTTATAACAGTACACAGCGTGTGGTGTTATATTCTATTTTATTTATGTTTTGTATCACATTGTATAGTTATAGCACTAATATATATTACTATATTATTTTCACTCATTGTTAAACTAAAGGTCTGATTTCTAAAATATATTTTTCCTACATATTTTTACAGGGTGTTAAAAAATAATTTGAAAAATGAAATGGGTTGTTTCTGTAAACTTAGTAAATTATACTGACTTGATAAACACTGGGGAAATAGAGGTCAATTTAGAACATTAAGAATATTTGACAAAGTTATGAATTCCTTCATGAAGTAAACAGTGAAAGCTTGGCAAACCACCTCTGAGAAATATTAAGGCAAGAATTACACATTATACCCATTTTAGGCTAAAGAACGTGATTTACATTCTACTTTAATCATTAGCTTAAGAACGTAGAGAAGTTATATTATAAGGGAAAGGACATGCTGAACGTGTTGTCAGAACTATGTTCTAATAACTCAAACTAGGGACTCTGAAGCATTTTTAGCAGTTAACACATTAAATATGAATTGTGTAGTCTATTTAGTGAGGTTCAAACACTGCAATTGTAAACAAGCCAATATTGCTATAAAGAAGACAATACTAGGCCCAATTCCCTAAAGCTCTCAGGTCTGCATGTTTCTGGACAGGGGCATAACTAAAAGGGCCTCAGAGGTCCTAACTGACACTGGGCCCACACTTCTAGGGGGGCACATTATACAAAACAGGAGTGCTCTACCCCCTTGTAAAACAGGGCTCACTCACAGTGTAAGGAAAGTGTATGGCTTTGTATTTACAAATATGGTGGCAGAGTCTCCAAGATGGCCACCACTATATTACTGTACAGAAAAAACTGCCTCCATATTTGTACAGAAAATTTGTATAGCCTCTTGCCCAGACTTACCAAGAGATAAGGATGACTCACAGTCACAGAGAGGCATCTCTAATTTTGTGGAATATGGGGAATATAATTTTGTAATTATACTATTAGAAGTTTGTAGTGTTTCAAAAAGGGTGCTGTTGAAATGGGGGACCCAGTCACAGATTTTGCCCTGAGGCCCAATGAGGTGTAGTTCTGCCCCTGGTTCTGGATTTCCCTAAATATTTATTCCTATTATGTATAGAGGAAAACATCTCCTTCCTTCCACACATTATGAGCTAGCTTACACTTTAGCAACTGATTGTAACAGTAAAAATCCCCATATACTAAGTTTACAAATGAAATGAAATCTAGTCGTTTGTCTTTTCAACTAGCTCTTACAACAATAAACATAAAGTTATCATTACGCTTGAAATATCTGAGCTAATCTTTACAAACTTGTATGTGAAATAATTTTAGCTCTAAAACTAGCGCAAATGTGCTAGAAATTGCCTGTCAAGACGTACTTTCAAATACTGAAAGAAAGCAAAGATCTGAATAACAACTTTTTAAACATTTGAAGAACGAAACTGCTTCAGTAAGAAATACACTTGCTATAGAACCCCCTTGTCCCCTAAAAAATGTAAACGTACATATATAGGGCTAGATTACAAGTGGAGTGCCCAAGCGATAAGGGGTTTATAGCGAGTGTTTGCACTTATCGTGCTTACCGATCGTATTACAAGTTGAAAGTAAACGCGATGACGTGACTGCAATCGCGATTTATGCTAGAGTGATTACTGCAACTTTAGAGCTCTAGTTAACTGTTTCACAAAAGTTGCACAAAACACGTAAAAAATATATTATAAAGTACACTTACACTCATAATAACACCATCAAAAAAAATGATTCAATAATAATATTCCACACAAATGTTATAAAGGTTCAAATATAGGCGGTCTCAGGTGTTAGAAAAAAAAAAAAGTCAGACAATAGCGATACATACATATACATGTCTAAATATGTATATCTATATATATATATATATATATATATATATATATATATATATATGTGTTTCTATGTGTATGTATGTATTTACATATATATATATATATACACACACAAACACACACGTACAGTATATAGAACACATAAATACATATGTATATATATATATATATATATATATATATATACATATATAAATATATATATAAAGGTAGCCCTCAGTTTACGCCGGGGTTAGGTTCCAGAAGGAATGGTTGTAAATCGAAACCGTTGTAAATTGAAACCCAGTTTATAATGTAAGTCAATGGGAAGTGAGGGAGATAGGTTCCAGGCCCCTCTCAAAATTGTCATAAGTAACACCTAATACATTATTTTTAACAAAATAGAAAAAAGGAGCACGAGCAGCAAATCTATGCACAAAGAATTTATTTACTTGCAAACAGTAAACATAGCGCACATTGGCGCTCTGAGTGAAGAAAAACAAACACGTTTGTCAAACAATATACAAAACGGTGAGAGGGGAGAAATAATCCCCCGGGGTAAATACTGACAAAACAAGGAGACTAGCTAGTAGAAAAAAACTAGGGAGTGATGAGAGCCATGTATCCATTCCCAGGAACAGGTCAGGAGGCTTGGCAGACTTGGACCCTGTAAATCAATTAAGTTTCCAGGAACTTTGTGACATTAGGTCCCTAGAGATATTAGGGGATGAGGCTAGTAGGGTCGGGAGTATACAGGTTCCGTCCTTTAGGTGTAAGTCCTCGTTCTACCCTATCCAGAATAGGGGCCAATTCCTGGAGAAGTTCCAGCAGAGGGTTGAGTCAGACCTTACAACATTGTATTATAAGTCAGAGAGAGGCAGACATAACAACATATCAGCACTACAGAGGAAGGCACTAGACAGCATAGCCAGCAATAATAACATAGTGGTAAGGGCTGCCGATAAGGGTGGCACCATAGTGGTGCTTAATGCCAGTACTTTCAGGGAGGAGGCCCACAGGCAACTAGGAAATATCGATGACTATAGTGCTCTGCCGGGTGATCCGACGGGGAAGTTCCAGCGGCGGCTGGCCTCCCTTGTGGATGATGGTGTGGAGCTGGGCTTTATTGATGCTAAGACACGAGACTATCTCTTAGTGTCTAATCCCACCATTCCTACGTTTAACCACTTACCCAAGGTCCACAAGTCCACTGAAAACGTACAGGGGAGGCCAATCGTGAGTGGCATTGGATCCCTGCTGGAGCACCTGTCAGAGTGGCTGGATCATGTGTTGCAGCCATTGGTGAGTGCTCTATGGAGCTTTCTCTCAGACACAAAACATGTACTTAATCTTCTATCTAAAATAGTTTGGAGCAAACATTATGTCTGGTTAACAGCCGATGTGAAATCGCTCTATACCTCTATTCCACATAGGGAGGGGTTACAGGCCATTCGTTTCTTTTTGGAGAAACAATATGGACCGGAATCAGACTTTGTGAATTTTGTGATAGAAGTTACTAAATTCCTTCTCAACCACAACTACTTTGAATTTGAGGGGGATTTCTTTCTCCAGAGGCGTGGGACTGCTATGGGGGCGAAATTTGCCCCCTCCTACGCCAACCTGTTTATGGGTTGGTGGGAGTTGTCCCACGTCTATGGAGATGGGAATCCTCACAAAGACAAGGTGGTTTGGTATGGTCGCTATATCGACGACCTCCTCTTTATATGGGGAGGTAGTGAAGCTGAACTACAGATATTCATAAATAGTCTTGAAGATGACTATATGGGGCTTCACTTTACAAATGAGACACAATGTGACACCATTAATTTCTTAGATGTGACTCTCAGAGGTAGACATGGTCACTTCATCAGCTCAGAGACCTACCGTAAACCCATTACAGGCAACTCACTGCTACATGCAGCTAGTTGCCACCCACTAGGAGTGTTTAAAGGAGTAGCGAAGGGTCAGTTCATTAGGCTGAAAAGGAACTGCAGCGATGCAGGGGTTTACGAGAAACAGGCCAATGAACTGACCTTACGCTTAAAAGAGAGGGGCTATAGGAGTTCTGTCATCACCAAGGCTAGGAATATTGTAAGAGGAATACCTAGGGAAAGACTCCTCAGACCGAAATCCCACATTGAGGAAAGGAAAGACAACAAAATTGTCTTTTTAACAGAGTATTCAAGACAATATAGAGAAATCTGCCAAATTGTGAGGCATAATTTTAACATGCTATCTGCAGATGACAAACTCCAACAGGTAGTTACAGAGGGCCTAAGATACTCCTACAAGAAAAACAGAACAATAGGCAACATTGTGGCACCTACAAGAATTAAAAAGACAGGACAATCCATCTCTTCATGGCTAAGCTGCAAAGGTACATTCCACTGCCATCATCGCACATGTGTGGCTTGTGAGAAGCTGGCCCCTGGTGACCGGTTCACCTCATTAATGACAGGCCAGAATTTCATGATAGATTCTTGCCTCAACTGTAGGTCCACATATGTGGTGTATTTGATCTCTTGCAGGGAGTGCTCCCTCCAATATGTAGGCCTCACGACAAGAGAGGCTAGAACCCGTATTAAGGAGCACCTCAGTGACATTAGAGCAGGGGTACTCACCACAGCTTTGATTCAACATTTTGCGGGGGTACACCAGAAAGACACTAGTTCCTTTTCCTGGACCATTATTGAGAGGGTGGCTCCCTGTAAGGGGGGAGTCGACAGGGTCCACAGACTGGGGGAGAGGGAGGCCTTCTGGATTTTCAAACTCAAGACAAGAGTTCCAGGGGGTCTAAACTCGGAATATGACCTCATCAATTTCTGGTAGAGCCGACCCTCTCCCCCATTCTGTTCGCCCTGCACACATAGACTATATATATATATATATAGTCTTTCCACGCCATTTTAGGAGTGTAGCAGCCTCTATTTCAGGACTCCCTAGTCTTACCTATTAGGTCCTCGAGACACAGGTGTGTACTATGGACTTATCTATCTAGTGCAATTGGGGTCTTCCTTTATAATAGTGAAGGCACCTTTGGTCCGGCGTGGTATGAAATACATATGGTAATGATCCTATGTATTAGTAGACTCCGCATCAACTTCACTTCTGCTAAGAGTCAATTGCAGTGTTATTATTATTATTACTATTGCTGCCATTGATATATATCAAGGTCCAGTATGTGTACACATAGCGAACTGAACAGATCTCAGCATTATTAATCTTTATATTGGTTGCTAGTCGTTAAGATGTAAACGATTGTTATCCCACGCTTATATCATTTGTGTTTTCATTTCAGCCATTATGAAACAGCGTCCCAGCACTACGGGTGTGTCCAGCTGGGTCCGGAGCTATCTGTTCTGCCCTCGGCTGTACTGAACATATTTCTTCCACTTTGACACTGAAATTGTTTTGTAATTATAGAATTTAATTGTATATGATGTATAGGTTCAGCTTATTATCTCCTATCGTTCATTATCGTTTAGTAATTATGTAGCACTTACTTTCTTGTTTCAATTGTATTTTTATTCTGTTCTAAGTGTATTCACAGTATGCTGTATTTGGTGTGTTACCCTGTGCGTCCCCAGGTGTCGTTGGCTACGTAAATCAACACCCATTGGAGGATTACTTGGGGGGAGTGTTCCCATCCACCAATGGGATGACTAGCTACTATTTTTAAGTTCACCTCACTGTGTTTTAGTCAGGTAATGAGTAAGGCTGTAAGCTGAAACGCGTATACCTGTTTTTCTACTAGCTAGTCTCCTTGTTTTGTCAGTATTTACCCCGGGGGATTATTTCTCCCCTCTCACCGTTTTGTATATTGTTTGACAAACGTGTTTGTTTTTCTTCACTCAGAGCGCCAATGTGCGCTATGTTTACTGTTTGCAAGTAAATAAATTCTTTGTGCATAGATTTGCTGCTCGTGCTCCTTTTTTCTATTTTGTTTGCACTAGCCTGGCCTTGAGTGTAGCACAGCAGCTAAGTATTGCACCTGACCGCATCTATACGCCCAACACCTGGGACGTTAATGAAAGGAGGAGTCATCCACTGCAGCCACCGGAGCTCACACAGGAGCTGGATACCAAGTGAATAAGACAGTCCATACACAGCTAAGAAACCGGATACATTGCCGAAACGGACTGTCGCTCAGGTTCCAGTAGTACACAGGTATGGAGTGTGAACTGTTGGCATCTTTTTATATATGTATTAGTTATCTAAGGTGTTTGCACCTATAACCTCATACGTGTGCATATAGCGGTGGCATATGATCCTTACCGGCCCTAACTTGAGGTAGGGAAAACTCATAGGACCTGGTCACTTTCCACTATCAATACTGGACATTTCAATAAAACGCTTGCATTGCGTGGTGGGAGCTAGCTGATCAACACACTGCTCTCAGCCGATAGGTATACGTCACCATTGTTACTCTCCACCTTAACTGACTTTCCCTTTTTGATACATTATTTTTAAAGCTTTGAAATTAAGACTTTAAATGTTAAACAGCATTATAAACCTAATAAAATAATCACACAACACAGAATATATAATTAAACTAAGTAAAATGAACAAATACATTTGCTAAACAGCATTATAAACGTAATAAAATAATCACACAACACAGACTTCACTTGCATTTTTCTGCAAACAGTTCTTTCTATGCATTCCAATCTGGACTGATTTATAGACAGGAAGATCTTGTTCCTTTGAAATCTGCTCGATAGCTCAGGTCTGATTAAACTGATTAATTTCAGTTTGCTTGGCTTTGCTGCAATACAAGCGGACAGCTCCACCTACTGGCTATTTTAATAAATGCACTGCTTCTCAATGCTTTTCAATATCAATCACATGAGTGGAAAAAAAGGTTGTTATTCTGAAACGGTGTAAATTGAACCGTTGTAAAACGAGGGCCACCTGTATATATATATATATATATATATATATATATATATATATATATATATATATATGAGCATTGGAGCCCTTTGCTGTTAAGTAGATGAGAACATGTAACGGTATATTTATGCAACATTCATATTTAATAAAGGTTTTAACTATGTATTTACTGTAAATATTTCACATTCCATTGTTATGCACATAGCAGAATATTTTCCAACTATTTTTAAATAAATATATACCGGTATATATATATATATATATATATATATATATACAGTAGAAAAATACCATCAGATATATGTAGAAATATGTATTTATGAATAAATAGAACATATTCTGCTATTTAATGAACATTGGAATATGAAATATTCATATTATGATGTCGGGTTAGCGAAAATTAGAATATGTAATTGGGTTTGCGCGAGAGTGGGGTGTTAGTTTTTCCCCTCACTTTTTTCTCTCCATTGACTTCTATGGGGAAATACTTGAAGGCGCACAGGATATTCTAACATCAGATATTTGCACTCATCGGGTTACCGCTAGAGCGAAAACAGTTTACTTTCAACTCATAATATGAGCACAACCCGACGAGCGCAAAAATCTTAATTCTATCGCAATTAACGCTCAAGCGGGAGCATTAATTTGCGCTCCACTCATAATCTAGCCAATAGAGTTTCAAATAGCAATCATGAAGAAAACGGAGGCCCTTAAATAGAAAGCTATAAGAGAGCCTGTAATAGTTCTGAAATGCTGGGCATAGTACTATACTGACTGAAATATTATCCTAAGAACATGTGATTTGCTATTCACAAATCTTTTTATGCATTGCCAAAGGTTCCAGGAAAATGAGTGTTCTACGCCAAGGGTTCATGATTCAAGATAGCCCAGAAAGAGCAGTGAATATCTCAACTTGCAAACCCATACTACAATGCTCTAAAAGATTAATCACAAATAGATTATATGTAAATGTTAATATGATACTTATACAAATATATAAATAACTGTCTCTCATAAAATTCTTCCTTTATATGATTAAAAAGCTTAGATTTTTGTTGTTTTTATGTTCTAGTGATACTAAATGTACCGTTTGCGGGTGCGTGATAAATAACCAGCCATTACAAGTGGCTGGTTATTGCTACCGCCGCAAGCTTGCAGTAGCAATTAGCACTTAGAAAATTAGCCAGAGATCAGATATCTGGTTAATTTTATAAATGTCCACCAAATTCCCCCAAAATACAGAGTAATATATTTTATTTAAAAAAAAAAAAAAAAAGATAGCAGCATCTTTATTTTTTAATAAAATAAATGCAAAAAGCAGTTATATGGGGTCAAAAGTGGCAGGTGTGGGGTGTTAGAAAAAAACGGCACAGAAAAGTGCCTTTACATTGCGGTCTATGGGAACTGTGTGTTCCCTGTAAATATATATGTATATGCTTAAATACATATATATTCATGTGTTAATATGTGTATATACACATATATATTTAAAAATGCTACGCTACTTACCCCCTTCACTGCGCTAGGTTCTCATGCCGTGTCTTATGGTATGAGAACGAAGTTCCCATTGGAGTCTATGAAAGAGCGCTCTTGTGAGCGCAATGCTTCCAAGCAATGCGAATGTGAGCTTGCGTTTGCATTGCGCTCAACTTGTAATACCAGTGCACATTAACGTGCGCTGGTATTACTCAGTGGAGTGCTAATATTGCTTTCACGAAAGCGATATTTATCGCTCAACTTGTAATCTGGCCCAATATGTTTTCAGCAAATAAATGCTAATTAATGCATGTTTTCCTGAAAAACATCTAAAAATATTCTGTAAAACATATAGGTATTTAATAATTATTTAACAGGAAATTAGGTTTTCAGTACAATTTACTCAAGTGGTTAGGCAAAATAAAACCTGTTTTTATAAGCAATACAGCTAAACTAACACAATAAAACAATGACAGTAAACCATCAACAATGAAGGGCCGATGTCCTCTGACTGCTGGAGTAAAGTAGAATTTCCTCCCAGAAACCTATTTAGAGATAAAGACTTTAGACCCTGAAAATTTGGGCTGAACAAGGCAGATCCTCATATGGCGCTACTATTAAAAAAGATAATTATTGGAAAGTAAAATTCTAGTTCCCTATAACTTTTATAAGAACCATATTACTACTGCCGGGTTAGTTCAAAAACTGAATCGGATAAAGGCAATGGTGATTAGAAAATCCTCTGCCTAGGTCTGAGGAACCACAGTCTAAATCCGTTACTAACAATCCTGTTTCTGGTGATGCAGCCATACTGAACTGATAGATGTAGTGAAAGAATGCCAGGAAGACCATGGGGCTGCCTTCAATAACTGTTCCACTGAAGCTTTATGTAACAAGCTCAGGAAACTGCAACCACCCATTACAGGAAGGGGATTTCCCATAAGTTATCAATATCACAGAGTAAATCTTTTAGCTAAATAAACTTTTATAAGATTCCTGACCTTTTCTTGCATGGAAATCAAGGAAAAAAGAAACCTTCTCGATATTATTTGTAGAAGATCATCTTATTGATGTTTCGACTTTTAACCTGTTTTTGGATACTCTGAATGAACCATAATATTCCAAGAATTCAAAGTTTTGCAAAATCTGAAAATCTCCTCCTGGTTTATATCATGCACGGCAGGAACCAAAAAAAATGCCCATTTCAAAACTGTACCTAGCTACAGACATAAAGGAACAGTAAACGCCACCCACCCACAAGCCATTTCTGTTGTCTTGCTATAGAATATCATTTTTTAAAACAAATAAACATCATGTTTACTACAATTGTTTGTCAGTGACAAAGCTCCACCTACTGCTTGCCTTATTTGGATGAGTTATCTGGGATTGAATCTGCATTATTAATGTATAAAGTGAATTGTTTTGGAGTTGTTATCTGTTAAAAACCACAAGGTAAAATATGTAGCAGGGTTAAATCTAAGAATTGGAAAATACACATTTTATATTAAGCATTTTATTATACAATCATAAGGTATATATATATACTGTCCCTTTAATAGGAAATATGTATAAAAGGTCCAAAGGATGAATCTGAAATGTAAAATTAGATCTCACAGAAGAATGGAATAATTGAAGCAAGAGACTTTTAGAAGAACTGAAATGACAAGAATCTGCACTTTTAGGAAACTAGATTAAAGATCATATAAACACACCATTTGTGGAGCATCAAAAATAAGGGAAATATATACAAATTTAAATGAAATTCATGTATTTACCTGATTTGCCAAAGTAGGCTCATAAATTACTACAGGTATAATATATATAATATAACAGTGACTATATCTGAAAAGCCCTTTTCATTGACAAATAAACCTAAATTCACTCTGTTGGGGCAAGGACAGTATACAGGTCCAGGTAAGTAGCAAGCTGTAACCCCCCCATACTATCCTACTAGCTCCAGCAGTATTGTAATGTATTGGGCGAGAGTAAATGGCAAAAGGGTGCCATATAAGACTAAGCCAAAATCCACAGAGGAAACCACAGGGATAATAATCTCTATTATATGGGAATACATGTGTGTGTTGTACTTAGAGCAGTCAAAGTTTTATTCCTACTATTTGTCAAATAGAGACTTCTAGCAGATGTTTCTACACACACCCATCATCCAGGGTACATCTACCCACCCAGCTATTATGATTTCATAAGGGAAAGACAACATCTGAGCTGCTAAAGATTTCTTAAAGGTTTTCATTAGATAATCAAAATGGGGATTTTTATAAGAAGTTCTTTTTTAATTTTAATATATTTCTGATAAAAGTTATCTTTCTTAAAGGGACAGTCTATTCAAAATTAAACTTTCACAATTCAGATATGGCATGCAATTTTAAACAGCTTTCCAATTTACTTTTATCATCAAATTTGCAGTTTCTCTTGGTATTCTTTGTTAAATGCTAAACAGTGATAGGCTCAAACTGATTTCTAATCCGTGGAAGGCCGCCTCTTATCTCAGTGCATTTTGACAGTTTTTCACAGCTAGACAGCGCTAGTTCATGTGTACCATGTACGTTGCCGGTCGTTAAGGGGTTCCTTGTTTATACAGTAATAGCGTGAATCTCTATTAGTAATGGAAACCCCGTAGAAAGACCAGCAATGTACAGGGTATGTCGCTGGCCCCTATGGGGTTAAAAAATAAACGTTAAAGCCTTTTAAAATAATGAATACCTATGGCAATGATTTATAGTACAGTAAGTATAAGTCACTGCTTAATGCTTTTAAAAAGTACAACAATGAAAGAGACAGTTTCAAATCCCTTTAATATGATTTCCAATTTACTTTATACGACAGAAATCTCTATACTAACACGTCAGCGTGTTTTAAATAAGTGAAGCCCTAGCGTATGCAAAATGGTTAGTCAAAGCCGTTACAAAAAAAAATTATAATAAATATCAATTTTCATCACCAAACCTCAAAACCTGTGTGCTTATAACCCCTAGGTTCTACGTAATATGTTGCGTCCTCTCTCAGTCAAGTGGTTATTGCGTACACTATGCCTGAAATGCTTCAATAGAATATAAATTCATGTGGTTTAGCGTCAGTTACTATTAGCAACAAAAGTAAAGCTGTTGAAACGTTATTTAAGCAAACTACACATTGTTTCTGAGTAATAAAATGACCTATACTTTTATATATAATAAAATAAATGTCATGTGTAAAATTTACGGGGGGGGAAAACTTAATCCAATTAGTTCTAATAAAGAGCAGCAATAATCATAGTAAATATATTAGCCTCTGGTAATCAGATCCACACAATGTATGTTTACTAGAAATGAGCCGAACTGCCTTACTCTTCCATTAATAATTTGTATATAAATCATTACTAAAAAGTTACAACAAGAAAAGCACAAAATAAAGTTGTGCAGCGCTGTTTTTGTTGTTGTTTTATTTTAGTATGAATGAACCACAGTAAAGAGGAGCAACATGTCTGTTGCAAAATGGGAGAGGTAGAAGAGTGGAAGTTGCAGCCTGACTGTTGGAAAAAATAAAAATAGTTTTAAAAATCCATTTAAAACACCACAATCATGGACACAATGGAATGTTATGTAGCTCAGTTGAAAAACAAACGTACATATTGGCACATCCGTAATATTAAAGTTTTGTGTTGTGTGTAATATTGACTTATAATAAATGATTACTATAACAATTCAGATAACGGACACCTGCCCAGTAAGCGTTTCTATAGAATTAAACAAATTCTTGCTTAGATAAACAGTAATGCAGCCAGTTTATAGATTATACAGATAAGTAGGAAAACAAACAAATTAAACTTACCCTAAAGTTTGCACCATGACCTTGTCCAGTGGGCGTTATCCCCTATACTTCAAGTAAATCCCGACAACACAAAAAGGCAAACTCTCTACCTTATATTTAAGTTATTACAAAAACACACAGTTGTGACAAGCAATAGCAGAAGCAGGCAGGCTGCAAGACTGGAAGAGGAAGATTGTATTTTGAGTTAAATTTTGGCTGGGGATGCTGCATATTCTATCTTTAACTCGTAAGTGATTGGGTTTCACATACCATGGGAGCTTGGAGGACAAACGTCTGTGCCAAGCCCACCAATCACACAGCTTCACTCCCTCCCCCATTACCTCTTCTCTGACATATCTAACAAAATAATCGCTCAGCTGTCTCCAGCCTATCTTAGGAGGATGAAAGAGGAGCTTTCACTGATTGTCAGAGGTAGAAGTGTTTAATAAAACAAGCCTTTTCTTCTTGTTTGTAAGGATAGAAAGTGCAATATATCTGGACAGTTACAGTTTTATTTCAAGCAGGGAAAAGAATGTGTGCGCTGCATTCCTGTGAGCCTGCAGTAACCAGGAACTGGCTGCAATGTAGTGACACTCAGCACTAGTACACTACAGGCCACAGATTAAAGACGTTTGTTTATATCAGGATTTTAGCACTCTAAGACTCAGGTAAACAGGATTTACTAAATTAGGGTTATTTATTAAAAAATGATGTACTCTAAAAAGGTGCTGTTAAATATTCTTCATTGTGTATGTTCTTCAATAGAAAATAATATAAGGACATTGAAGTGTTACATTATAGGGTCATGATCCCCAAAAGTTGAAGCACTTGAAAGTGATGCTGCAAATTTTTTTTAATTTTTTTTTAAACTAACAGAAAATATCAACTAAACATCTCTTTGTAAAAAAAGGAAGATATTTTACCTCAACATTTCCCCAGTAGCCAAACCCTATTATAAAAGGGACTTTAGGCAGCCAATCATGATGCTAGCCCCAGATCTTGCAAGGGAGAATGCATCTAGCATGTGCAGACACCAAGGCCGAACAGTTATTCGACAGACAATTGTCCAACAGACATTTGTTCAATGGATAATAATCCGACAGAAAAATGTCCGTCGGATAACAGTCCAGCCACGGCCAAATGTGTCCGATTTTACTCACGCTCCACACCGCATGGATTATTACTTTATTTCAAATAAACTTTATTTCTGAATGCATTAACATACAACTTTATTACAATATATTGACATATAGTATAAACTTAATTTAAATTATTACAAAAAGCACAAACATAAAACAATTAAATTAGCTTTTATAATATATTAGCTTACATATTTATTATTTTTTATAATATATCTATACTATAATCGCGTTTGAAACGCGTCCGTCACCAGGTTGCACAGGCATCCTCAAAGGAATGTTGGCTGCACGAGGCAGCCAAAAGAATGTTGGCTGCGCGTTCAGCCAAAAGAATCCAACTGGATGCAGCGTAGGCAAACCCGAATCCTTAAAAAAAAAAAAAAACACGCAACCAAACCGAAATAACGTAAAAACACGTAACAGCCTGCAAGAAATAAATTGTGAAACATGTAACCGCCCGCACAAAATATAACAAAAAACTCCTAACCTCCCGCACAAAGTATTAACAAACACCTAAACCACAAACCCCCACATTGCAAAATAATAAAGTAATTAACTCCTAATCAGCAAATAACATAATTAAATATTAACCCCTAAACTGCCAACCCCCCACATCACAATAAACCTAATTAACCTATTAACCCCTGAACTGACCAAACCCCCACATCGCAAAAAAACCTAATAAACCTAATTAACCCCTAAACAGCCATTTCGCAATAAACCTAATTAACCTATTAACCCCTAAACCACCAAACCCCACAAAGCAAATAACTAATTTAATTACTAACGGCGAGATTACGAGTCTTGCGTTAGCCTTAAAAAGCAGCGTTGAGAGGTCCCAACACTGCTTTTTAACGCCCGCTGGTATTACGAGTCTGGCCGGTACAGGTGTACCGCTCACTTTTCTTCCGCGACTCGAGGTTACCGCAAATCCCCTTACGTATATTGCGTATTAACCCCTGAACTGACCAAACCCCCACATCGCAAAAAAACCCTAATAAACCTAATTAACCCCTAAACAGCCATTTCGCAATAAACCTAATTAACCCCTAAACCACCAAACCCCACAAAGCAAATAACTAATTTAATTACTAACGGCGAGATTACGAGTCTTGCGTTAGCCTTAAAAAGCAGCGTTGAGAGGTCCCAACGCAGCTTTTTAACGCCGCTAGTATTACGAGTCTGGCCGGTACAGGTGTACCGCTCACTTTTCTTCCGCGACTCGAGGTTACCGCAAATCCCCTTACGTATATTGCGTATCCTATCTTTTTAATGGGATTTGCCTAATACCGGTATTAAGAGTCTTGGAAGAAGTGAGCGGTAGACCCTCTCCTGTCAAGACTCCTACCGCATTTAAAAGTCAGTAGTTAAGAGTTTTATGGGCTAACGCCGTAACTTTTAACTCTTAACTAAAGTGCTAAAAAGTACACTAACACCCATAAACTACCAATTAACCCCTAAACCGAGGCCCCCCCCCCATTGGAAACACTTACAGTTTTTAACCCCTAATCAGCCGACCGGACATTGCCGCCACTTTAATAAATATATTAACCCCTAAACCGCCGCACTCCCGTCTCGCAAACACTAGTTACATTTTATTAACCCCTAATCTGCCGCCCCCAACGTTGCCGCTATTATATTTAATTTATTAACCCCCTAAACCTAAGTCTAAACACCACCCTAACTTAAATATAATTTAAATAAAACAAAATAAAATTACTACAATTAAATAAATTATTTCTATTTAAAACTAAATACTTACCTGTAAAATAAACCCTAAGATAGCTACAATATAACTAATAGTTACATTTGTATCTATCTTAGGGTTTATATTTATTTTACAGGCAAGTTTGTATTTATTTTAACTAGGTACAATAGTTATTAAATAGTTATTAACTATTTAATAACTTCCTAGTTAAAATAAAGACAAATATACCTGTAAAATAAATCCTAACCTAAGTTACAATTACACCTAACACTACACTATAATTAAATAAATTACCTCAACTAACTACAATTAAATAAAATAAAATAAAATAAAGTACAAAAAAACAAACACTAAATTACAGAAAATAAAAAAATAATTACAAGAATTGTAAACTAATTACACCTAATCTAATCCCCCTAATAAAATAAAAAAGCTCCCCAAAATAATAAAATTCCCTATTCTATACTAAATTACAAATAGCCAGTAAAAGGGCATTTTGCGGGGCATTGCCCCAAAGTAATCAGCTCTTTTACCTGTAAAAAAAAAAAAGACAATCCCCCCCCAACATTAAAACCCACCACCCACACACCCAACCCTACTCTAAAACCCACGCCGTCTTCACCCAGCCGGGCACAAGTGGTCCTCCAGAGGGGCAGAAGTCTTCATCCGATCCGGGCAGAAGAGGACCTCCAGACGAGCAAAAGTCTTCATACAGGCGGCATCTTCTATCTTCATCCATCCGGAGCGGAGCGGGTCCATTTTGAAGCCAGCTGACACGGAGCATCCTCTTCTTCCGACGACTCCCGACGAATGAAGGTTCCTTTAAATGACGTCATCCAAGATGGCGTCGCCTGAATTCCGACTGGCTGATAGGATTCTATCAGCCAATCGGAATTAAGGTAGAAAAAATCCTATTGGCTCAGCCAATAGGATTGAACTTCAATCCTATTGGCTGATCCAATCAGCCAATAGGATTGAGCTTGCATTCTATTGGCTGTTCCAATCAGCCAATAGAATGCAAGCTTAATCCTATTGGCTGATTGCATCAGCCAATAGGATTTTTTCTACCTTAATTCCGATTGGCTGACGTCATTTAAAGGAACCTTCAATCGTCAGGAGTCATCGGAAGAAGAGGATGCTCCGCGTAGGGTTGGGTGTGTGGGTGGTGGGTTTTAATGTTGGGGGGTATTGTCTTTTTTATTTACAGGTAAAAGAGCTGATTTCTTTGGGGCAATGCCCCACAAAAGGTTTTTTTAAGGGCTATTTGTAATTTAGTATAGGGTAGGGAATTTTATTATTTTGGGGGGCTTTTTTATTTTATTAGGGGGATTAGATTAGGTGTAATTAGTTTAAAATTCTTGTAATTATTTTTTTATTTTCTGTAATTTAGTGTTTGTTTGTTTTTGTACTTTAGTTTATTTAATTTAATTGTATTTAATTGTAGTTAGTTTATGTAATTAATTTAATGATAGTGTAGTGTTAGGTGTAATTGTAACTTAGGTTAGAGTTTATTTTACAGGTATATTTGTATTTATTTTAACTAGGAAGTTAATAAATAGTTAATAACTAATAACTATTATACCTAGTTAAAATAAATACAAGGTTGCCTGTAAAATAAAAATAAACCCTAAGCTAGCTACAATGTAACTATTAGTTATATTGTAGCTAGCTTAGGGTTTATTTTATAGGTAAGTATTTAGTTTTAAATAGGATTAATTTATTTAATTGTAGCAATTTTATTTTGTTTTATTTAAATTATATTTAAGTTAGGGGGGTGTTAGACTTAGGTTTAGACTTAGGTTTAGGGGTTAATAAATTTAATATAGTAGCGGCGACGATGGGGGCGGCAGATTAGGGGTTAATAATTGTAGGTAGGTTGCGACGACGGGGGCAGATTAGGGGTTAATAACTATAATGTAGGTGGCAGCGATGTTGGGGGCAGCAGATTAGGGGTTTATAAGTATAATGAAGGTGGCGGCAGTGTCGGGAGCGGCAGATTAGGGGTTAATAATATAATGTAGGTGGCAACGATGTCAGGGGCGGCAGATTAGGGGTTAATAAGTGTAAGATTAGGGGTGTTTAGACTCAGGGTTCATGTTAGGGTGTTAGGTGTAGACATAACTTTTATTTCCCCATAGGAATCAACGGGGCTGCGTTAGAAGCTGAATGCTGCTTTTTTGCAGGTGTTAGGTTTTTTTTCAGCCGATTCTGCCCCATTGATTCCTATGGGGAAATCGTGCACGAGCACGTTTAGCCAGCTCACCGCTACCGTAAGCAACGCTGGTATTGAGGTGAGATGTGGAGCTAAATTTTGCTCTACGCTCACCTTTTTGCTGCTAACGCTGGGTTTAAAAAACCTGTAATACCAGCGTTGTCTTAAGTGAGTGGTGAAAAAAAAAATGCTCATTAGCAACGGACCCCTGTTACCACAAAACTCGTAATCTCTGTGAATGCCTCCTAACCTAACACCCCCTGAATTAACCCCAATACTAAGTTACAATTAAAATAATAAAACCTAACATTAAATTACAAAAAAATTATCTAAAATTACAAAAAAAAAATAAACTCTAAAATTACAGAACAAAATAAACAAAATTATCAAAAATTAAAAAATTAAACCTAATCTCTATGAAAATAAAAAAGCTCCCCCAAAATAAAAACACTCCCTAAACTAAACTACCAATAGCCCTTAAAAGGACATTGCACTAAGTTAAACAGCTCTTTTACATTTAAAAAATACTAAGTCCCCCTAACAGTAAAAAAACCCCAACCACCAAACCCCCCAAATAAAAAAGACTAACACTAAAAAACCTAAACTACCCATTGTCCCTAAAGAGGCATTTGTATGGGCATTGCCCTTAAAAGGGCATTCAGCTCTTTTGCTGCCCTTAAAAGGGCAATCAGCTCTTTAACAACCCATTCAATTCCTAAACTTAAAACCCCCCAAAAACAAACAAAAAAAAAATAATTCCTAAGACTAAGCCTTAAATAGGTACTCACCGTTACTGAAGTCCGGCGGAGAAGGTCTTCTTCCAGACGGCTTCATCATCTTCTATCTTAATCCGGAGTGAAGGCAGCGCGGAGCAGAGATGCGGAACTGGCTTCCCCGATGAATGGATCCTCAGCGTCGGTCCTAAGTGGTGTGGAGGCTACTCTTCATGCGATCAGCCGTCGCACAATGAAGATTGAATGCAAGGTACCCCATATTTATTGGGGTATCTTGCATTCCTATTGGCTGAAATTTTTAAATCAGCCAATAGGATTAGAGCTACTGAAATCGTATTGGCTGATTTGAACAGCCAATAGGATTTCAGTAGCTCTAATCCTATTGGCTGATTTAAAAATTTCAGCCAATAGGAATGCAAGGTACCCCAAATTGAATGCGGTACCTTCAAATCTATCTTCATTGTATGGTGGACATCGGATGAAGAGGAGCCTCCATGCTGCCGAGGACCGCAGCTGAGGATCCACGCATCGGGGAAGACATCTCTGCACCTCCGCTCTGCACCTACTTTCTTCCGGATGAAGATAGAAGATGATGGGACTGCCTGGAAGAAGACCTCCGCCGGACTTCAGGAACGGTGAGTACCTATTTGGGGCTTAGTTTTAGGCTTTTTTTTTTTTTTTTTTTTAGATTAGGATTTTTTTTGGACTGTAAAAGAGCTGATTGCCCTTTTAAAGGGCAGTAAAAGAGCTGAATACCCATACAAAGTGTTAGTTTTTTTTATTTTGGGGGGGTTTGGTAGGTGAGGGTTTTTATTGTTAGGAGGTAATTGGTAATTGTTTTTAGGTAAAAGAGCTGTTTAACGTAGTGCAATGCCCTACAAAAGCCCTTTTAATGGCTATTGGTAGTTTAGTATTAGATTAGGGGGTGTTTTTATTTTTGGGGGGATTGTTATAGGGGTATTAGTTTAGGTTTAATTTTTTTATTTTGAATAGCTTTGTTTATTTTTTTCTGTAATTTTACATTTTTTATTTTGTGCAATTGGTGCTTTGGGGTTTATAGATTTCTTTTTAAATAGACTGCCCTCTGGGCAGGCTTATCGCCTAGTTAACTTATAATTATATTTACAGAGAAGTTAACAAAATATGTATGGGGAGAAAACAGCACGTAGGGGGGGGGGTTGGATCCATGGTTAGGTTCCCAAGAGGCGGTTGCAGCGTCTGAGGCTCTGATTATAACAGAACTCCTTGTAGCGTATCTGCCTTCGGACGAATGTTCTTGTATAATGAGGTATTTTGATTTTATATATATTTTATTGTAAATAATATAACAAATGGGATAAAATCATGGGACAATAATTGTAACAGAGCATTCTGGAGCGCATATGCCTTCGGCCAAATAGGAAAAGAGTGCCTCTGGCTGGCTGATGTCCGGGAAACGGAAAAGTCCCCTTTTTTAATTTAAGCAAATCTTATATATTATGCACTATTAACTTTAAAGAGTCTAATCTTGAGTATTCACTGTATTTTTTTCAATTTTTTTATCCTGTTTATGATTTGATATTTTTGTCTTTTTCTCAGTTCAACTCCAGAAACAATTTTATTGTTAACTCCCATACTGCTTGTTCCTTTCTTATTTTTGAAACTAGTCGGCAAATGTTTGGGTGGGTTACAGGCATTCATTGGTCAAATCCTATGTGTCATCCTTCTAGAAAGTGGTTTGTTCTAGGTAACCCTAGTTTTGTTCTTTGAAAAGTGCTCCACATTGTAATGTCGAAAGTAGGTTTTCTTCTTGTACCTTGTTGTACTTCGCCAATCCAGGTTTTTTCCAAATAACTGAAAATTCTGATAAAATGTTACTGTTTTGTTTTTCTAATGATTTTACAAAGCCATTAAATGTTTTGACTACATCTTACACTGGCATAAATGCTAATGCTTCTAAACATTTTAAGAACAGAGCTTTTTTCATTATTATACCATATTTGTAAGCCCAAATAACAGAATTTATGTTTACCTGATAAATTACTTTCTCCAACGGTGTGTCCGGTCCACGGCGTCATCCTTACTTGTGGGATATTCTCTTCCCCAACAGGAAATGGCAAAGAGCCCAGCAAAGCTGGTCACATGATCCCTCCTAGGCTCCGCCTACCCCAGTCATTCGACCGACGTTAAGGAGGAATATTTGCATAGGAGAAACCATATGAAACCGTGGTGACTGTAGTTAAAGAAAATAAATTATCAGACCTGATTAAAAAACCAGGGCGGGCCGTGGACCGGACACACCGTTGGAGAAAGTAATTTATCAGGTAAACATAAATTCTGTTTTCTCCAACATCGGTGTGTCCGGTCCACGGCGTCATCCTTACTTGTGGGAACCAATACCAAAGCTTTAGGACACGGATGATGGGAGGGAGCAAATCAGGTCACCTAGATGGAAGGCACCACGGCTTGCAAAACCTTTCTCCCAAAAATAGCCTCAGAAGAAGCAAAAGTATCAAACTTGTAAAATTTGGTAAAAGTGTGCAGTGAAGACCAAGTCGCTGCCCTACATATCTGATCAACAGAAGCCTCGTTCTTGAAGGCCCATGTGGAAGCCACAGCCCTAGTGGAATGAGCTGTGATTCTTTCGGGAGGCTGCCGTCCGGCAGTCTCGTAAGCCAATCTGATGATGCTTTTAATCCAAAAAGAGAGAGAGGTAGAAGTTGCTTTTTGACCTCTCCTTTTACCGGAATAAACAACAAACAAGGAAGATGTTTGTCTAAAATCCTTTGTAGCATCTAAATAGAATTTTAGAGCGCGAACAACATCCAAATTGTGCAACAAACGTTCCTTCTTCGAAACTGGTTTCGGACACAGAGAAGGTACGATAATCTCCTGGTTAATGTTTTTGTTAGAAACAACTTTTGGAAGAAAACCAGGTTTAGTACGTAAAACCACCTTATCTGCATGGAACACCAGATAAGGAGGAGAACACTGCAGAGCAGATAATTCTGAAACTCTTCTAGCAGAAGAAATTGCAACCAAAAACAAAACTTTCCAAGATAATAACTTAATATCAACGGAATGTAAGGGTTCAAACGGAACCCCCTGAAGAACTGAAAGAACTAAGTTGAGACTCCAAGGAGGAGTCAAAGGTTTGTAAACAGGCTTGATTCTAACCAGAGCCTGAACAAAGGCTTGAACATCTGGCACAGCTGCCAGCTTTTTATGAAGTAACACAGACAAGGCAGAAATCTGTCCCTTCAGGGAACTTGCAGATAATCCTTTTTCCAATCCTTCTTGAAGGAAGGATAGAATCTTAGGAATCTTAACCTTGTCCCAAGGGAATCCTTTAGATTCACACCAACAGATATATTTTTTCCAAATTTTGTGGTAAATCTTTCTAGTTACAGGCTTTCTGGCCTGAACAAGAGTATCGATAACAGAATCTGAGAACCCTCGCTTCGATAAGATCAAGCGTTCAATCTCCAAGCAGTCAGCTGGAGTGAGACCAGATTCGGATGTTCGAACGGACCTTGAACAAGAAGGTCTCGTCTCAAAGGTAGCTTCCATGGTGGAGCCGATGACATATTCACCAGATCTGCATACCAAGTCCTGCGTGGCCACGCAGGAGCTATCAAGATCACCGACGCCCTTTCCTGATTGATCCTGGCTACCAGCCTGGGGATGAGAGGAAACGGCGGGAATACATAAGCTAGTTTGAAGGTCCAAGGTGCTACTAGTGCATCCACTAGAGCCGCCTTGGGATCCCTGGATCTGGACCCGTAGCAAGGAACTTTGAAGTTCTGACGAGAGGCCATCAGATCCATGTCTGGAATGCCCCACAGTTGAGTGACTTGGGCAAAGATTTCCGGATGGAGTTCCCACTCCCCCGGATGCAATGTCTGACGACTCAGAAAATCCGCTTCCCAATTTTCCACTCCTGGGATGTGGATAGCAGACAGGTGGCAGGAGTGAGACTCCGCCCATAGAATGATTTTGGTCACTTCTTCCATCGCCAGGGAACTCCTTGTTCCCCCCTGATGGTTGATGTACGCAACAGTTGTCATGTTGTCTGATTGAAACCGTATGAACTTGGCCCTCGCTAGCTGAGGCCAAGCCTTGAGAGCATTGAATATCGCTCTCAGTTCCAGAATATTTATCGGTAGAAGAGATTCTTCCCGAGACCAAAGACCCTGAGCTTTCAGGGATCCCCAGACCGCGCCCCAGCCCATCAGACTGGCGTCGGTCGTGACAATGACCCACTCTGGTCTGCGGAAGGTCATCCCTTGTGACAGGTTGTCCAGGGACAGCCACCAACGGAGTGAGTCTCTGGTCCTCTGATTTACTTGTATCCTCGGAGACAAGTTTGTATAGTCCCCATTCCACTGACTGAGCATGCACAGTTGTAATGGTCTTAGATGAATGCGCGCAAAAGGAACTATGTCCATTGCCGCTACCATCAAACCTATCACTTCCATGCACTGCGCTATGGAAGGAAGAGGAACGGAATGAAGTATCCGACAAGAGTCTAGAAGTTTTGTTTTTCTGGCCTCTGTCAGAAAAATCCTCATTTCTAAGGAGTCTATTATTGTCCCCAAGAAGGGAACCCTTGTTGACGGAGATAGAGAACTCTTTTCCACGTTCACTTTCCATCCGTGAGATCTGAGAAAGGCCAGGACAATGTCCGTGTGAGCCTTTGCTTGAGGAAGGGACGACGCTTGAATCAGAATGTCGTCCAAGTAAGGTACTACAGCAATGCCCCTTGGTCTTAGCACAGCTAGAAGGGACCCTAGTACCTTTGTGAAAATCCTTGGAGCAGTGGCTAATCCGAAAGGAAGCGCCACGAACTGGTAATGCTTGTCCAGGAATGCGAACCTTAGGAACCGATGATGTTCCTTGTGGATAGGAATATGTAGATACGCATCCTTTAAATCCACCGTGGTCATGAATTGACCTTCCTGGATGGAAGGAAGAATTGTTCGAATGGTTTCCATTTTGAACGATGGAACCTTGAGAAACTTGTTTAAGATCTTGAGATCTAAGATTGGTCTGAACGTTCCCTCTTTTTTGGGAACTATGAACAGATTGGAGTAGAACCCCATCCCTTGTTCTCCTAATGGAACAGGATGAATCACTCCCATTTTTAACAGGTCTTCTACACAACGTAAGAATGCCTGTCTTTTTATGTGGTCTGAAGACAACTGAGACCTGTGGAACCTCCCCCTTGGGGGAAGCCCCTTGAATTCCAGAAGATAACCTTGGGAGACTATTTCTAGCGCCCAAGGATCCAGAACATCTCTTGCCCAAGCCCGAGCGAAGAGAGAGAGTCTGCCCCCCACCAGATCCGGTCCCGGATCGGGGGCCAACATTTCATGCTGTCTTGGTAGCAGTGGCAGGTTTCTTGGCCTGCTTTCCCTTGTTCCAGCCTTGCATTGGTCTCCAAGCTGGCTTGGCTTGAGAAGTATTACCCTCTTGCTTAGAGGACGTAGCACTTTGGGCTGGTCCGTTTCTACGAAAGGGACGAAAATTAGGTTTATTTTTGGCCTTGAAAGGCCGATCCTGAGGAAGGGCATGGCCCTTACCCCCAGTGATATCAGAGATAATCTCTTTCAAGTCAGGGCCAAACAGCGTTTTCCCCTTGAAAGGAATGTTAAGTAGCTTGTTCTTGGAAGACGCATCAGCTGACCAAGATTTCAACCAAAGCGCTCTGCGCGCCACAATAGCAAACCCAGAATTCTTAGCCGCTAACCTAGCCAATTGCAAAGTGGCGTCTAGGGTGAAAGAATTAGCCAATTTGAGAGCATTGATTCTGTCCATAATCTCCTCATAAGGAGGAGAATCACTATCGACCGCCTTTACCAGCTCATCGAACCAGAAACACGCGGCTGTAGCGACAGGGACAATGCATGAAATTGGTTGTAGAAGGTAACCCTGCTGAACAAACATCTTTTTAAGTAAACCTTCTAATTTTTTATCCATAGGATCTTTGAAAGCACAACTATCTTCTATGGGTATAGTGGTGCGTTTGTTTAAAGTGGAAACCGCTCCCTCGACCTTGGGGACTGTCTGCCATAAGTCCTTTCTGGGGTCGACCATAGGAAACAATTTTTTAAATATGGGGGGAGGGACGAAAGGAATACCGGGCCTTTCCCATTCTTTATTTACAATGTCCGCCACCCGCTTGGGTATAGGAAAAGCTTCTGGGAGCCCCGGGACCTCTAGGAACTTGTCCATTTTACATAGTTTCTCTGGGATGACCAACTTGTCACAATCATCCAGAGTGGATAATACCTCCTTAAGCAGAATGCGGAGATTTTCCAACTTAAATTTAAACGTAATCACATCAGGTTCAGCTTGTTGAGAAATGTTCCCTGAATCAGTAATTTCTCCCTCAGACAAAACCTCCCTGGCCCCATCAGACTGGTTTAGGGGCCCTTCAGAACCATTATTATCAGCGTCGTCATGCTCTTCAGTATCTAAAACAGAGCAGTCGCGCTTACGCTGATAAGTGTGCATTTTGGCTAAAATGTTTTTGACAGAATTATCCATTACAGCCGTTAATTGTTGCATAGTAAGGAGTATTGGCGCGCTAGATGTACTAGGGGCCTCCTGAGTGGGCAAGACTCGTGTAGACGAAGGAGGGAATGATGCAGTACCATGCTTACTCCCCTCACTTGAGGAATCATCTTGGGCATCATTGTCATTGTCACATAAATCACATTTATTTAAATGAGAAGGAACTCTGGCTTCCCCACATTCAGAACACAGTCTATCTGGTAGTTCAGACATGTTAAACAGGCATAAACTTGATAACAAAGTACAAAAAACGTTTTAAAATAAAACCGTTACTGTCACTTTAAATTTTAAACTGAACACACTTTATTACTGCAATTGCGAAAAAATATGAAGGAATTGTTCAAAATTCACCAAAATTTCACCACAGTGTCTTAAAGCCTTAAAAGTATTGCACCCCAAATTTGGAAGCTTTAACCCTTAAAATAACGGAACCGGAGCCGTTCTTAACTTTAACCCCTTTACAGTCCCTGGTGTCTGCTTTGCTGAGACCCAACCAAGCCCAAAGGGTAATACGATACCAAATGACGCCTTCAGAAAGTCTTTTCTATGTATCAGAGCTCCTCACACATGCGACTGCATGTCATGCCTCTCAAAAACAAGTGCGCAACACCGGCGCGAAAATGAGGCTCTGCCTATGATTTGGGAAAGCCCCTAAAGAGAAAGGTGTCTAAAAAAGTGCCTGCCGATATAAACTTATCAAAATACCCAGATTAAATGATTCCTCAAGGCTAAATATGTGTTAATAATGAATCGATTTAGCCCAGAAAAAGTCTACAGTCTTAATAAGCCCTTGTGAAGCCCTTATTTACAATCTTAATAAACATGGCTTACCGGATCCCATAGGGAAAATGACAGCTTCCAGCATTACATCGTCTTGTTAGAATGTGTCATACCTCAAGCAGCAAGAGACTGCTCACTGTTCCCCCAACTGAAGTTAATTCCTCTCAACAGTCCTGTGTGGAACAGCCATGGATTTTAGTAACGGTTGCTAAAATCATTTTCCTCATACAAACAGAAATCTTCATCTCTTTTCTGTTTCTGAGTAAATAGTACATACCAGCACTATTTTAAAATAACAAACTCTTGATTGAATAATAAAAACTACAGTTAAACACTAAAAAACTCTAAGCCATCTCCGTGGAGATGTTGCCTGTACAACGGCAAAGAGAATGACTGGGGTAGGCGGAGCCTAGGAGGGATCATGTGACCAGCTTTGCTGGGCTCTTTGCCATTTCCTGTTGGGGAAGAGAATATCCCACAAGTAAGGATGACGCCGTGGACCGGGCACACCTATGTTGGAGAAATTGTATTTTTCTCCATAGGCATTGCGAAAAATGGAAAAAGCATCTGTAAATGATGTTAGTTTTTTTTTATTTGGGGGGTTTGATGGTTGGGGGGTTTTTACTTTGAAAAAAATTGTCAAACAATTTATTGTTGCTCTTTCAAAATCTAATGTAATTGATATAGGATTAATATCTGGATCTTTTTCTTTTAGAATACTAAAAATGAAATTATAAGTTTCCTGATTTAGTTTTTTGATATGCAGTATACTAATGTATGGTATGGTTATCTTCTATTAAAACATGTATTGTATACAACTGAAAACCTAAAGGAGCTGAGTCAAATGTTCCGTCACAGAGTCAGTGCTGTTTTTTTGAAAGAAGATCTAAATTTTTGTTAGTTGACAGAATGATTAAATTTTCACTTTGTGCATGATGAAATCTTCTCCTCTGGTAGTTTTTCTTAATTCGTCATTTAAAATGTTCCCATTTGGTGTTGTTCGCTGTCGACATATCGTTCTGGCAAGAGTATTGCTCCTGCTGCTTCAAGTGGAAAATTACATGTGCAATTTTGTATTATGCCTGATATTACTTCCTCCGAATGTTTAGCAACTCTTTTTTCGATTGTTTTCAGAAATAAAATTCTTGCCGCATCAGGCGGATGTGAATGATTTGATGCGTCTTTTTTAATTATATCATTTATGGTTTTTAGCCTTCCTCCACAAATTTTTTTTTTTTCACATTTCCAATAGCTTGCATTTCCTTTTTTTGTTGTCTACAATGTATGCATAGCCTTCATGTAACATTTACCCTTACTTGTCTTTATGAACTCCATATTTTTAATTATTATTTTTTTTTTAATTGGATATGGTTATTTAAGTTTTAATTTTTTATTTTATTATTATTTTTTTTTAATGAAGCGTTTGTGTTCTCCTAATTAATGTATGCAACATTAATATTAAAAAAGCTTTTTCTAACTATGACGTAATTGCGTTTGTTTGCGCAATTGTGCTGTTTGACCATCTGATAGTGAGTAGCGTATGTGGGCCTGCGAGTTAAGAAAACGTCAGTCAATTGTGACTGTTGGTCATTTCTGCACTCGGAATATAGTCTCTTGGACATATGTGCTTCGGCATTCTGTCCGTCAGCATTCTGTCCGAGAACCATAGACACCGTCATGATATTTCCCTCCTCAGTTTTAGGAGGTTTACTATGAAATCTCACAAGATTTCAGCGAGATCTCATGAGATCACAGTAAAGCACATCAGCACTGATAAAGCTGATTGTGTGATGTTTTTTTCCCCCAGTAGTTCCAATCAACATAAATTTCAGCCTCCAAATTTTAAATTAACTTTTTACCATTCCTGCTGCATGGTATAGAAAGGGTACAGGAGGCTGTTTGCAGCTTAATCTAAGGTACGACTTTAAGATGACCAAGGTGTAGACTGTGCCTTTAACTTCAATTGTGTTCAAGCGATAGCGTTTACCCCTGATCGTTGGTGGGTGGGAGTCAATGCAGGGAGGTGGGTGGGCGGCCCATCGCTGATGCTTGTTCTGGATCCTGTTACCTAGTGCCCGTGAGCGTGCGAGAACGCAGGGGGCAGGACTCGGGAGCATGTGCGCATGGACATCAATATCAAACCAAAGGAGAGAGAGGGAAAAGGAGGGGGAAAAATTGTTTGGAAAGGGATCTGGGAGGGGGAAAGGGTATTGAGGGGGGAAGCTACACTACAGAAAATGGGCTGTTTGTAGGTCAAATTTGTTAGTAAACTGGGTACTGGCAGACAGTTGCCAGTACCTAAGATGGTGGCCAATAGGTCAAGGGGGGTGGCTTAGAGAGATGTTTGGTGGGGTCAGGGAGGTTGGGGGGTAATGGGGGATCCTACACTTTATATAAAATATATACTGTATGTAACAAATCATTTTTTATTTTTATACTGGCAGACTTTCAGGGAGGGATCAGAGGGTAGGATGTGTCAGGTGGGAGGCTGATCTCTACACTGCAGCTAAAATTAACCTACAAGCTACCTAATTAACCCCTTCACTGCTGGGCATAATACAAGTGTGGTGCGCAGCAGCATTTAGCGGCCTTCTAATTACCAAAAAGTAATGCCAAAGCCATGTCTGCTATTTCTGAACAAAGGGGATCCCAGAGAAGCATTTACAACCATTTGTGCCATAATTGTTTATTTGAAAAAATTTTAAAGTTTGTGAAAAAATTTGTGAAAAAATGATTTTTTTTATTTTGATCTTGCATTTGGCGGTGAAATAGTGGCATGAACTATACCAAAATGGGCCTAGATCAATACTTTGGATTGTCTACTAAGAAAATATATATACATGTCAAGGGATATTAAGGGATTCCTGACAGATATCAGTGTTACAATGTAATTATCACAAATTTTGAGAAAAAAAAATGGTTTGGAAATAGCAAAGTGCTACTTGTACTTATTGCCCAATAACTTGCAAAAAAAGCAAAGAACATGTAAACAACATAATTTATGTAAGAACTTACCTGATAAATTAATTTCTTTCATATTAGCAAGAGTCCATGAGCTAGTGACGTATGGGATATACATTCCTACCAGGAGGGGCAAAGTTTCCCAAACCTTAAAATGCCTATAAATACACCCCTCACCACACCCACAATTCAGTTTAACGAATAGCCAAGAAGTGGGGTGATAAGAAAAAAGTGCGAAAGCATATAAAATAAGGAATTGGAATAATTGTGCTTTATACAAAAAAATCATAACCACCACAAAAAAGGGCGGGCCTCATGGACTCTTGCTAATATGAAAGAAATGAATTTATCAGGTAAGTTCTTACATAAATTATGTTTTCTTTCATGTAATTAGCAAGAGTCCATGAGCTAGTGACGTATGGGATAATGACTACCCAAGATGTGGATCTTTCCACACAAGAGTCACTAGAGAGGGAGGGATAAAATAAAGACAGCCAATTCCTGCTGAAAATAATCCACACCCAAAATAAAGTTTAATGAAAAACATAAGCAGAAGATTCAAACTGAAACCGCTGCCTGAAGTACTTTTCTACCAAAAACTGCTTCAGAAGAAGAAAATACATCAAAATGGTAGAATTTGGTAAAAGTATGCAAAGAGGACCAAGTTGCCGCTTTGCAAATCTGATCAACCGAAGCTTCATTCCTAAACGCCCAGGAAGTAGAAACTGACCTAGTAGAATGAGCTGTAATCCTCTGAGGCGGATTTTTACCCGACTCAACATAGGCAAGATGAATTAAAGATTTCAACCAAGATGCCAAAGAAATGGCAGAAGTTTTCTGGCCTTTCTAGAACCGGAAAAGATAACAAATAAACTAGAAGTCTTTCGGAAAGACTTAGTAGCTTCAACATAATATTTCAAAGCTCTAACAATATCCAAAGAATGCAACGATTTCTCCTTAGAATTCTTAGGATTAGGACATAATGAAGGAACCACAATGTCTCTACTAATGTTGTTGGAATTCACAACTTAGGTAAAAATTCAAAAGAAGTTCACAACACCGCCTTATCCTGATGAAAAATCAGAAAAGGAGACTCAAAAGAAAGAGCAGATAATTCAGAAACTCTTCTGGCAGAAGAGATGGCCAAAAGGAACAAAACTTTCCAAGAAAGTAATTTAATGTCCAATGAATGCATAGGTTCAAATGGAGGAGCTTGAAGAGCCCCCAGAACCAAATTCAAACTCCAAGGAGGAGAAATTGACTTAATGACAGGCTTTATACGAACCAAAGCTTGTACAAAACAATGAATATCAGGAAGAATAGCAATCTTTCTGTGAAAAAGAACAGAAAGAGCAGAGATTTGTCCTTTCAAGGAACTTGCGGACAAACCCTTATCTAAACCATCCTGAAGAAACTGTAATATTCTCGGTATTCTAAAAGAATGCCAAGAAAAATGATGAGAAAGACACCAAGAAATATAAGTCTTCCAGACTCTATAATATATCTCTCTGGATACAGATTTACGAGCCTGAAACATAGTATTAATCACAGAGTCAGAGAAACCTCTTTGACCAAGAATCAAGCGTTCAATCTCCATACCTTTAAATTTAAGGATTTCAGATCCTGATGGAAAAAAGGACCTTGAGACAGAAGGTCTGGTCTTAACGGAAGAGTCCACGGTTGGCAAGAGGCCATCCGGACAAGATCCGCATACCAAAACCTGTGAGGCCATGCCGGAGCTACCAGCAGAACAAACGAGCATTCCTTCAGAATCTTGGAGATTACTCTTGGAAGAAGAACTAGAGGCGGAAAGATATAGGCAGGATGATACTTCCAAGGAAGTGATAATGCATCCACTGCCTCCGCCTGAGGATCCCGGGATCTGGACAGATACCTGGGAAGTTTCTTGTTTAGATGAGAAGCCATCAGATCTATTTCTGGAAGTTCCCACATTTGAATAATCTGAAGAAATACCTCTGGGTGAAGAGACCATTCGCCCGGATGCAACGTTTGGCGACTGAGATAATCCGCTTTCCAATTGTCCATACCTGGGATATGAACCGCAGAGATTAGACAGGAGCTGGATTCCGCCCAAACCAAAATTCGAGATACTTCTTTCATAGCCAGAGGACTGTGAGTCCCTCCTTGATGATTGATGTATGCCACAGTTGTGACATTGTCTATCTGAAAACAAATGAACAACTCTCTCTTCAGAAGAGGCCAAGACTGAAGAGCTCTGAAAATTGCACGGAGTTCCAAAATATTGATCGGAAATCTCACCTCCTGAGATTCCCAAACCCCTTGTGCCGTCAGATACCCCCACACAGCTCCCCAACCTGTAAGACTTGCATCTGTTGAGATTATAGTCCAGGTCGGAAGAACAAGAAGCCCCCTGAACTAAACGATGGTGATCTGTCCACCATGTCAGAGAGTGTCGTAAAATCGGTTTAAAGATATTAATTGAGATATCTTTGAGTAATCCCTGCACCATTGGTTCAGCATACAGAGCTGAAGAGGTCGCATGTGAAAACGAGCAAAGGAGATCGCATCTGATGCGGCAGTCCTAAGACCCAACATTTCCATGCATAAGGCTACCAAAGGGAATGATTGTGACTGAAGGTTTTGACAAGCTGATATCAATGTTAAACTTCTCTTGTCTGACAAGGACAGAGTCATAGACACTGAATCTATCTAGAAACCTAAAAAGGTTACCCTTGTCTGAGGAATCAATGAATTGATTGGTAAATTGATCCTCCAACCATGAACTTGAAGAAACAACACAAGTCGATTCGTATGAGATTCTTCGAAAATGAGAAGACTGAGCAAGTACCAAGATATCGTCCAAATAAGGAAATACCAAAACCCTGTTCTCTGATTACAGAAAGAAGGGCACCGAGAACCTTTGAAAAAAATTCTTGGAACTGAGGCTAGGCCAAACGGTAGAGCCAAAAAACTGGTAATGCTTGTCTAAAAAGAGAATCTCAGACACTAAAAGTGATCTGGATGAATCGGAATATGCAGATACACATCCTGTAAATCTATTGTAGACATATAATGCCCTTGCTAAACAAAAGGCAGGATAGTCCTACAGTAACCATCTTGAATGTTGGTATCCTAACATAACGATTCAATAATGATAGATCCGGAACTGGTCTGAAGGAATTGACCTTCTTTGGTACAATGAAGAGATAAAATAAAACCCCAGCCCCTGTTCCAGAACTGGAACTGGCATAAATACTCCAGCCAACTCTAGATCTGAAACACATTTCAGAAATGCTGAGCCTTTGCTGTGTTAACTGGGACACGGGAAAGAAAAAAATCTCTTAGCAGGAGGCCTTAACTTGAAGCCAATTCTGTACCTTTCTGAAACAATGTTCTGAAACCAGAGATTGAGAACGGAATTGATCCAAATTTCTTTGAAGAAAACGTAATCTGCCCCATACCAGCTGAGCTGGAATAAGGGCCGCACCTTCATAGGTACTTAGGAGCTGGCTATAGGTTTCTATAAGGCTTGGATATATTCCAAACTGGAAATAGTTTCCAAACTGATACCGCTCCTGAGGATGAAGGATCAGGCTTTTGTTCCTTGTTGTGAGGAAAGGAACGAAAATGATTATTTACCCTGGAAAGAAAGGGAAAGCAAAGTTGACTTAGAAGACATATCAGCATTCCAAGTTTAATCCATAAAGCTTTTCTAGCTAAAATAGCTAGAGACATATACCTGACATCAACTCTAATGATATCAAAAGATGGTATCACCAATAAAATTATTAGCATGTTATAGAATAATTATAATGCTATAAAATTATGATCTGTTACTTGTTGCGCTAAAGCTTCTAACCAAAAAGTTGAAGCTGCAGCAACATCCGCTAAAAATATAGCAGGTCTAAGAAGATTACCTGAACATAAGTAAGCTTTTCTTAGAAAGGATTCAATTTTCCTATCTAAAGGATCCTTAAATGAAGTACTATCTGCCGTAGGAATAGTAGTACATTAGCAGGAGTAGAGACAGCCCCATAACCTTAGGGATTTTTGTCCCAAAAAACTCTAATCTGTCAGATGGCACAGGATATAATTGCTTAAACGTCTAGAAGGAGTAAATAAATTACCCAAATTATTCCATTCCCTGGAAATTACTTCAGAAATAGCATCAGGGAGATAAAACACTTCTGGAATAACTACAGGAGATTTAAAAACCTTATTTAAACGTTTACATTTAGTATCAAGAGGACCAGAATCCTCTATTTCTAATGCAAATAATACTTCTTTAAGTAAAGAACGAATAAATTCCATCTTGAACAAATACAAAGATTTATCAGCATCAACCTCTGAGACAGAAACCTCTGAACCAGAAGAACCATTATCAGTATCAGAATGATGATGTTCATTTAAAAATTCATCTGAAAAAAGAGAAGTTTTAAAAGACTTTTATGTATACTAGAAGGAGAAATAACAGACATAGCCTTCTTAATGGATTTAAAAAATAAAATCTCTTATGTTATCAGGAACACTCTGAAAATTAGATGTTGACGGAACAGCAACAGGTAATGTAACAGTACTAAAGGAAATTTTATCTGCATTAATAAGTTTGACATGACATGCAATACAAACAACAGCTGGAGAAACAGATACCAAAAGTTTATAGCAGATACACTTAGCTTGGTAGCTCCAGCACTGGGCAGTGATTTTCCTGAAGTATCTTCTGACTCAGTTGCAACGTGGAACATCTTGCAATATGTAAAAGAAAAAAAACAAACATATAAAGCAAAATTGATCAAATTCCTTAAATGACAGTTTCAGGAATGGGAAAAAAATGCCAGTGAACAAGCTTCTAGCAACCAGAAGCAATAAATAATGTGACTTAAATAATGTGGAGACAAAAGTGACGCCCATATTTTTTAGCCCCAAAAAAGACGCCCACATTATTTGGCGCCTAAATGCTTTTGGCGCCAAAAATGACGCCACATCCGGAACGCCGACATTTTTGACGCAAAAAAACGTCAAAAAATGACGCAACTTCCGGCGACACGTATGACGCCGGAAACAGAAAAAAAAATTTGCGCCAAAAAAGTCCGCGCCAAGAATGACGCAATAAAATGAAGCATTTTCTGCCCCCGCGAGCCTAACAGCCCACAGGGAAAAAGTCAAATTTTTTAAGGTAAGAAAAAATGATTGAAACAAATGCATTTATCCCAAATATGAAACTGACTGTCTGAAAAATAAGGAATGTTGAACATTCTGAGTCAAGGCAAATAAATGTTTGAATACATATATTTAGAACTTTATAAACAAAGTGCCCAACCATAGCTTAGAGTGTCACAGAAAATAAGATTTACTTACCCCAGGACACTCATCTACATGTTTGTAGAAAGCCAAACCAGTACTGAAACGAGAATCAGCAGAGGTAATGGTATATATAAGAGTATATCGTCGATCTGAAAAGGGAGGTAAGAGATGAATCTCTACGACCGATAACAGAGAACCTATGAAATAGACCCCGTAGAAGGAGATCACTGCATTCAAATAGGCAATACTCTCCTCACATCCCTCTGACATTCACTGCACGCTGAGAGGAAAACCGGGCTCCAACTTGCTGCGGAGCGCATATCAACGTAGAATCTAGCACAAACTTACTTCACCACCTCCATCGGAGGCAAAGTTTGTAAAACTGAATTGTGGGTGTCGTGAGGGGTGTATTTATAGGCATTTTAAGGTTTGGGAAACCTTGCCCCTCCTGGTAGGAATGTATATCCCATACGTCACTAGCTCATGGACTCTTGCTAATTACATGAAAGAAATTGGGTATTTCTAAATTCAGAACAAAATTTAGAAACTACAGTATTCAGCATGGGTGTTTTTTGGTGGTTGTAGATGTGAAACAGATTTTGGGGGTCAAAGTTAGCAAAAAGCGTGTTTTTGTTCAATTTTTTCATCATATTTTATAAAAATGTTATAGTAAATTATAAGATATGATGAAAATAATGGCATCTTTAGAAAGTCCATTTAATGACAAGAAAAACAGTATATAATATGTGTGGGTATAGTAAATGAGTAAGAGGAAAAGTACAGCTAAACACAAACACAGCAGAAATTTAAAAATAGCCTTGGTCCTTAAAGGGACACTAAACCCAATTTTTTTCTTTCATGGTTCAGATAAAGCATGCAATTTTAAGCAACTTTCTAATTTACTCCTATTATCAATTTTTCTTTGTACTCTTGCTATCTTTATTTAAAAAGCAGGAATGTGAAGAATAGGAGCCAGTTCAATTTTGGTTGAGAACCTGGGTTATGCTTGCTTATTGGTGGGTAAATGTAAGCCTCCAATAAGCAAGCACTATCCATGGTGCTGAACTGAAAATGGTCTGGCTGCTAAGATTTACATTCCTCCTTTTAAAATAAAGATAGCAAGAGAACAAAGAAAAATTGATAATAGGAGTAAATTAGAAAGTTGCTTAAAATTTCATGTTCTATCTGAATCATGAAAGAAAAAAAAATTGGGTTCAGTGTCCCTTTAAGGGTAAGAAAATTGAAAAATGGTCTGGTCACTAAGGGGTTACTTTTAACTTATAACACAGGCACTACACACGATGTGCACAAACATATACGCGATAAACCCTTTTTTGCTTGCACGGAACTTAATTTGGCCCTTAAAGGGACACTGAACCCAATTTTTTTCTTTTGTGATTCAGATAGAGCATGCAATTTTAATCAACTTTCTAATTTACTCCTATTATCAAATTTTATTCATTCTCTTGGTATGTTTATTTGAAAAGCAAAATTTTAAGTTTAGATGCTGGCCCATTTTTGGTGAACAACCTGGGTTGTCCTTGCCGATTGGACAGCACCAATAAACAAATGCTGTCCATGGTTCTGAACCACAAATTTGCTGGCTCCTTAGCTTAGATGCCTTCTTTTTCAAATAAAGATATCAAGAGAACAAAGAAAAATTGATAATAGAAGTAAATTATGAAGTTGCTTAAAATTCCATGCTCTATCTGAATCATGAAAGAAAAAATTTGGGTTCAGTATCCCTTTAATTAGACAATTCTCAATTTAAAACATCACAGTATAAAACATAACACATAAGGATCCTTATGATATAACAAGACAAACATTAAGTCCCAAATCGTTACTTGACATTATTGTGAAAAGGTCCCAATAACATGTAAAGGAAACTTATGAAATTCAGACCGTGAAATTGCAAATGCAAATAATATCCGGATCCTAAAAAATAAACATTCCCTTTTAGTCTCAGTGCATTAAGTAGATGGTAAAATAACTTCCTTCACGGGTTCTGATTAACCCTTTGATAACCTTGATTTTGACTGTCTTTTAAAAAGATATTAAACCGCTTTAAGAGTATTTAATGCATTTTGCAAAATACATTTCCGTACCTCAACATTCTTATCTGAGCTCCGTTTGCAGTGGATCCTGTCTGACCACATTGAGCAGTGTAAAGGGACAGTATACACCAATTTTCATATAACTGCATGTGATAGACACTACTATAAAGAAGACTATGCACAGATACTGATCTAAAAATCCATTATAAAACCTTTTAAAAACTTACTTAGAAGCTCCTAGTTTAGCACTGTTGAAGAGGTTTGGCTGACACACTTAGTGAAAGTGGCTGGGTAAACAAAAATAGCAGACACTTCCCCCTTTCATGTATATGAAAAGACAGATAGGCTATATAAATGGATCATCTACAAAACATTTATGCAAAGGAAATCTACTGTACAAAGTCCCTTTAAACAAATGAGCTCATATAGCATCCACTGCAATGGAGCTCACATAAGGAAGGCGAGGTACAGACATCTATTTACAAAATGCATGTGAGTACTCAATGCATTTTTTTTTTACAACCGGGATTTTGATTGACTTTAAATAGGATATCAGAGGGTTAATCAAAATAATGCACTACTGGGATCTAGCTGTAGACATCTGGTGAACCAGTAACAAGAGGCATATTTGTGCAGTCACCAACCAGCAACTAAAGCTTCCAGTAGTTCATTGCTGTTCCTGAGGCTACCTAGGTATGCTTTTAAACAAAGGTTACCAATAGAACAAAGCAAATGAGATAATAGAAGTAAACGGGGAAATTGTTTAAAATTGTATGCTCTGTCTGTATCATAATATTCTGCCAACACAAACGACAAGGTGCTCTTAGCCATACTTAAAGGGACATAATGCTCATATGCTAAATCACTTGAAACTGATGCAGTATAACTGTAAAAAGCTGACAGGAAAATATCACCTGAGCATTTCTATGTAAAAAAGGAAGATATTTTACCTCACAATTTCCTCGACACAGCAGAGTAAGTTCTGTGTAAAAAGTTATACTCAGCTGTTGCCCATCTGCAGGTAAAAAAAATAATAAAAAAATGAAGAAATTAACAGCAGCCAATCAGCATCAACAGTGCTGAGGTCATGAATTATTTTACTGTGATCTCATGAGATTTGACTTAACTCTCATGAGATTTCATTGTAAACTTCCTTACATTGAATAGGGAAATAAGATGAGTGTGCATGAAAGCTCGCTCCTTCTGCTGTCCTGGGACAGACTTACTGATTTGTTGCTTAGAAGTCCTTTGCAATGGGATGTGGCTACTGAGAAACTTTTGAGGTAAAATATCTGCACTGAGCACTCACATAAGCCCTCTGCTATTATACACAGTGCTAAGCAAATCAACTATATGAAGGTGCTCTACAATCATTACAAGGTAAAATGATATGAATGTATTGTCTCCTGGAAGAGAGAAACTGACTCCTACTGTGGACAGCTCAGCATATTAGTGAATGTGATTTTTATTGTCATTGCTTTATTAAACCAGCTCTTCAAGAGGTGGTACAGCAGAGAGAGAAAGGCCAGCTGGGCCAACTAGAGCCACAGCTTAGGATGCACTTGCCCCTTCTTCAACTCCTACTGATACTCCTGTGCATCTGGTAAAACATAATATGCAAATTCTATTAAATGGTCGGTCACCAATACTGCATCATTTATAACATGTACTTTGCAATCCACACTGTGATTATAGCTGTATCATGAATCCATAGAAAAATAAACTCCATAATACAGAAATAAAAGTAGAAGTGAAAACAATTAAAGAGACACTGAACCCACATTTTTTCTTTCGTGATTCAGATAGAGCATGCAATTTTAGGCAACTTTATAATTTACTCATATTATCAATTTTTATTCATTCTCTTGCTATCTTTATTTGAAAAGAAGGCATCTAAGCTTTTTTATTAGTTCAGAACTCTGGACAGCACTTTTTTATTGGTGGATGAATGTATCCACCAATCAGCAAGAACAACCCAGGTTGTCCACCAAAAATGGGCCGGCATTTAAACTTACATTCTTGCATTTCAAATAAAGATACCAAGAGAATGAAGAAAATTTGATAATAGGAGTAAATTAAAAAGTTGCTTAAAATGTCATGCTCTATCTGAATCACGAAAGAAAAAATTTGGGTTCAGTGTCAATTTAACTAATATTTTGAAAATGTCTGTCTTTAACAAATTAGGATCATACTTTGTATATTTTGGTGTACTTTTTACAAATTACATTGCATTGTATTGTCTCAATTGTAAAATAAAACAGAGCTTCAGAAAGTGGTAGGGAAAGGGGAGTTCCCAGGGTATGTCTGAAGCTCTCTCCCAATTGTTGTATGTCAATGATTTATCCCTCCATGTGCATGCAGGTGAAGTTTGCTCAAAATTCACAATACACTAACTGACAGAAAAGTAATATATACTAAACTATAGGTCAAAGCAAGTTAAATTGCAGTGAAAACATTTAAATTTAATTTGTATTTGCTACAAACTGAGACTTTATATCAGTCACATATGTTCTCTAGTTCATTTCTCTCTCCCATGTAAACTTCTGTATTCCAGAGAGTCTTGTTACTTTCTATGGATACCATCTTTCATTTCTTATAGAATTCAGTGAGTTCAGCCCCTGTGAAATCTGCATTATAATTTCTCTCCAAACTAGAGAATATATGCTTATCAGGTACATAAAAAATATCAAAGCTCTCTGGGAAACTGAAGCTGTTTGTATTTCTTCTATTTAAAATAAAACTGAAAAAAGTAAGGTTCCTATGCCACTTTACAGATTATTACTTTGGCCTCATCTTGAGTATTGTGTGCAGTTCTGGAGGCCATAACAAACTGGAATTTTTGCAAAGGTGGGCTACTAGAATAATACATGGTCTAAAAAAGAGGCTCAATGACCTAAATATATATAGCTTAGAAGAGAGAAGGGAAAGAGGTGATATGATAGTAACTTTCAAGTACATTAAGGGGCTTAGTAAAGCTAAGGCTGTAAATATTTTTCATAAAAAGAAAAATTCAACAACATGGGGTCATGATCTCAAACTCAAAGGTAGTAGATTCAGGAGTCATTTGCGTAAGCACTTTTTTTTTTACAGAAAGGGTGATTGATTCATGGAATAAACTTCCACAAGGGGTGTTAATAATAAACACTGTGGGGGACTTAAAGAATGCCTGGGATAAGCACGAGGCTATCCTACAAACTAGATAAGTTTATACTTTTAGAAAATATAGGGCAGACTTGTTGGGCTTATGGTTCTTATCTGCCATCAAAATCTGTTTCTATGTAAAAGATACACATAAATATACAAAGTATAAGTAATTTTTTAAAACCGTGAAAGCATAATAAGAATTTGTAAAATCACAATCCTAAATACACTGCTTTATACAAAATAAAATACAAAATAGAAAGTTCAAGGTTAAAATGTAATAAAACAAACTAAAGTGTAAAGCAATATAAAATACAAAGCACAATGTGTAAATGCTGCAGAACTGTCATGTTGTGCAGTGCATTGTAATACATATAACTGTACATGCCATTTACATTCTGTAAACAATTTTTGAACAAAAGTCTTGTTTTAAAAAATTTAAAATATAAGTTTAATATTTATGATCTTATAATATATGAAAGATTTGTGAGATTTGTAAAGTCTATACATGTGTTTTATGCAATTATCTTTTCCTACAGGTATTTATCATATGCATGTCTCTATAAGAACCAAGCTTTAAATAGGTCTATGGACAGGTTCACAGGTAAGCAGTGAACAAGTGCGCATGCGCACAAAACGCGTCTGCATGTGAGACTGTCCCTACTACCTGTTGGAATTCAGATGTGCTGATCATCTTGTTTTTAATTGCCATAATAAAGTTGTTGGATTTTAGCAGCTTTTATGTGGTTTGTCCATCTGCCCATGCACAGTGCTCTACTTCACTGGACTTTTGTTGAAAACTTTACTTATGGCGTAATTTGTAGTATTCTCCTAAAGTAGCTGCCTTTGCATTGGATACCCGCCCACGCTCCATTGTGCCGGTATATGGAATTAAATCTACGGGACCGTAAATGTAAGTGAGCGATTTGATATACAGAGTACTCTGTATTTCTATATTGCACTGGGCTTGTATCTCCTTCACATACAAAAATGCAGGGAATGCCCTTTAGAGAAGTATAGCAAAAAAATACTAGGGATCTCGCAGTATTGGATCATTTTATATCATTACATCTGAGCGGAGAGATTTATATCATCAAACAATCAGTCTTTAGCGGTGAAATGGTCATTACAAAGGGAAGTGACTTCTCTTGGTCATAAAAAATAATGATCATGAGACATGGATCTCAAATACAGGGAGTGCAGAATTATTAGGCAAGTTGTATTTTTCAGGATTAATTTTATTATTGAACAACAACCATGTTCTCAATGAACCCAAAAAACTCATTAATATCAAAGCTGAATAGTTTTGAAAATAGTTTTTAGTTTGTTTTTAGTTATAGCTATTTTAGGGGGATATCTGTGTGTGCAGGTGACTATTACTGTGCATAATTATTAGGCAACTTAACAAAAAACAAATATATACCCATTTCAATTATTTATTTTTACCAGTGAAACCAATATAACATCTCAACATTCACAAATATACATTTCTGACATTCAAAAACAAATCAGTGACCAATATAGCCACCTTTCTTTGCAAGGACACTCAAAAGCCTGCCATCCATGGATTTTGTCAGTGTTTTGATCTGTTCACCATCAACATTGCGTGGAGCAGCAACCACAGCCTCCCAAATACTGTTCAGAGAGGTGTACTGTTTTCCCTCCTTGTAAATCTCACATTTGATGATGGACCACAGGTTCTCAATGGGGTTCAGATCAGGTGAACAAGGAGGCCATGTCATTAGATTTTCTTCTTTTATACCCTTTCTTGCCAGCCACGCTGTGGAGTACTTGGACACGTGTGATGGAGCATTGTCCTGCATGAAAATCATGTTTTTCTTGAAGGATGCAGACTTCTTCCTGTACCACTGCTTGAAGAAGGTGTCTTCCAGAAACTGGCAGTAGGACTGGGAGTTGAGCTTGACTCCATCCTCAACCCGAAAAAGCCCCACAAGCTTATCTTTGATGATACCAGCCCAAACCAGTACTCCACCTCCACCTTGCTGGCGTCTGAGTCGGACTGGAGCTCTCTGCCCTTTACCAATCCAGCCATGGGCCCATCCATCTGGCCCATCAAGACTCACTCTCATTTCATCAGTCCATAAAACCTTAGAAAAATCAGTCTTGAGATATTTCTTGGCCCAGTCTTGACGTTTCAGCTTGTGTGTCTTGTTCAGTGGTGGTCGTCTTTCAGCCTTTCTTACCTTGGCCATGTCTCTGAGTATGGCACACCTTGTGCTTTTGGGCACTCCAGTGATGTTGCAGCTCTGAAATATGGCCAAACTGGTGGCAAGTGGCATCTTGGCAGCTGCACGCTTGACTTTTCTCAGTTCATGGGCAGTTATTTTGCGCCTTGGTTTTTCCACACGCTTCTTGCGACCCTGTTGACTATTTTGAATGAAACACTTGATTGTTCGATGATCACGCTTCAGAAGCTTTGCAATTTTAAGAGTGCTGGATCCCTCTGCAAGATATCTCACTATTTTTTACTTTTCTGAGCCTGTCAAGTCCTTCTTTTTACCCATTTTGCCAAAGGAAAGGAAGTTGCCTAATAATTATGCACACCTGATATAGGGTGTTGATGTCATTAGACCACACCCCTTCTCATTACAGAGATGCACATCACCTAATATGCTTAATTGGTAGTAGGCTTTCGAGACTATACAGCTTGGAGTAAGACAACATGCATAAAGAGGATGATGTGGTCAAAATACTCATTTGCCTAATAATTCTGCACACAGTGTATAGTGTTGTTTAAGATATCATAATATTATAACTCCCAACATTTATAGTTGGGTCTATGGGAGGTTAAAACGGGCCTGTCACCATTTTATGGACGGGGACAAGCTGAGAGGGGCAGGTTCACAGGTGAATAATGGGAGTGTCTAGATGGCTGGTGGGCATGTCCTACCGGGCCATGGGCAGGGCTAAGAAAAATTATGCAATTCAGAACATACAGCTGTCTCAGCGGGACAGAGCTCAGAATCCAGGACTGTCCTACACAAATTGGGATAGTTGGGAGGTCTGAAATGTCACTATATATTACTTTGCGAATTTGGTCAACTTTTTTGTTATATAATAATAATAATTATAATATGAAGAAGGAAAATAATTAGCCCCATTGGGAACTCTAATACTGATGTATACCTAGAGCTAACCCTTTATTTAAAAAAAAAAAATGGCCCATGCTTAATAGCCTTTATAACCATATTGTATAATTTACAAACTAAACCTGCAAGAAATATTCAAATTAGATTCCCACACCATGATAGGACCTAAATTTCTTAGTTATTAATGATGCTGATCAGAACCTTAAATATAACAGCTATGCCAATAAAATAACGGCAAATACACTATGGCTTTTGTTTTGTCGGCATCTTACTAATGTTCATCACAAAAAATACAAATATTAAAAATAAAGAGGAATCAAAATTGCATCAAATATGAAAAGTAATTTTATCTTTCTGTCTAATTTTCACTAAAACAAAGAAAAAGAAGGAATATAATTGCATAAAAAATATGACTAACCCCAGAGGTATATTTTGGCCTTGGAGCAGGGCAGTTATTCTTCATGATGCCTTTCCTTGCCTATTCTCTCCAAATGTTTCCTTTATTAATTTTATTACAAATCAGTAATGTAAACCTACATACATCCGTGGTCTCTAGTGGTAAAATTGTAAGGTTTTGGCGGTTTGGGGGCTGCAGGTTTCCATAAAACTAAATAAATCACCGACTAACACAATCAGATTATAAAAAAGTATATATTTTATATCAATTAAAGCTAATCCTGTTTATCTAATTAGTATTTTCTACAATCTGTTGGGCTAATTACTTGCTAAGAATAATAAAAAAAATAACTTCTATTCCAAGATCTGCAAACAATCTTACTGGAAACACTTGTCAATCATTTTACCTGAGGTATACAAAATAATGGATTTGGATTAAGATTTGTATCACATCTTTCCCTTTATACAGTATTTGGATATGGCCAAATCCTGATGCGTTTAGTCATGCCTAATCTTCACGGACTGCAAGCTCTTTTGTGCAACGACGTCTTATCTGTCTGCTACACAAACATTACTCCTGTACGTCTGCTTTGTAAAATGATATCCTATTATGAAGGGTTACAGAGTTAGAAATAACATTTAAAAAGCAATAATAGTAAGGCGTGGTGAGCTAAAATCAGGCTCCAGTCAAGTATAAAATTCCCATGTGCCAACAATACATCTCACAATGTTTTATGTTTTCTTAAAGGGACAGACTTTTTAAACAATACATTTTTTAGTGTTGGCTGTCCCTTTAAATCAAAGAGCAAAATAACATTTGTATCACTATAGGTTTATATTTAAGATGATGCTATGGGGTCAGTGTATTTGCTTATTGTAAGTTATTTTTTTTTAGCTATTTTTTAATAAAATTTACTTTTTATTTATACTGCCTTACAAAGTCACTATTCACTGTACAGCAATTATAATGACTGGTGTATAAATCTACCTTTATCAGCTAGTTTTGAATTTTACCAGTCACATTTTTTACGGACATATGTTGCAGCCTATACTGAATATATAGGTTTTCTAACAGCCATATGTATAGACACTTTGTTGTGGAAGTAATGTTTTCTGAAAGTCACTATAGGTTACAAACACCCCCTTAATCCATATTTTATGGGGTCACTTCATGCTGATATCAGACAAGTGCCCCCTGAGCATTTTGGAAAGAAACCAACAAACAGGTTACAGCAATTCTGTAAACCCTGCCTCACTAAACTGTGAGGGTGACATCTAGTGGTCAGTATGGCTGTGGCATTGTAAAATCCTTGTGCCAACATGCAGCTCACAAAGATTTTGTATCTTTAAAAAGGATGTTAGAAGCATTTATAAACATATCTCAACAATTACTATGCAATACAATGCACAAAAAAAACCTCCATAAAAAATAAACTCTTTAAAAGCATTTAAAACTGGTATTGTGTTAGTAAACAATGCACAGTTTTGCATTCATGACACACTACTTGACCTCTTTATTATAATTTATCTTACCTACTTTCTCCAACATTGGTGTGTCCGGTCCACGGCGTCATCCATTACTTGTGGGATATTCTCCTCCCCTACAGGGAATGGCAAGGAGAGCACACAGCAAGAGCTGTCCATATAGTCCCTCCCAGGCTCCGCCCCCCAGTCATTCTCCTTGCCGCTCTGAACAAGTAGCATCTCCACGGGGATGGGGAGGAGTCTGTGGTGTTTAGTTGTAGTTTTTTATTCTTCTATCAAGAGTTTGTTATTTTAAAATAGTGCTGGTATGTACTATTTACTCTGAAACAGAAAGAGATGAAGAGTTCTGTTTAAAAGAGGAGTATGATTTTAGCAGCAGTAACTAAAATCAATTGCTGTTCCCACACAGGACTGTTGAGCTGAGAGAACTTCAGTTGAGGGGAACAGTTTGCAGACTTTTCTGCTCAAGGTATGACTAGCCATTTTTCTAACAAGACTGTGTAATGCTGGAAGGCTGTCATTTTTCCCTCATGGGGATCGGTAAGCCATTTTCTTAGTCTCAAACAGAATAAAGGGCTTATTATGGGCTATAAACTGGTAGACACTTTTAGGGGCTAAATCGATTGCTTTATTTAAGTATTATATGCAGTTTGAAGTTGAATTTCACACTTTTATAACATTGGGGAACGTTTTTAGCGCCAGGCACTTGTTAAGACACCTTCCCAGTCAGGAAGGGCCTTTCTCTGTAGTAGACAGAGCCTCATTTTCGCGCCATTACTGCGCAGTTACTTTTGAGTACAGTACATGCAGCTGCATGTGTGAGGGTCTGGAATCCACTAAAAACGTTCCTAGAAGGCTTCATTTGGTATCGTATACCCCCCTGGGATTGGTGAAGTCGCAGCAAAGGCTGTGGCTGGGACTGTAAGGGGGTTAAAATTGTAGACGGCTCCGGTTTCCACATTTTAAGGGTTAACAGCTTGAAAATTGGGGTGCAATACTTTGAATGCATTAAGACACTGTGGTGAAAATTTGGTAAAGATTGGATAATTCCTTCATAGTTTTTCACATATTCAGTAATAAAGTGTGCCCTGTTTAACATTTAAAGAGACAGTAACGGTTTTGTTTTAAAACGGTTTTTGTGCTTTATTAACCAGTTTAAGCCTGTTTAACATGTCTGTACCTTTAGATAGATCATGTTCTGTATGTATGGAAGCCAATGTGGTTCCCCCTTCAAATATGTGTGATAATTGTGCCATAGCGTCCAAACAAAGTAAGGACAGTACTGTCACAAATAGTAAAGTTGCCCAGGATGATTCCTCAGATGGAGGAAGTAGACATAGTTCTACATCATCTCCTTCTGCGTCTATACCAGTTATGCCCACGCAGGCGACCCCTAGTACTTCTAGCGCACCAATGCTTGTTACTATGCAACAATTGACGGCAGTAATGGATAACTCCATAGCTAATATTTTATCCAAAATGCCAGCATTTCAGAGAAAGCGCGATTGCTCTGTTTTAAACACTGTAGAGCAGGAGGGCGCTGATGATAATAGTGATAATGAAGTGGCAGTGAGGGAGGGTTTGTCAGATGGGGAAATTTCTGATACAGGAAGAATTTCTCAGCAGGCAGAACCTGATGTTGTGACATTTAAATTTAAATTAGAGCATCTCCGCGCATTACTTAAGGAGGTGCTATCTACTCTGGATGATTGTGACAATCTGGTCATCCCAGAAAAATTTTGCAAGATGGACAAGTTCCTTGAGGTCCCGGTGCACCCTGATGCTTTTCCGATACCTAAACGGGTGGCGGACATAGTGAATAAGGAGTGGGAGAAGCCAGGCATACCTTTTGTCCCTCCTCCTATATTTAAGAAATTGTTCCCTATGGTCGACCCCAGGAAGGACACATGGCAAACAGTCCCTAAGGTCGAGGGGGCGGTTTCTACTCTAGCCAAGCGCACGACCATTCCTATTGAGGACAATTGAAAGATCCTATGGATAAAAAATTGGAGAGTTTGCTTAAAAAGATTTTTGTACAGCAAGGTTACCTCCTTCAACCTATTTCGTGCATTATTCCTGTCACTACAGCGGCGTGGTTCTGGTTCGAGGAACTGGAAAAGTTGCTCAGTAGGGAGACTCCGTATGAGGAAGTCATGGACAGAATTCATGCACTTAAGTTAGCTAATTCCTTTATTTTAGACGCCGCTTTGCAGTTAGCGAGGTTAGCGGCGAAAAATTCAGGTTTGCAATTGTGGCGCGCAGAGCGCTCTGGCTAAAGTCTTGGTCGGCGGATGTATCTTCCAAGACAAAATTGCTTAATATCCCTTTCAAAGGTAAGACCCTTTTTGGCCAGAATTGAAAGAGATTATTTCAGACATTACTGGGGGAAAGGGCCATGCCCTCCCACAAGATAAACCTTTCAAGTCTAAGAATAAGTCCAATTTTCGTTCCTTTCGCAATTTCAGGAACGGACCGGCTTCCAACTCGGCAGCCTCTAGACAAGAGGGTAACGCTTCCCAGACTAAACCAGCTTGGAAACCAATGCAAGGCTGGAACAAGGGTAAACAGGCCAAGAAGCCTGCTGCTGCTACCAAAACAGCATGAAGGGGTAGCCCCCGATCCGGGACCGGATCTTGTAGGGGGCAGACTCTCTCTCTTCACTCAGGCTTGGGCAAGAGATGTTCAGGATCCCTGGGCACTAAAAATAGTCTCTCAGGGTTATCTTCTGGAATTCAAAGAACTACCCCCAAGGGGAAGGTTCCACATGTCTCACTTATCTTCAAACCAAATAAAGAGACAGGCATTCTTACATTGTGTAGAAGACCTGTTAAAGATGGGAGTGATACACCCAGTTCCAACTGTGGAACAAGGTCAGGGGTTTTACTCAAATCTGTTTGTAGTTCCCAAAAAAGAGGGAACTTTCAGACCAATTCTGGATTTAAAAATTCTAAACAAATTTCTCAGAGTTCCATCGTTCAAAATGGAAACCATTCGAACAATTTTACCTACAATCCAGGAGGGTCAATTTATGACTACCGTGGATTTAAAGGATGCGTATCTACATATTCCTATCCACAAAGTTCATCATCAGTTCCTAAGGTTCGCCTTTCTGGACAAGCATTACCAGTTCGTGGCTCTCCCATTCGGGCTAGCCACTGCTCCAAGGATTTTCACAAAGGTGCTAGGGTCCCTTCTAGCGGTTCTAAGACCAAGGGGTATTGCAGTGGCACCTTATCTGGAGGACATTCTAATCCAAACGTCGTCTCTTTCCAAAGCAAAGGCTCATACAGACATTGTTCTAGCCTTTCTCAGATCTCACGGGTGGAAGGTGAACGTAGAAAAGAGTTCCCTGTCTCCGTCGACAAGAGTTCCCTTCTTGGGAACGATAATAGATTCTTTAAAAATGAAGATCTTTCTGACAGAAGTCAGAAAGTCAAAGCTTCTAAACGCTTGTCAAGTTCTTCACTCTATTCTGCAGCCTTCCATAGCTCAGTGCATGGAAGTAGTAGGGTTGATGGTTGCAGCAATGGACATAGTTCCTTTTGCTCAAATTCATCTAAGACCATTACAACTGTGCATGCTCAAGCAGTGGAATGGGGACTATTCAGACTTGTCTCCAATGATTCAAGTAGACCAGATGACCAGAGACTCACTCAGTTGGTGGTTGACCCAGGATCACCTGTCCCAGGGAATGAGTTTCCGCAGACCAGAGTGGGTCATTGTCACGACCGACGCCAGTCTATTAGGCTGGGGCGCGGTCTGGGATTCTCTGAAAGCTCAGGGTCTATGGTCTCGGGAAGAGTCTCTTCTCCTGATAAACATTCTGGAACTGAGAGCGATATTCAATACTCTCCGGGCTTGGCCTCAACTAGCGAAGGCCGGATTCATAAGATTCCAGTCAGACAGCAATCCACATTCCAGGAGTAGACAACTGGGAGGCGGATTATCTGAGTCGTCAGACTTTTCATCCGGGGGAGTGGGAACTTCACCCGGAGGTGTTTGCCCAGTTGACTCAATTATGGGGCATTCCAGACATGGATCTGATGGCGTCTCGTCAGAACTTCAAGGTTCCTTGCTACGGGTCCAGATCCAGGGATCCCAAGGCGACTCTAGTGGATGCATTAGTGGCGCCTTGGTTTTTCAACCTAGCTTATGCGTTTCCACCGTTCCCTCTCCTTCCCAGGCTTGTAGCCAGGATCAAACAGGAGAAGGCCTCTGTTACGGTACCAACTGTGTACCAAGGGTTAACCCCAGTTGAACAATGTCCTGCATAGACAATCAGCAATTCACAACCCAGCCAGTTTCAGGTTTAAAACAGAATGACAACTTTATTTGAAGGCAGCACACAGATTTATACAGGTTTTTGACCCCCCCTCAGATGGGGGTTGAAAGAATGTTGTACATTAGATAAAAGGGAGAAGCGCCCTTGACATGATACAATAGAATTATATTACTTAAATACTTTACTTAGGCAGATAACAACTTAAACACATTTGGCTTGTCTTATCACCTAGCGTCTGTTCTCTGAGGGTGATTAAACAATGGCCTGTTTATTACTTAAATGCAATTATAGCACACAATAGCTGAGGCCAGAAAACCTGTCTTTAGAAATTAGATTCTTAAAGCTAAACACAGTTAACTCTTTCAGTCCTGACAGAAGGGTCTGTCACATAGCTCCCCCCTTGTGGAACACTCCGGCAGACCCGGCTTGACCCTTTTGCGGGTCAACCTGGGGATGACCGGACTAAGGGGTGGTAGGCATGTCAGTTTGCTGGGACAATCCATCTGTATTCCCGTTATGAGAGAGAATCCCTGTCTGTATAAATAAGGGTTCAACCTCTTCAGTGCCCCGACTAGGGCTAAACAGTCCTTCAAAATATCATCGGCTTCTTTACGTGGTTTTTGTACCTGCTCTTTATAGGTATCCACAATCCCTTCATACTGACATAGGGTGCCCTTGAGTTGCTGCACCTCACTATGAGCCAGCGTCAGCTTCTCCTCCAGTGTCACTAAGTTTGTCCTTAATGTTTCATGTTCCACTCTCAAGCTGGTGTTTTCTGCAGTCTGTCGGTGCAGCTTGTCTAGCAGAGATTCCTGTTCTAAACGTGCTTTTTCCTCTGCACTCCTCTTCTCTCCCGCTAGCACTGTTACATGATTATTTAACGTGACCATTTTATCCTCTACGTGACTCTTCTCCTTCATCAGCGCATTGTAACGTGACTCCCACATATCAATAGCGGATAGAGATTTACTGAGCTCAGCGTCCTGGGGCTTAGCAGCAGGGGGGTCAGTCTCTGCTGCACGGATCTGAGCACGGGTAGTCACAGGGTTAACATCAGCGGGACCCATGGGAGCATAGGCAGAAACAAGGGGGACCAAGGTATTTCCAAGGAGAACATCAGCTGGTAAATCCTTCATGACCCCCACATTCACAGGTCTAGCGCCCCCTCCCCAATCCAAATGCACCCTGGCAACAGGCAGGCGGAACACAGTGCCCCCTGCTACCCTCACAGCCACAGTGTCTCCTGTGTGCTGTTTCTCAGACACCAAGTTCTTTCGAAGCAAGGTCATGGTAGCACCAGTATCCCGTAGACCACTGACCTCCTTCCCATTCACTTTAACCAGTTGCCGGTTATTCCGGTGGGCAGCTTGCACAAGGTCTGCCTCATGTAGGATGCCCCAGCATTCTTGCGCCTCTACGTAGCGGGCCGCAGGCTGAGGGTTACGTGGGATTCCGCCGGCGGGTCTTCTCCAGGACTGTGCTTGGTTCGCTGCATTTAGGGGACACTCTGGTCTTTTGTGCCCTAGTTGCTTACATCCAAAGCACCGAATCGGTTGTGAGTAGCCCCGCGAATTGAACCAGGCTCTCTGAGGGTAGTTCGTGGCCCGAGACCGTGTGGTATAGCGGTGCGCTGGGGGTTGGTAACTGGCAGGTGCTGGGGTGACTGGGGGTCTGTACTCCACTCTGGCAGGGGGCTTAGTGGTAGCAGTGTCCAGTTTGCGGGCATCCGTATACTCATCTGCCAAGCGAGCCGCTTCATGCAGGGTGGAGGGTTTACGGTCCCGAACCCACTCTCTAACTCCTGCTGATAACTTGTCAAAGCAATGTTCCAACAGGAATAGCTGCAGCACCTCTTCCCCAGACACGGCTTGGCACCCCGCCATCCAGTGCGATGCTGTGCGGTGCACCTTATATGCCCACTCAACGTAGGAATCACCAGCCAATTTAACAGTGTCTCTGAACCGCCTCCGGTATGCCTCCGGTGTAACCGCATACCTGGAGAGCAGAGCCTCTTTTACAGTATTATAATCCCCGACTTCCTCATCTGGAATGGCCCGAAAAGCCTCACTGGCCCGGCCGGATAATTTTCCGGATAATATCATGACCCAGTCCTCTGCGGGTACCTGGTGTAGTGCACATTGCCTCTCAAAATCCGCAAGGTACCCATCAATCTCTCCTTCTGTTTCCAGGAAGTTTTTAAAAGCTGCAAAATTTACTTTTCTCTTTTCCACTGGGGTTCCTGTGACTTGGGCTGCTGCAGCGCCGCTTTGGCGAAGTAGGTTGGCCTCCACAGCTGCTATGACCCGGTCGATAATTTCCGCAGATGGGTTGGGGCCATAGTGTGCCAGTCTTATTTTGACCGCCCGGTCAAAGCTTGCTTCTTCGGGGGTTCTGTCTGACATGCTGGGCTCATTGGTTCCTTCGTGCCCTGATACTCCGTCCATCTCGGTCAGTCTTGCAATAATCTCCCTCTTCCTGAGGTTACTGGTTTGTTGGCCCCGTTGCTCTAGCAGGTCTTTAAGGGTAGCTCTTTTTAGCCTTTCATACGGTGTTCCCATTCGGTCTGGATCCGTAGTTGCTCCTTTGGGCGATAAGGATTCTCCCGTCGCTTGCCACCAATGTTACGGTACCAACTGTGTACCAAGGGTTAACCCCAGTTGAACAATGTCCTGCATAGACAATCAGCAATTCACAACCCAGCCAGTTTCAGGTTTAAAACAGAATGACAACTTTATTTGAAGGCAGCACACAGATTTATACAGGTTTTTGACCCCCCCTCAGATGGGGGTTGAAAGAATGTTGTACATTAGATAAAAGGGAGAAGCGCCCTTGACATGATACAATAGAATTATATTACTTAAATACTTTACTTAGGCAGATAACAACTTAAACACATTTGGCTTGTCTTATCACCTAGCGTCTGTTCTCTGAGGGTGATTAAACAATGGCCTGTTTATTACTTAAATGCAATTATAGCACACAATAGCTGAGGCCAGAAAACCTGTCTTTAGAAATTAGATTCTTAAAGCTAAACACAGTTAACTCTTTCAGTCCTGACAGAAGGGTCTGTCACAGCCTCAGTGATTCTGATAGCTCCTGCGTGGCCACGCAGGACTTGGTATGCAGACCTGGTGAATATGTCATCGGCTCCACCATGGAAGCTACCTTTGAGACAGGATCTTCTAGTACAAGGTCCATTCGAACATCCAAATCTAGTTTCTCTCCAGCTGACTGCTTGGAAATTGAACGCTTGATTTTATCCAAGCGCGGGTTTTCAGATTCAGTGATAGATACTCTGGTCCAAGCCAGAAAACCTGTGACTAGAAGGATTTACCATAAAATATGGAAAAGATATATCTGTTGGTGTGAATCCAAGGGATTCTCATGGAGTAAGATTAAAATTTCCAGGATCCTCTCCTTTCTCCAAGAAGGTTTGGATAAGGGATTGTCAGCGAGTTCTCTAAAAGGACAGATTTCTGCTTTATCTGTCTTGTTACACAAACGACTGGCAGCTGTGCCAGATGTACAAGCTTTTGTACAGGCTTTGGTCAGAATCAAGCCTGTTTACAGACCTTTGACTCCTCCCTGGAGTCTAAATTTAGTTCTTTCAGTTCTTCAAGGGGTTCCGTTTGAACCCTTACATTCCATAGATATCAAGTTACTATCTTGGAAAGTTCTGTTTTTGGTTGCTATTTCTTCTGTTAGAAGAGTTTCTGAACTATCTGCTTTGCAGTGTGATCCACCCTATCTGGTGTTCCATTCAGATAAGGTTGTTTTGCGTACCAAGCCTGGTTTTCTTCCAAAAGTTGTTTTCAACAAGAAGATTAACCAGGAAATAGTTGTTCCTTCTTTGTGTACGAATCCAGTTTCAAAGAAGGAACGTTTGTTACACAATTTAAAGTTCTTTAAAGTTCTATTTAGAAGCAACAAATTTAAAGTTCTATTTAGAAGCAACAAAGGATTTCAGACAAACTTCTTCTTTGTTTGTCGTTTATTCTGGTAAGAGGAGAGGACAAAAAGCTACTGCTACCTCTCTTTCTTTCTGGCTGAAAAGCATTATCCGATTGGCTTATGAGACTGCCGGACGGCAGCCTCCTGAACGAATCACAGCTCACTCTACTAGGGCTGTGGCTTCCACATGGGCCTTCAAGAACGAGGCTTCTGTTGATCAGATATGTAAGGCAGCGACTTGGTCTTCTCTGCACACTTTTGCCAAATTCTACAAATTTGATACTTTTGCTTCTTCGGAGGCTATTTTTGGGAGAAAGGTTTTGCAAGCCGTGGTGCCTTCTGTTTAGGTAACCTGATTTGCTCCCTCCCTTCATCCCTGTCCTAAAGCTTTGGTATTGGTTCCCACAAGTAATGGATGACGCTGTGGAACGGACACACCAATGTTGGAGAAAACAGAATTTATGCTTACCTGATAAATTACTTTCTCCAACGGTGTGTCCGGTCCACGGCCCGCCCTGGTTTTTTAATCAGGTTTGAAAAATTTCTTTCTCTATACACTACAGTCACCACGGCACCCTATAGTTTCTCCTTTTTTTCTCCTAACCGTCGGTCGAATGACGGGGGGGCGGAGCCTGGGAGGGACTATATGGACAGCTCTTGCTGTGTGCTCTCCTTGCCATTCCCTGTAGGGGAGGAGAATATCCCACAAGTAATGGATGACGCCGTGGACCGGACACACCGTTGGAGAAAGTAATTTATCAGGTAAGCATAAATTCTGTTTTCTAGTGTGGGCACAATTAATATAAATGAAATCCTTTACTGGCCATAATTGGAAAAGCACAATTTGTAGAACTAAAATTACAGGCAAAAAAACTAAAGTTTCAGTTCATGGTACTTTTACAAGTGAAACCGAACTACACCATGACTTTCAGTCTGATTGGTCCATTCATTGCTTTAGTAAATCTGAACTGGTATTGCACTCCACCTACTATGTACAGAGAGTGTGAGCCAAAGAACCACACAAAGCATAAAATACAAAGCTCTCCCAACGTACATCTTATATTTGTTTTCCTCTTAACAGAAACCTAAAAAATTATTTTCAAGGAATCACCCTTCATGTTATACTACTCCTGAAATATATTTACTTGCAGGGTAAAGGAGAGGTTAACAATGAAAAGCGTTTAGGGATTTAGAAGATTAAGGTTTGTAATAACATCCAGGGCTCTCACAAACTCGAGTTCAGCCTTTCCTAAAACTCTATATTAATAAAATACAGGCCCACGTGTTTCTGCTAATCTTGGTCACTATTAAGTCACAAAAAAACAAGCAAACGTCACAAATCAAATACAGAACATGTTTAACCTAAAGAACATGAATTTGTAATATGAAATCCAATAGTAACTGCAAGCCAACTCCCTCCTGTATAATAAAGCTACTTTAGCTTTTCTATGAATATAATTATTTACAAGCTGCTGGGAAGAAACACTGTGGAATATAGTGGATCTCCTTTCTTGATTGCCGTTTCCTATTACTTATTCCACTTCAATCAGCAATATGGATTCATGGCTTTCAGACAGCATCCAGATGGAAACATTTTGCAGTATCACACAAACCTGAAAGGGTTTAGAGCAAACATGAAGGTTTGAAAAAAAAAGAATCTGAAAGTAGATTTTTATGAAAGATAAGAACAAGAAAGCCGACTTAATCCTGATCTTATTTCTGTGAGGAGCTTAGGTAGTCTACAGAAATTGCCCTAGCCAGAGACACTCTGGACGGGAAAGTGGCCAGACCCAGTAGTGTTGTCGGGGGGGGGGGGGTTTAATTGCCCCCAACATAATGGTTGCCCCCTCCCCCATGTGCCCCCCAACTGTCATCTTCACTTGGTTTTCCCATTACCTCTCTGTACAGGATTGCCCCATCAAGCCCGTCTACGCAAAGTCTGACCCTGCCCATGGAACAATAATCCTACCCTTCTTGTCACAACCTCACCAACAAAACACCAGCAAGCCTCTGGGAAGTAGACTCTAATCATTAAATCCTTTAGAGACCACTGGACAAACCTCTGACACTGTCATGGGGTGGGAGGCTGCTCACTTTCTCCCAGTCTGTTATGTAGAGTAGAGGCTTAAAGAGGCATTGAATTCAAATATTTTCTCTCATGCATATGAAAGGGCAGCATATACACTGTTCCTTACCTCAGAACCCTCTTATCTGTCATCAGTTCCCTTGGTCTCCCCTTTGACATGTAAACTCACAAGCCTACTTTTTCTGTATATCACCTTTTTATAAGGCGACCCACATTTACTGGGACAATTAGTAAATTGTACAATGGCATAATGTACCTATGGGTACTTACTACGTCTTTAAGACTGAAACATACTGCAAGCGAAAAGACTGGATATGATTTTTATTTTTTTCCATCTACATATTATTCTAAGGCTAATCTTTGCTTTAAATATAAAATTAGGTCTAGCATCGATTTACGGTTTAGCATCCCTTTAAGGACCCTCTACTTTTCTGTCATTTTCTTTTTGTATATGTTGCACCCCCTTTGTGTAAATACACACTATATGTATGTATGTATATACATATATTTATTTTCTCTCTTTATTTAACATTGAGATCAACTCACCAGAGTAAGTGCTCTGTGAACAGTTACCATAAAGCTGCAGCTCTTTATCTTTTCATCTGCACGGTGCGACCAGCATCATTCATCAGTATGGAGTTCTCGCTTTGTTTTTCAGTTAACCTATGAGCTTTAACCATAATCGCAATGGTCTTGTGAGATTTCAGAGTAAACTTCTTTGTAGATGGTCGCATCTGGTGGTACTCCGTGTCCCACAACACCACTATTTTCCCTTTGGGCATGCTCATTAGGTGCACGCAGACCTGTAGCAACTTGAGTTGTATAGTTATGAGCAGAGTACACAGGTAAAGCAGTGGTACTCTTGGGTGCTGTGTGAGGGTAGATCAATAGGTCCTAATCCTAACTGGGACGCTCTCTACAGTGAAAGTGATTAATATATATTTTTTTTATTGTGCAGATGCCAAAAGTGTCTAACATTAAAGGGATAGGAAAGTTGCAATTGAAATGTGCACGGGTGCATTTCAATTTTGAATAGAAGCATTTTTGCTATATACTTCCATTAGCAAAAAATGCTCCTATTCAAAGTTGTTTTACAGCTGCAGCTGCATATGCACATATTCTGTGAGAACCTGTGCACGAGTATTCAAACACTACACCTTATCAGAGAGTCAGCATTTGGTTGTATGACACAAATTAAGTCTTCACAGACACAATGCACATTACTGCCAGCTCTATGTGCTTGAATACTGGTGCAGAGGCCCTCTCAGCATATGTGCGTATGCCGCGGTAAAACAGTAACAGCTTTTACTAGAAGCATTTTTGCTAATGGAAGTATATTGCAAAAATGCTTCTATTAAAAATGTAAGTGCACCCACTCACATATCAGTTTTGACCTTTCTATCCCTTTAACCTATTTTATTTAAAAGGCATTTTGTTTGCACTTGATGAATACAATGTAACTCTAACAGAAATCTATAAGTGTATGGCTGATATATTAGAAAACTCTGTTCCATCTTTTCCCACAGTTATAAAGTTGTGTTTAAGCAGAAAAGAGAGTCCTGTAAAGCCCCTCGCTCTGGTCACCAGTGACGGAAGAAATAGTGCATGACATTGTGATCTGGGCCTGAAGATTGGAAATATGCAAAATAGCGGAGTCCATAGGGGTGTTATATAGAATAGTACTAAGTAATAAGTCCTATTATTTAATTTGCTTCCTTTCCAGATATCCTTTGTTAAAGAAATAGCAATGCACAGGAGTGAGCTGATCACACAAGGCATATATGTGCAGCCACCAATCAGCAGCTATTGAGCTTATTTATATATGCTTTTCAACACACAATATCAAAAGAATGAAGCAAATTAGATAATAGAAGTAAATTGGAAAGTTGTTTAAAATTGAAATCATGACTAAATTAAAAATGTGGGTCTTATGTCCCTTTAAGCTAGATTCAAATTGCTTGATCACCCCATATTCACCAGACCTTGCCAGCAATGACTATTACCTGATCTTGCAAAAAACAGCCAAAAACAAACTTTTTTTTGCTGCAACATCATTTGCACCTGTTTGTTCTTTACTTGGCTGTATTTCCTGATCTGGTCTGCCTCGCAGCCAATACTTGCACCTCCAGTCTTCTGCTGTCTTTGATGTCCATCCTCTCAACTGGCTTCATATCTCCTGCTCCTGTTAACCGTCTGTCCATTTACTCCTGTGAGCAGAGTACAGGTTCTGCAGTCAAGTTAGCTAAAGTGTCTGCTTATCCATCTCCTTCTGTAAGTGCAAGCTCTACAGTCAAGTTTGTTATTGTGTATGCTCATTTACCTGCTTCTAAGAGTGTTCACTTACCTGCCAAGCCTCAAGTCTAAAATGTTTGTCCACTGGTTAAGCTTCAAGTCTAGAGTGTTGGCTTACTCACCAAACTTCAATTCTAAACTATCTGTCCACTGGTCAAATTCAAGTTAGTTGTACCTGACTAAAGGTTCTTGTTTGTAAATTTGTTATTTGTTAAATGAGTGCTTGCTCAAAATGTGTTTGGATTAGGCTTTGTATCATGTACTCTGCAATATATATTGAAAGTATATCTAAGTTTATTCGGGTTCTTTATAATAGATCATATTTAAAAGAGAATTACTTGCACATTGGCTTTCTCTACATTTAGCCACCAATCAGCAAGCGCTACCCAGGTGCTGAACCAAAAATGTTCTGGCTCCTAAGCTTAGATTCCTGCTTTTTCCAATAAAGATAGCAAGAGAACAAAGAAAAATTCATAATAGGAGTAATTTAGAAAGTTGCTTAAAATTGCATGCTCTATGAACCATGAAAGAAAAAAAAATGTGGGTTTAGTTTCCCTTTAAAGTTGCTTTTCAACGGGATAAGGTTAATAAATAAATTTAGATTTAAGGTATCTATATCTTTGTTCATGCAAGAGATCTAGTCAGTACAGACACACATTGGTTGTACTCCATGTTGTGTCCTGCACCATCACTATGCTCTTTCTGAGCATGCTCCTTAGGTGCACACGTACCTGTAGCAACCTGAAACGTATTGTTATGGGCCGAGTACATAGGAAAAGCAGTGGCACTCTTGGGTACATTTGACGAAAGAAGTAAATATAAAGTCTCTTAAAACTCCATGCTCTTTCTAAATGATAAAAATGTAAATTTGATTTTCATGTCCTTTTAATCTTGAACACATTAGATACTAGGTTAGTATTCATTTCTAACAGTAACATTTTGAAAAGCTGACACAATAATTCCTCCCTCCTCTGCAATGCATTCCTGTTTAGCTTGTCTCTCTGTGTTTGCTAACGTAGCACATTCCATGTTCAATCCAATTGAAGCTTCTCAGTTTAATTTAATTGCAATGCTGCTTACAAAAATATGCTAAAGAAACAACTTGTCATTACCATTAAAACATATAACTATGAAGAAAATGTCCACAAAAGATCCCCCCCTCCACTACAGGGAGTTTGTTTATGATTGTACCAAATATTCACATTTTCTAGTGCAAAGAAAATCTCATAGGACAGGGTTCCCAACTAACTCCCTTCTAAACTGTTAGAAATATTATTATTGTGTTTACTCACAGTGAAATGGCTGAGGCTCATTCCACATCTCTGTACTGTGCCTTTCAGAATTGCATAAAGCATCTCCATCACAGGAAGTATTTATCACATTACATATTGGCCCATTGTTGGCGTTATAATGCAAAAGACCCACTTAGGTGCTGCAACTCAATTAAAAAAAATAATTACCTACAGTATTTATTTGACCCAATTTCTGCAATTTACCTCTGAAAACTGTATTATTTCCTCTGTCCCGAGAGGCTAGACTGCATTGTAAATCCTGGTCTTGTAACATTATACACAGTGATAGCTTGATTAATTCAGGGCTCATTTCTAATGGCAGATGTATAATATTCATAAATAATAATGCATTAAACCCCTGTCTTTAGTTTCACCCGGTTCACAATGTGCTGTTTCGCAAGCACTATGAGTGGGCCATTTCTCTGCAAGGGGACTGACAGGAGGAAAGTATTCTGTATCTGTCAGTACTGCTCACAGTGTTGCTGAAACAAGGAAAAGAAACAGCCAGGCCTTTAATCCATACAGCAGCCAGGTGGAAATGACGCATGTGGTTGTGCTCGTGCACACTGCAAAGGAGAGAGGACCAAATGCCTTTTACCAGGTGCAAGTGCCGCCCTCCCTCAGAATGTTGCTTTATATTTCTAATCATAAGCTCCTACTTGAGTTAATTGTTTGATACCAATGAGCCACTATTGTTAAATTAATCTGCAGCTTATGTATACAACAAGCAGCCAGCTCTCCTGCACCTCATGTTTGTTTATATATATAAATACAGTGGGGCAAAAAAGTATTTAGTCAGCCACCAATTGTGCAAGTTCTCCCACTTAAGAAGATGACAGAGGCCTGTCATTTTCATCATAGGTATACCTCAACTATGAGAGACAAAATGTGGAAACAACTCCAGACAATCACATTGTCTGATTTGGAAAGAATTTATTTTCAAATGATGGTGGAAAATAAGTATTTGGTCAATATCAAAAGTTCATCTCAATACTTTGTTATATATCCTTTGTTGGCAATGACAGAGGTCAAACGTTTTCTGTAAGTCTTCACAAGGTTGTCACACACTGTTGCTGGTATGTTGGCCCATTCCTGCATGCAGATCTCCTCTAGAGCAGTGATGTTTTGGGGCTGTCGCTGGGCAACACGGACTTTCAACTCCCTCCAAAGGTTTTCTATGGGGTTGAGATCTGGAGACTGGCTAGGCCACTCCAGGACCTTGAAATGCTTCTTACGAAGCCACTCCGTTGCCCGGGCGGTGTGTTTGGGATTATTGTCATGCTGAAAGACCCAGCCATGTTTCATCTTCAATGCCCTTGCTGATGAAAGGAGGTTTGCACTCAAAATCTCACGATACATGGCCCCATTCATTCTTTCATGTACATGGATCAGTCGTCCTGTTCCCTTTGCAGAGAAACAGCCCCAAAGCATGATGTTGCCACCCCCATGCTTCACAGTAGGTATGGTGTTCTTTGGTTTCAACTCTGCATTCTCTCTCCTCCAAACACGACGAGTTGTGTTTCTACCAAACAGTTCTACTTTTGTTTCATCTGACCATATGACATTCTCCCAATCCGCTTCTGGATCATCCAAATGCTCTCTAGCATACTTCAGAGGGGCCCGGACATGTACTGGCTTAAGCAGGGGGACATGTACTGGCTTAAGCAGGGGGACACGTCTGGCACTGCAGGATCTGAGTCCCTGGCGGCGTAGAGTGTTACTGATGGTAGCCTTTGTTATGTTGGTCCCAGCTCTCTGCAGGTCATTCACTAGGTCCCCCCGTGTGTTTCTGGGATGTTTGCTCACCGTTCTTGTGATAATTTTGACCCTACGGGGTGAGATCTTGCGTGGAGCCCCAGATCGAGGGAGATTATCAGTGGTCTTCTATGTCTTCCATTTTCTAATTATTGCTCCCACAGTTGATTTCTTCACACCAAGCTGCTTGCCTATTGCAGATTCAGTCTTCCCAGCCTGGTGCAGGTCTACAATTTTGTTTCTGGTGTCCTTCGACAGCTCTTTGGTCTTCACCATAGTGGAGTTTGGAGTGTGACTGTTTGAGGTTGTGGACAGGTGTCTTTTATACTGATAAGTTCAAACAGGTGCCATTAATACAGGTAATGAGTGGAGGACAGAGGAGCCTCTTAAAGAAGATGATACAAGTCTGTGAGAGCCAGAAATCTTGCTTGTTTGTAGGTGACCAAATACTAATTTTCCACCATAATATGCAAATAAATTCTTTCCAAATCAGACAATGTGATTGTCTGGATTTGTTTCCACATTTTGTCTTTCATAATTGAGGTATACCTATGATGAAAATTACAGGCCTCTCTCATCTTCTTAAGTGGGAGAACTTGCACAATTGGTGGCTGACTAAATACTTTTTTGCCCCACTGTATATATATATATACACACACACGCTCTCTCCTGCACCTCATGTGTTTATATATATATATATATATATATATATATATATACATACATACATACACACACACGCGCGCGCGCGCTAAAACTGGCCAATATTACATTTTTCAATATGTCTTGTGCACATTATCATTAAATCCATATATGTTAAATTGGATAGATTTAGTAACATTTATAAGTAACATTTATAAATAATAAAACAATTTATAATATTGTAAAGTATTAACCAGACACATACAACTTCCTAATACTACATTGGAGTAGACCAATGTCATGCATTATTCCCCAGCACATCCAGGCTCTACACACCAATGCAACACATGAATTATTTCCACCAAAAACATACTGGGGACCACAAGCTTTAAAGAAATAGCCAATTGTACAACTCTACCATAATAAATACTTCAGGGTTTTATATTATGAGACAATGGGGGGTAGTTATCAAGCCGTCTACTTTTCTGCCTTTGCCGGCCCAATACGCCCGCCTAAGCTCGCCTACCTTCGCCACCGCGGACCTTGAATATGTTCGCCTAAGTTATCAAGTAAAGCTGTCAAAAAGCCGTGCACCAAGTACGGGGCGATGAGCAGCGGACTGTGAGAGTTATCACTCATCCGATCTCGCTGCTCTTCGGCTGTTTGACAGCTTTCTTGCTAGCCTGTCACTAAGCACCCACACTAAACTACACTGTTCTACCCCCTATACCGGCGCCCCCGGAGCCCCCCGCAACTAAATAAAGTTACTAACCCCTAAACCGCCGCTCCTAGACCCTGCTGCAACTCTTATAAATGTATTAACCCCTAAACCGCCGCTCCTAGACCCTGCCGCAACTCTGATAAATGTATTAACCCCTAAACCGCCGCTCCCGGACACCGCTGCCACCTACAGTATACCTAGTAACCCCTATCCTGCCCCCCCTATACCGTCGCCCTCTATAATAAAATTATTAACCCCTATCCTGCTGATCCCGCACCTCGCCGCAACTAAATAAATAGTTTAACCCCTAAACCGCCGCTCCCTGAACCCGCCGCAACCTATATTAAACCTATTAACCCCTATCCTGCCCCCCCTACACCGTCGTCACCTATAATAAATTTATTAACCCCTATCCTGCCCCCCACTACACCGCCGCCACTGTAATAAAATGATTAACCCCTAAACCTAAGTCTAACCCTAACGCCCCCCTAACTAAATACTTACCTTTAAAATAAACCCTAATATAGCTAGAATATAAATAATAATTATATTGTAGCTATCTTAGGATTTATTTTTATTTTACAGGTAACTTTCAATTTATTTTAACTAGGTACAATAGCTATTAAATAGTTATTAACTATTTAATAGCTACCTGGTTAAAATAAAGAGAAATTTACCTGTAAAATAAATCCTAACCTAAGTTACAATTAAACCTAATACTGCACTATCATTAATTTAATTAAATAAACTACCTACAAATAACTACAATTAAATACAATTACATAAACTAACTAAAGTACAAAAAATAAAAAAAGCTAAGTTACAAAAAATAAAAAAATAAGTTACAAACATTTTAAAAATATTACAACAATTTTAAGCTACTTACACCTAATCTAAGCCCCCTGATAAAATAACAAACCCCCCCAAAATAAAAAAATGCCCTACCCTATTCTAAATTAAATAAAGTTCAAAGCTCTTTTACCTTACCAGCCCTTAAAAGGGCCATTTGTGGGGGCATGCCCCAAAAAGTTCAGCTCTTTTGCCTGTAAAAGAAAAATACAACCCCCCCCCAACATTAAAACCCACCACCCACATACCCCTAATCTAACCCAAACCCCCCTTACAAAAACCTAACACTAATCCCTTGAAGATCTCCCTACCTTGAGTCGTCTTGACTCAGCCGAGCAGCGATGGAACCGAAGTGGACATCCGGAGCGGAAGAAGTTAATCCTCCAAGCGGCGCTGAAGAAATCTTCCATCCGATGAAGTCATCATCCAGGCGGCGCTGAAGAAGTCTTCGATCCGGGCGATGTCATCTTCCAAGAGGCGCTGAAGAGGTCTTCTATCCGGGCGATGTCATCTTCCAAGCCGGGTCTTGAATCTTCCTCCCGCCGACGCGGAACATCCTTCTTCACCGACGGACTACGACGAATGAAGGCTCCTTTAAGGGACGTCATCCAAGATGGCGTCCCCTCAATTCCGATTGGCTGATAGGATTCTATCAGCCAATCGGAATTCAGGTAGGAAAAATCTGATTGGCTGATGGAATCAGCCAATCAGATTGAGCTCGCATTCTATTAGCTGTTCCGATCAGCCAATAGAATGCGAGCTCAATCTGATTGGCTGATTGGATCAGCCAATCGGATTGAACTTGAATCTGATTGGCTGATTCCATCAGCCAATCAGATTTTTCCTACCTTAATTCCGATTGGCTGATAGAATCCTATCAGCCAATCGGAATTGAGGGGACGCCATCTTGGATGACGTCCCTTAAAGGAGCCTTCATTCATCGTAGTCCGTTGGTGAAGAAGGATGTTCCGCGTCGGCCGGAGGAAGATTCAAGACCCGGCTTGGAAGATGACATCGCCCGGATAGAAGACCTCTTCAGCGCCTCTTGGAAGATGACATCGCCCGGATGGAAGACTTCTTCAGCACCGCCTGGATGATGACTTCATCGGATGGAAGATTTCTTCAGCGCCGCTTGGAGGATTAGCTTCTTCCGCTCCGGATGTCCACTTCGGTTCCATCGCTGCTCGGCTGAGTGAAGACGACTCAAGGTAGGATGATCTTCAGGGGATTAGTGTTAGGTTTTTGTAAGGGGGGTTTGGGTTAGATTAGGGGTATGTGGGTGGTGGGTTTTAATGTTGCGGGGGGTTGTATTTTTCTTTTACAGGCAAAAGAGCTGAACTTTTTGGGGCATGCCCCCACAAATGGCCCTTTTAAGGGCTGGTAAGGTAAAAGAGCTTTGAACTTTATTTAATTTAGAATAGGGTAGGGCATTTTTTTATTTTGGGGGGGTTTGTTATTTTATTAGGGGGCTTAGATTAGGTGTAAGTAGCTTAAAATTGTTGTAATATTTTTAAAATGTTTGTAACTTATTTTTTTATTTTTTGTAACTTAGCTTTTTTTATTTTTTGTACTTTAGTTAGTTTATGTAATTGTATTTAATTGTAGTTATTTGTAGGTAGTTTATTTAATTAATTTAATGATAGTGTAGTATTAGGTTTAATTGTAACTTAGGTTAGGATTTATTTTACAGGTAATTTTGTATTTCTTTTAGCTAGGTAGTTATTAAATAGTTAATAACTATTTAATAACTATTCTAACTAGCTAAAATAAATACAAAGTTACCTGTAAAATAAATATAAATCCTAAAATAGCTACAATGTAATTATTAATTATATTGTAGCTATCTTAGGGTTTATTTTACAGGTAAGTATTTAGTTTTAAATAGGAATAATTTATTAAAGTATAGTGTAGTGTTAGGTGTAATTGTAACTTAGGTTAGGATTTATTTTACAGGTAAATTTCTCTTTATTTTAACCAGGTAGCTATTAAATAGTTAACTATTTAATAGCTATTGTACCTAGTTAAAATAAATTGAAAGTTACCTGTAAAATAAAAATAAATCCTAAGATAGCTACAATATAATTATTATTTATATTCTAGCTATATTAGGGTTTATTTTAAAGGTAAGTATTTAGTTTTAAATAGGATTAATTTAGTTAATAATAGAAATATTATTTAGATTTATTTAATTAATATTTAAGTTAGGGGGGCGTTAGGGTTAGGTTTAGACTTAGGTTTAGGGGTTAATAATTTTATTACAGTGGCGGCGGTGTAGTGGGGGGCAGGATAGGGGTTAATAAATTTATTATAGGTGACGACGGTGTAGGGGGGGCAGGATAGGGGTTAATAGGTTTAATATAGGTTGCGGCGGGTTCAGGGAGCGGCGGTTTAGGGGTTAAACTATTTATTTAGTTTCGGCGAGGTGCGGGATCAGCAGGATAGGGGTTAATAATTTTATTATAGAGGGCGACGGTATGGGGGGGGCAGGATAGGGGTTACTAGGTATACTGTAGGTGGCAGCGGTGTAGGGGGGGCAGATTAGGGGTTAATAAGTTTAATATAGGTTGCGGCGGGTTCAGGGAGCGGCGGTTTAGGGGTTAATACATTTATTATAGTTGCGGTGGGCTCCGGGAGCGGCAGTTTAGGGGTTAATAACTTTATTATAGTTGCGGTGGGCTCCGGGAGCGGCGGTTTAGGGAGTAATAACTTTATTTAGTTGCGGCGGTGTAGGGGGGCAGATTAGTGGTGTTTAGACTCGGGGTACATGTTAGGGTGTTAGGTGCAGACAGCTCCCATAGGAATCAATCGGATGTCTGTCAGCAGCGAACTTGTACTTTCGCTATGGTCAGACTCCCATTGATTCCTATGGGATTCGCCGCCTCCAGGGGTGGCGGTTTGAAAACCAGGTACGCTGGGCCGTAAAAGTGCCGAGCGTACCTGCTAGTCATTTGATAACTAGCAAAAGTAGTGAGATTGTGCCGCATCTGGAGTGACGTAAGAATCGATCTGTGTCGGACTGAGTCCGGTGGATCGAAGTTTACGTCATAAAATTCTACTTTTGCCGGTCTAAAGCCTTTGATAACTAAGGCGAATCAGGCTCGCCACAAATACGCTGCGGAATTATCTTAATGCCCATGCATTTTAAACTGATGGCAAACTCTCCCTTTTATAAAATCAGAGCCAGAATGTTAGTGATATTTTATATGGAGTTTAATTCATCAGTTGTAATGAAGACTGAAGATGCAATATAACTTACTTTTTAATATAGAAATAAAATTTACCCTGCGTTCGACCGCCCACTTCAAAAGTCAATTTTTCTGTAAGCTAAAAGTTTGAATTGCTGTCCAATCAGCGCTCTCGCCATATGGCACTTTTGTAGCTAGGGCACTGATTGGAGAACAATTCAAACCGTTAGTTTACTTTTGAAGTGGCCGGCGTATATAAATTCTATAGCGCAACATCATTACAACTGATGAATTAAATGCCATAAAATATCACTAACATTCCGGATCTGATTTTATAAAAGGGAGAGATTACCATCACTTTTAGTTTACCACTAGTTTCTTGTGTGTTGTATCATATTCCTTATGCAGCCAGCAAAAAAAGTATTAGAACTGTATACATTAAAAACAACTGCACTTAATATGAAAATATTCACCTCAGTAGCTTAAAGCGTTAACCAAGAATAAAATGAACAGAGTAGAGATCATCTTCTATTATGCATGTGGCTGAAAGCCTCAGGAGCAGAGGATTTTATGATCAAAAAGCACTAAACGTCCTCATAATAAATATTATAAAGGGCTACCAGTAATTATACATCTATCATATTAAATAAATAGAAACAAATTGCTACTAAAGAGCATAAACAGGATATAAAATATTGTCTAGTGGTAAATACCGTAATCTGAATCTTAAATTTAAAGCGACATAAAAATGCAAAAAGAAAATGTGCGAATATGTTACAGCATTTTATTATTGCACGATTGATTGCACATAACTGTGCAAAGGGGTTTAAAACATAGTTAAAATCAGCTCCAAAGCGACAGTGTACTACTGGGGCCTGAACACATCTAGTGAGCCAATGACAAGAGGCATGTGTGTACCCACCAATCACTAGCTAGCTCACAGTAGCGCATTGCTGCTCCTGAGCCTACCTAGGTAAGCTTTTCTACAAAGGATACTAAGAAAACAACTTTATTTTTATAATAGAAATAAATTGAAAAGTCTCAAACTTGAATGCTTTATCGGAACAATAAAAGTTACATTTTGACTGTTATATCCCTTTAAAAAAGGATTTTATGATTCAGACAGAGCATTAAGATCAAATTTGCTTAGTTCCAATGATATTCAATGTTGAAGAGATACCTAGGAAGGTATCTGGAACACTACATGGCAGGAAATAGTGCTACCACCTAGTGCTTGCAAATAAATAACATTCTTGCAAAATTGCTGCCATATTGTACTATAGAAATGTGCCATCTTCTAAGAATATGTCTCTGCTTTTCAACAAAAGGTACAAAGAGAATGAAGAAAAATTGATAACGGAAGTAAAATAGAAAGTTGTTTAAACTCACATGATCTCTCTGAATCATGACACAACAATTTGGGTTTCATATCCCTTTAAACGGATAGGAAAGTCAAAATCAAACTTGCACGATTAAGATAGGGCATGTGATTTTAAGACACGTAAGTTCTCTTGGTATCACTTGTTAAAAATTGTTATGCACATATCCTACACTAGTGGGAGCTAGCTGCTGATTGGTGCCTGCACACATTTGTCTCTTGTGATTGGAAAACTATGGGCCAGATTACAAGTGGAACGCAAAATATTGCTTTTGCGAAAGCGATATTTGTGCTCCACTTAGTAATACCAGCGCACGTAAATGTGTGCTGGTAGTAAAAGTTAGGTGCCATGTGAACGCGAATTTGCGTTCACGTTGCACGGAAGAATTGCTCTATAGGCTCCAATTTCAAATGCTGAAATAAGGGTAAAGGGGCTATTTGTAAACAATTTAACACATTCAGTTAAAAATAGTTAATTGGGAACAAATAATTGGGATAACCGTCCCTTTAAATGAAAAGCGTCTGGTAAATGTTTATATCTGAGGAGGCAAGTTAGTTGTTGACATTTGTTTAAACATCTGCTCATGCACATATGTTTTGTACACATTGACGAACATGTTCTTCAGCGGCAGATTTTCAGCTTTCAGTTGGTACATGCACTTGTTTATAGACTATATATAAAAGATTGTATAATCAATGAAGTAAAAACATTACAAATTTATTTTTTGATCCTTGTGATTTCTATTTTTTAAAGTAAAGCATACAATAAAAAAAGAAGACCTTGGTCTTTATCTGTATTACTATATAAAATATACATAAAACGTATCATTTATCTATAACCATAACAGTTTAGAAATGGAACTGAATACACACTTAGGGATAGATTATAAGTGGAGCGCAAAATATTGCTTCAGTGAAAGAGATATTTGCTTTCCACTTAGTAATACCAGCGAACGCAAATGTGCGCTGGTATTACAAGTTAGGTGCAATGCGATGCACAGAAAAATTGCGCTCCATAGGCTCAAATGGGAACTAGCGCAGCGTAGGGGATGAGCCGCACAGTGATGGCAGCAGATTGTAAATAAATATGTATATATACATATACACACAGTTCCTATAGACCACTATGTAAAGGTAATTTTCAGTGCTGTTTTTTTTCTAACACTCCACACCCACCAACTTTAACCCCTCATTACTGCTTTGTGCAGGGGGTTTTTTATTTTAAAAAAATATGCTACATTTTTTTAATAAATTTAAAAAAAAAGACTATTCTTTATTTTGGGGACAATTGGGCGTTATTTTGAAAATTAACCAGGAGGTCTGGTTAATTTTCTGACCGCTAATTGATACCGCGAGCTTGCGGTAGCAATAACCAGCCACTTGTAATGACTGGTTATTTATTGTGCGCACGCAAACAGGCAGATTTAAATTAGTGCTCCAGTTGTAATCTAGGCCTTAATGAGATAAGTTTAAAATACCATTCTGTGTTTCACATTGTAACACTCAGGGCACAGTTACTTAAAGGGGCATAAACCCCAACATTTTTCCTATTTTATATGTTTTCTGTTAACAACTTAATATTTTTTAAATTTGCTTAATTCTCATGGTATTCTTTTTTAAAGGAGCAGCAATGCACTGCTGAGAACTAGATGAACATATAAGGTAAGACAATGGCAAGTAGCATATATGTGCAGCCACCAATCGGCAGCAAGTTCCCAATAGTGCATTGCTGCTCCTTAGCCTACCTAGGTATTTATTTCAACAAAGGATACCAAGAGAACAAAGCAAAATAGATAACAGAAGTAAATGGGAAAGTTGGTTGCTGTATCTAAATCATGACTTTACCTTTGATGCTTTTTAAGGAAGCCATTAACCCCTTTGATGCTCATGACTAACTATAGTACGTCATGCCCATCATAGCCTGCAGGCACATGACGAGCCCTTTTTATTATGCAGGGGGACTGCCATTAAATCACAACGATTCCCCGCACTACAGGCTGGGGATCTGTTGGTGGCCTAGTGGGTGGCACTCTCAGGCTTAATGGGAGTGCTGGTGACGCCACCACGGGCCTGAGTCAGGAAGCCCACTGCAGCTGCTAGAGAGCTGGATGAAAGGAGTTTCTTCAAACCTCAGCTCACATAGCAGCTAAAAACCTCCAAGACCCCTCATTTGAAAGAGAATTGCCTCCTGGTCTTGCAGCAGTCGAACACAGTGGATGTTTTAAAAATAAAGTCAAATAAAACACATGGGAAAGTGCTTGGGAATGGGATATTATATACATAATAAACAATCTAGAATGTCTAGAGACCCTCAAAGGTAATTTTATAGGAGACAAGTCCATCTCTTAAAAAAATATATTCATTTTGTGATCACTGTCGTAACCGTGATTACCCTGTAAGAAAAAAATGTTTTTGTTTCTGTACTGTACATGATTGGGCCTCTCTAATCGGAATTAAAAAACCCATATATGGCCCTATTTCACATGTGGTTACCCTTGGTGACAAATTGGTAAGGCAATCATTGTAAAAGCAGTGGTTACTTGGCTATTATCCATATTATTTACTAAAATCTATGCAAAAATGATTCATATTTGTTTACAGTTTCTGCTACAGCTACTGTATCTCACATACCATGAATTATAAATATAATAATGGTATATTCTGAATCTGCTGGGCCTGCTGAAAAAAAATATATATATATAAAATGTGTGTGGGTCACTCACTGAAATTTGATTGAGCTCGAATTTGGCTCAGCACTTTAGTGTAAAAGAGGCTTAGCAGCAAAAGGGTTAATTAACCATTTGGTTCTGACACAAGAGGATGATTTAACACCAGTAATAAGTAGAGCAGAATAATTTAACACTTTGGCTCTCAGTAACACACACAACACACTTATTGTACCCCTTAGCTTCCAGTGACACAATTATTTAAGCCCAAGGTTGCACATGACACAGTTATTAACTTATGTAGTATGTTATTTAGGACAAGAAGGGGGATGACCCCTTTATATATAGCTGGGACAGAGCAGCTCTTCCTCTATTACATACAAGTATCAGCAAAATGGAAAGCCCACACATTTTAGATAGCCTGCTTCCATATTAGATGTAGCGACAATCCAGATTAGAGCCCACTATGGAACCCCCCCATAATTAACAGGATACATATTAATAGGTATGACAGTGCTCATGTATCAGCAGATGATACACACTTAACTACCATTAAGAATTAAACTATTGTCACATCGCTGAAGAAACCTAGAAATGTTGATTTAAATGACCCCATCCTTATTACAAAAATTGGTATTTCGGTTGCTAAGCTACAGGGGTTTCTCGTGACTCAAGACTAAAAGCCTTAGGGACATGAAATTAAAGGCAGAAGTAAGAAATTTATGACCAGGACAGTTTCCTACACATTATCCATTAATGCATCTCTGAGCAATACGACAGGGGATACATATATCACTTTTCCTGCAACCTGAATAAAAGACACTGTGACATTCCTATTGATTGAAAGAGAGAAATTGTGGATTGCAACAGTCTTTTTCAGTATCTGAATTACAGTAAGTTCTTTCTCATGAGACCAGACTGGAGACAAAATACACTTGCTTAATTTATAGCTTCCAACTGTCACAAATCAAATCCCTTTCCAAATTACAGATGCCACAAGTAGAAACAAAGTGAACCTATAACCTAGATATTTATTTAGCCACCAGCAGTTATAAAGGTTCAGCCACATTAGTCATAGCGTTTACATAGCCAACAGAGGAGCGTTATTACAGTGCAATGGCAAATAATTACTAACACAAGGTATATGCATGCATGTTATAAATACTGCAGTATTAATATTATGACATTTAAGATGTACATTATGCAGACAATAACATTGATCAAATAGTAATTCATTTTTATCTATATAGACTGATTTTTATATATTTAAAATTAAATTCTCAATTGCACATTATGACATTTTACAAAATTTCCACATTTAATTAACAAAAAAAACAACCCAAAAATAAATTTGCATAGCTCAATGTCTTATGTTACAAAACAACCATGATAGTTATTTTATTAAAGAGGCAGATAAAGAATGTTCTGTCACTCATATAAAAGCCAAGAATTTAAAAATGTTGACAGTGTATGTGAAAAAAGTGAAGTTAAAAACTGTTTACAATTTAACTAAGATGAATACAGCAGTACCTTTTGTTTATTTCCAAATATTGGTTATCAGTCAGCTAGATTACGAGTTTGGCGTTATGAGTGAAAAAGCATTGTTATGCTTCATAACGCTGCTTTTTCCCTAACGCCGCTAATACAAGTCTTCTAGGTATAGCTGTACCGCACACCTTTTTGGCTGTCACGCAACGTCAGTACTGCACTTTAAAAAAAAGTCCTTTTTCAATGGGACTCCCATAGCGCCGGTATTACGAGTTTGCCTGGGAGGACAAAAAGTGAGCGGTACAATCTATAACCACAAGATTCGTACTGCCATCTAAAGTCAGTAGTTATGAGTTTTACATTACAAATCTGTAGCATAAAGCTCATAACTAAAGTGTTAAAATGTACACTAACACCCATAAACTACCTAAGCCCTCCCGCATTGCAAACACTATAATAAATTAATTAACCCCTAATCTGCAGCTCCGGACATCGCTGCCACTTAAAAAATGTATTAACCCCTATTCCGCCGCTCCCCGACATCGTCGCCACTATAATAAACCTATTAACCCCTAAACCACCGCCCTCCCGCATCGCAAACACTATTTAAATATTATTAACCCTAATCTGCCGTCCGCCCACACCGCCGCTATAATAAACCTAGTAACCCCTAAACCGCCGCCCTCCCGCATCACTACATAAATATATTAACCCCTAAACCTAACCCTAATGTAACCCTAAGCCAAAGTCTAACCCTAACGTAACCCTAACAGCCCCTAACTTAAATATAATGAAAATAAATCTAAATAAAACTTACAATTATTACCTACATAACCTATTTTAAACTAAATACAAACTTACCTGTAAAATAAAACCTAAGCTAACTACAAAATAAATAATAGTTACATTGTAGCCAGCTAAGGTTTTATTTTTATTTCACAGTTAAGTTTGTATTTATTTTAACAAGGTAGACTAGTTAGTAAATAGTTATTAACTATTTATTAACTACCTAGTTAAAATAAATACAAAGTTACCTGTAAAATAAAACCTAACCTGCCTTACACTAAAAACTAACATTACAATAAAATAAAAATTAAATTAATCAAATACAATTATCTAAATTAAAAAAACCAACACTAAATTACACAAAATAAAAAACGAAATTAGCCAAAATAAAAAACATCCCCCCAAATAAAAAAAACCCTAGCCTACACTAAACTGCCAATCGACCTTAAAAGGGCCTTTTGCAGGGCATTGCCCCAAAGAAATTCGCTCTTTCACCTGTAAAAAAAAATACAAACAACCCCTCAACAGTAAAACCCACCAACCACATAACCAAACCCCCCAAATAAAATTCTATCTAAATAAACCTAAGCTAACCATTGCCCTGAAAAGGGCATTTGGATGGGCATTGCCCTTAAAAGGGCATTTAGCTCTTTTACGGTGCCCAAACCCTAAGCTAAAAATAAAACCCACCCAATAAACCTATAAAAAAAACACTAAGCCCCGACGATCCACTTACAGTTTTCGAAGACCGGACATCCATCCTCATCCAGGCGGCAGAAGTCCTCTTCGAAGCCTGCAGAAGTCTTCATCCAAATTCTATCAGCCAATAGGAATTAAAGGTTAAAAAATCCTATTGGCTGTTGCAATCAGCCAATAGGATTGAGCTTTCATCCTATTGGCTGATCCAATCAGCCAATAGGATTGAGCTCACATTCTATTGGCTGATTGGAATAGCCAATAGGATGAAAGCTCAATCCTATTGGCTGATTGCAACAGCCAATAGGATTTTTTCACCTTAATTCCTATTGGCTGATAGAATTCTATCAGCCAATCGGAATGTAAGGGATGCCATATTATATGACGTCACTTAAAGGGAACTTCATTTTCCAGCGGCAATCGTAAGAAGAGGATGCTCCGCGCCGGATGGATGAAGATAGAAGATACCTTCTGGATGAAGACTTCTGCCCGCTTGAATGAAGACTTCTGCCGGCTTCGATAAGGACTTCTGTCTGCTTGGATGAAGACTTCTGCCGCCTGGATGAGGATGGATGTCCGGTCTTCGAAAACTTTAAGTGGATCGTTGGGGCTTAGTGTTAGTTTTTTTTAAGGGTTTATTGGGTGGGTTTTATTTTTAGCTTAGGGTTTGTTCACTGTAAAAGAGCTAAATGCCCATCCAAATGCCCTTTTAAGGGCAATGGTTAGCTTAGGTTTATTTAGACTGAATTTTATTTGGGGGGTTTGGTTGTGTGGGTGGTGGGTTTTACTGTTGGGAGGTTGTTTGTATTTTTTTTTTACAGGTAAAAGAGCTGATCTCTTTGGGGCAATGCCCCCCAAAAGGCCCTTTTAAGGGCTATTGGCAGTTTAGTGTAGGCTAGGTTTTTTTTATTTTTTTGGGGGGGGGGGGGCTTTTTATTTTTATAGGGCTATTAGATTAGGAGTAATTGAGTAATTCATTTTTATTTTGGATAATTGCGTTATTTATTTGTGTTATTTAGTGTTTATTTTTTTGTCATCTAGATAATTGTATTTGATTAATTAATTTTTTAAAATTTTATTGTAATGTTAGTTTTTAGTGTGTGCAGGTTAGGTTTTGTTTTACAGGTAACTGTATTTATTTTAACTAGGTAGTTAGTAAATAGTTAATAACTATTTACTAACTAGTCTACCTAGTTAAAATTAATACAAAAACTTAACTGTAAAATAAAATAAATCTAAATAAAACTTACAATTATTATCTAAATAACCTATTTAAAACTAAATACAAACGTACCTGTAAAATAAAACCTAAGCTAGCTACAAAATACAAAATGTAGCTAGCTTAGGTTTTATTTTACAGGTACATTTGTATTTAGTTTTAAATAGGTTATTTAGATAATAATTGTAAGTTTTATTTAGATTTATTTTAATTATATTTAAAGTGAAGGTGAACTAAAACGGTATATAATGAATAAGTTCGTTTATTACTCCAAAATAATATAACTTTCATTCATCAATTGTTCGAAATGTAATTATTAACTTACATATCTTATATTTTTCTCACCGATTGCGCTATCTTCAAATCAACCCGTTTTTTTTGGGTTTTTTTAATCCCCGATCACGTTCTTTACTCAGTTAATTGATTTTCTGGCCGTTAGGCAGCCGTCAATTGACGTAATGACTTTGTGGCTCAATATGCGCATGCGTAACTTTTTGTAGTTTGTGCGTCCACGTTTTGCGCATGCGCATTATCAATTTGGAATTGGAAACCGCATCGCAACTAACTGGGCAAGAATAGTGCCATAAGGATGCGCATGCGCGGTTTGTAGATGAGCACGAGCTTGGTAGATACGTATGGAGCGGGTGGAACCGCTCTATACGTCACTGTATCCTAAAGCCGGAAATAAGGAATGGGAGGAGAATCGGAAGGCAAGGGTAATAAAAATCAATGTTTAGAAATAACTTATCTTTATTTAAAAAAAAATATAGCGACTGTATTTAACAGGGTAACAGGATTGTAAATATGAATTATGAAGGCTAAAACTTTACCTTCACTTTAAGTTAGGGGGTGTTAGGGTTACATTAGGGTTAGATTTATGCTTAGGGTTACATTAGGGTTAGGTTTGGGGGTTAATATATTTATGTAGTGTTAGTGATGTGGGAGGCCAGAGGTTTACGGGTTAATAACTTTAGTATAGTGGCATCGACATATTAGGGGCTAATAAGTGTAGGTAGGTGGCCAGCAGATTAGGAGTTAATAACTGTAATGTAGGTGGCTGCGATGTTAGGGGCGGCAGATTAGGGGTTAATAAGTGTATTTAGGTGCCAGTGATGTTAAGGGCGGCAGATTAAGTGTTAATAAGTTTATTTAGGTGGTGGCGATGTTAAGGGCAGCAGATTAGGGGTTAATAACATTATGTAGGTTACGGTGATGTCGGGGGTGGCAGATTAGGGGTGTTTAGACATGGTTTTTATGTTAGGGTGTTGGCTTTGAACATAACTTTCCCATAACTTTCCCCATAGACATTAATGTGGCTGCGTAACGGAGCTTTTGCTTCCGAGATCGCAGGTGTCTATGGGGAAATCGTGCACGAGCACGTCAAAACACTGCTTGTATTTGGGTGAGGTATAGAGCTCAACGCCACCATATCGCCCGCACAAGCCAGGTTTTCAAAACCTGTAATAGCAGCGCTATAGGGAGGTGAAATACCGCCGCTTTTGTGGCGGTCGTTAATTTCCCTATAGCACTCAAAACTCGTAATCTAGCCGAGTATTAGCAGGAAGTACCTAATAGGAATTTCTTGCTAAAGGGACAGTCTAATTATTATTGTTATTGTTTAAAGATAGATGATCCCTTTATTGCCCATTTCTCAGTTCTTGCAGAACCAACACAGTTATTAAAGGGACAGTCTACTTCAGAATTGTTATTGTTTAAAAAGATAGATAATCCCTTTATTACCTATCCCCCTGTTCTGCATAACCAACACCTCTGTTATTACCTTGTATATAAGCCTTTGCAGACTGTCCCCTTATTTTAGTTCTTGTGACAGACTTGCATTTAGCCTATCAGTGCCCTCTGACTTGTAACTCCATGGGAATGGCAACAATGTTATCTGTAAGCCCCCAGAAATAATAGTGTAACCTTAGGTACATTATGTCCTCAATTACAGCAGTAGGCACCTCAAAACTCATCTATAGAGGACCATTATTCCACAACAACATTCCCTCTTCCTTTCATACTGGGTTTCTTCGATAAGTCAAGAGACCTTTACACATCGATCCTATTGTAGTTACTGATAACCTCATTTATTGTTGGCTCCTTTTCAATGTAAAAATTTTACTCTTCTGATCAATTATTAAGATGCTATAATATAAATGTATTCTTACACAGGATGGTATTTCTGCAAAGCTATTTATACTATCTTATACAGTATATCTATATCTGTCATCTGATCAATTATTGAGATGCTACAATATAACTGTATTTTTACACAGGATGTTATTTCTGCAAAACTATGTATATTGTATTATATACCTATACCTGTATTATAAGTATATAAAAAAAAAAAGTATTAGAGGGGGTGGGGGAATACCAAGAGACCAAAGCAAATCTGATGATAAAAATTAATTGGAAAGATGTTTCAAATTGCATGCCCTATCTGAACCATGATCAGAATGTTGACTAGAATGTCCCTTTAATGTTTGTTTGTTGATACCTATATTCTGTCAATGTTTAAATGCTGCCCTTTTATATCAATAAAATAAACTTTAGTCTTTCTTTAAAGGGTCATGAAACCCAAAATTTATTTAACAATTCAGATAGAGCATGCAATTTTAAACAACTTTCTAATTTACCAACAAATGTCAATGTCTCTAAAGCAAAAAAAAACATAAGAAAATTTTTCAAAGCAGAAATTATTGTTTTATATTTGAGTTAACACTGTGGGTAATTAACTGCAGGTACAATATATATATATGTGTATACTCTGCATTTAAAAGGTTCTCTACACTTACGCACTTCCCAGTATTTGTAAATGTGCGCCTGGCTGGACTGGGTAATCTGGGGAATGGGTTCCCAAAATAAATGCAGGGTTTGAGAAATGTCAAAACATAAATTATGCTTACCTGATAATTTCCTTTTCTTCTGATGGGAAGAGTCTACAGCTGCATTTATTACTTTTGGGAAATAAGAACCTGGCCACCAGGAGGAGGCAAAGACACCCCAGCCAAAGGCTTAAATACTCCTCCCACTCCCCTCATCCCCCAGTCATTCTGCCAAGGAACAAGGAACAATCGAAGAAATATCAGGGTGAAAGGTGCCAGAAGAATAATAAGGACGCCCCACATAAAATTACGGGTGGGGAGCTGTGGACTCTTTCCATCAGAAGAAAGAAAATTATCAGGTAAGCATAATTTATCTTCTTAAATGGATAGAGTCCACAGCTGCATTCATTACTTTTGGGAAAACAATACCCAAGCTATAGAGGACACTGAATGCCAAGACGGGAGGGTACAATAGGCGGACCATACTGAGGACACCAGGCCTGAACCTCTACCCAATAAAAAAAACGCTTCTTCTGAAGCCGATAACATTTTTAAAGGAAAAGACCCAAGGACACTGACTTGCAGCTAGTCCAGAAGCCAAACTAGAGACCACAAAACGGACTCCACTGAGCCAATAGTCCTCCAGGAGACACCGTCGCGCAACAGACGGTCCCCCACCACTTACCCCCCCCACTAGTGAAGGGGACACCAGCCGAAACCCCCAAGGGGACAAGGCAAAGGAGAACCGAGGAAACCGAAAGGTTCCCTAAGACAAAAAAGAACACCTCCAAGAGTGAGCCCAGCTCACAGAGACCCAAATGGGCACAAACAGGAAAAGTAGGCCACGCCTATACCAAGCGAAACCCGGGATAAGACCGGGCACAGAGACAGAACAGACTTCTCTCCAACATCTTACAAGCACTGAATGCAACTGAAGAGGCAAAGTCCTCCCAGCGTCTGAACATAGAATCCCAAAGTATTCAACCACAAAAAACGTGTAATAGACCCAGGCTAAAAAAACCCAAGTTTGAGAACACAGAGTCCATATCAGAACGACAGAGAGGGCACTTGCAAGGAAGAAGAAGCAATCAAGCAAGGAACAGACCGCAAAAGCAACCCCCAGACAGAGGGCACTCTCCAGGCAACCAAGCCACTGGACCTATACAGGTTCCAAAAACGGGGAACACAAAACCTCGATCGAGGCCCCGGGAAGGAGAGTATACCCTCAGAACCCGAAGGAAGAGTAGACCCTCTTCTGAAATCAATGGAGCAAGTTGAAAGGAAATTCTATATCCTAGCAGACTGAGCTAACGGATAGACTCAACAAAGCTCACACATCCAGAGGAGACTGCGACCTGAATGCAGCGTCTTAGACCGCTCGGCCATCCTGACCTGTAGACCCACACCCAGCTGGACCAACCCAGCCCCAGGGATCCAAAATAGGGGAACAGAAGAATCCCGAAACTGGTACAGGAACGAGCGTAAAGGATAGCACAGCCATCCCCACAGAGTACAAGTACAACCCGACTCTGAAAACAGACGACAAGGCCATAGACCTAAGGATCTATCAAAATAAAGGCCCAACAAGTCTGACTTGGAGCAAGATCCCAGGGGGAACCAATCCCACCTTTCTACCTCCCATCCAGGAGAAGCCCCAAGAAAGAACTCCATCTCCATAGAGAGGAGAATATCCCCAAAAGAAAAGGGATTAGGCTTGAAGGGCAACAACTGTCCTCAAGGCCCGAAGCCACCAGCTAATGGGAAGATAAATCCCCAACACAAATGTACTAGAAAAGGACCCCCTACAAGTAGCTTGCCAAGCAGAGGCACAGCCAACCAATTTGCCTGCAGAGCAGGGAATCCACGGGTACACTGGCAAGCTGACCAGGGGAATGCAGCTCTAAGGGGCACCAGAAATTGGACATCCAACAACCCTTGAGGAGCAAGCCACACAACTAACCACTAGATGACATGGGCTACTCTGTTGCAAAGAGTAATTAATACTCCGAAAACCTGGCCAACCATGACCAGGCCAGGTAGATGGAGCAAGGATATAGCCCAAGTTCCCACTACCATGGAACACCCCGATCAGCCCTGAGATCCAAGATTCCAAAACAACCCAAGACTGGGTCAGGAAAAAGGCCAAGTAAAGCCTCAGCAACCGGAAGTCTCAGGAGAAAAACAGGTCCGGGCACCTAATAGTTCAGGCAACCTTACCCTAGAACTAAACACCCCAACTGGCCAAAAGGCCAGACACAAGGGATATGAATGCATAACCAGAGAATCCGGATAGCGAGAAGAATTTGAAAGCCCCGACCAAGGAAGGAACCACCTCTAGCCAAAGTCCAACGCTCCAAGGAGCAAGGCTAGAAGTCTTATGAAGAGACTTCTTAAGGCCTCAGGACAACATAAGGGATACCTTGAGGTAAAAAAAAACCTCTAGCAGGGCTAGTCTCCCTATCATCTCCACACCAGCAGAGGACACAGGAAAGAAAAAAAGTGCAAAGCCTTCCCAGCTTCGGGAAACCCCAAGCTAAACAAAGTCCCAACAGGGATCAACCCTCACCCGGAAATACAGATCCCTAAAAGGAGATTCAACTCACCCGGGACAATGGAAGGAGACCTAAAGGTCTCTACTCAAACAGACAGTACACGTCAAGAGTAAGAGCATCACTCAAACAGACAGTACAAGTTAAGAGAAAGAGCAGTATCTAGATACACTATAAAAAGCGTATGCGCACATCTGCAAGGTGCCAAGAGCTGCAACTGGTTTCAAACTGAAAACCCTCCGCATGCTAGACAGCCTAATCTGATACAATCTGTTGGATCAGGCCCACAAGGGCAATTCAGAGCCCTGAAACCGAAGGCCAAACTGATCAAACTGCGGCAACAGGGCACTAAGCCCTCCAACCCTCCCCCGCATGGGGGAGGAAAACACTAGGTTCTGATGATATCAGATAGAGTGATGCAGAGGAAAAACTCCCCTGACCCATTCACCTATGACTGAAGGCTATAAGGACTGAAAGAATCCATCCCACCTTACGGACCCACAGGTCCTCTTGAATGCTTTGTTGAACATGAAAATCAATGAAACCTGAGCACTCAGCGCTTCTAACGTATCAGCCGGGCAGAACAGCGCAACATGTCTGAACATCTGCAAGACTGAACGAACCTAACAGGACCAGCCTGCACTTAGGGTCCTAACTGGTAAGCTGCCAAATTCTCCCTCATAGGGGAAAAAAGAAAACAGACATTTTAACATAGGACTAACGTGTCCAAAACAACTTCCAAAGAAGAACAAAGAGTATCGATCCCAGAAGGTTCCCGAAAGAAACAAAACCAGATAAAAGATATCCCATTGGACCAGCCAAACAGAGCCCTATCTTTAAAAAAACTGGGAATGTAAGGATTCCGCTCCATGTTTTACCTATGCCTTTCCCATTCACCTTATGTAAGGATTCCGCTCCATGTTTTACCTATGCTTTTCCCATTCACCTGACTTCAGCCTTACCTGTACTTAAGGCATCAGCTGACTGCAGACAGGTGCTTAATTATTAAGTTTCTAGACTAGCTCTAAAGCGTGTCTGTTTTCCACTTGCTGTGTGTTTTTCCTGAAAACAAACCAGTCTGCTTTTCTTCCAAATTATTGAATCAGCTACAACCTTGGGATTACTTATTTTATACTGCCGGTTCACATGCTCATTTTGCCTACAGAAAGTTTTACAGAGGCGAGTTTTCCTTTTTAGCGTGCACGCTACAACAGAGACTTATTTCATACTGCAGTGTGTTTGCTGCCGTCTCCCTCTGAGTTTCTATATCATCTGAGCCACTGAAGCGTTTCTCACAAACCGGACTTTAACCTCTCTTCCACTGCAACACAGAGCAACTCTTCTACAAACAACCTCCCACGGACTAAGTACAAGGACATCTCAGAATTAATTCCGTTTCTATTACACACCATTCGGTGTCTGGGGGTAAGCACTGTAGTTACTTTAAGCTGTGCTGTACAAATAAACATTGAACTTTGCTTTTCCCTGCTACTCTACGGACCGCAAGACTATCAGCACCTGTGTATACCATTCAGTGACAAACTAACTAACTGTGACTAAAACTGAGAGTTACACCTCACACTGAACTGTTATATCTTACTCCAGCACCAATAGCAACACTACCTGCTTTCTGGAACTCTGCTTTTCTTTATCAAGATTTATCGCACTGGGAGCTAGCTGAACTCTAAAGATTGCTACTAACAAACTGATTTATTTTTTATATTTCTTCTGATCCAGCCTTTGTTTATGTCTATACTACTGCTGTGACGTTCAACAGCATATATGATTTACATCATTCGTTGCCAGACAAGTTTCTGATCAGCAATTCAATTACTTGAGAATAACAACTTCACTGAAAGCAGCTTGGTCTATGCTGTTCAATAGTCCATTTGCCAAAAGTGATACAAATCATTTATTTTGCATACTCTGCAGTTGTGATCCATCCTCACTCTCTACTAAATCCTTACAGAATAATTAAGCCATATAAAAATGGATCCAGCAGAATTGCCCCAATTCGTTTACAACCTGTCTAAAAGAGTAGATGAACTCAGTCAAGGCCTTAGAGATCTAAAGGTTGAAAATGAGACTTTAACTAAGGTTATAAGAGAGACAACTCCTCCCAAAGCAAAAGATGCTGAATCTATTGTGGAACCACAGATTGCAGCACCTGATTTGTTCAATGGTGATAGGAGTCTCTATCGCCAATATAGGAATGCCTGCCTCATCACTTTCAACCTTAAGCCACTCACATATCCTAATGATAAGATTAAAGTTCTCACAATGATTACCTATCTACGGGGTGAACCCCGAATCTGGGCAGACACGCTCTTTGAAACCAACGATCCTATTCTATCATCCCTACAGTCTTTTCTAGCAGTCATGGATGAACTTTATTCAGACTCAAATTTACAATTGACTGCAGAAAGCAAGATGCGGAAACTAAAGCAAGGCAACCGTCCTGTTGAAGTTTATATATCGGAGTTTAAACAACATGCCATTGACTCCCAATGGAACGTGATTGCCTTAAGAAACCAATTTCGCCTAGGACTCTCAGAAGCAGTTAAAGATGAGCTAGCCCGAACTGATCTCCCTGACTCCTTAGACGGCCTCATGAAGCTCTCAATGCAAATAGATAGAAGGCTTCGCGAAAGGAAGTCAGAGCGTCAAATTGGGGATTCTTCTTACAAGAGATCATTCCATCCTCCTCCAACTGCTTCTTCATCAAGTGTGCCTGAACCTATGGATATAGGCTTTATGAGGGGTCCATTGACCTCTGAAGAAAGGTTTAGAAGAAAATCAAAAGGACTGTGTATGTATTGTGGAAGTCCAAACCATCCTATCCGCGAATGCCCCTCTCTACGTAAAAATAAAAATAGTAAGTCTCTCTTACATTTGACTTCAACGATTGAACATGATAACCCAATTCACTGTACTTTAACCCTCTCTTTACAGTGGGACAGCAATCGCATGACGAAAGAAGCTATAATTGACACAGGAGCCCAAGGGAATTACATAGATAAAGCTATTGTTGAAAAAAATAAAATACCTCTCATCACTAAATTGTCTCCTGTCTCTATACGGGTTGTAGATGGGTCTGAAATTTCTTCTGGTCCTATTACTCAGCATACAATTCCCATTCTGGTATCCACCATAGGTTCACATCAGGAATACATCACCTTTGATGTTATTACCTCTCCTCTATTCCCCATTGTACTAGGGTTGCAATGGCTTCGTTTACACGAACCTGTGATCAATTGGAGTTCTTTGGAAGTAAAATTTGATTCACCATATTGCCAGCAAACCTGTCTAAATCATTCTGTTCTCTTCCATTTGACAGAAACTCCACACATACCTAAAGTATATGAGAAGTTTGCAGACGTATTCAGTAAGAAGGAAGCTGATACTCTACCTCCTCATCGGTCGTATGACTGTCCGATCGACCTCAAACCTGGTACCACTCCTCCCTACAGTCATCTCTACCCTCTTTGCCAACCCGAGCTTGATCATTTAAAGACGTATTTAGATGAAAACTTAAAAAAAGGTTTTATACGTCCTTCAGTCTCTCCAGCAGCAGCCGGGTTCTTCTTTGTAAGAAACAAAGATAACTCCCTTCGACCAATCATCGACTTCAGGGAACTCAATAAAATTACGATAAAAAACAGGTATCCCCTACCACTCATCCCCGAACTCATTGAACGCCTCCAACATGCCAAAATCTTCACCAAATTAGATCTAAGAGGGGCTTATAACCTTGTCCGCATAAGAGAAGGGGATGAGTGGTTGACCGCTTTTAGGACAAGATACGGCCTGTTTGAGTACCTGGTAATGCCATTCGGGTTAACTAACGCCCCGGCCACATTCCAGTATTTTATTAACGATATATTTCACGATCTTCTTGATACTTGTGTGGTTGTATACCTGGACGACATTCTAGTGTACTCAAACACGCTTGAAGAACATGTTAAACATGTTAGTTGGATACTTTCCAGGCTCCAAGTTCATAGGCTATATGCAAACCTAGAAAAGTGTGTATTCCACACCAAAGAAATAGATTTTTTGGGGTACTCCATTGGCCCAAAAGGTATCCTATTAATTCATCCACCAAAGTTTCACCCTTCTTTGCAAACTATGCTTTTCATCCTCATTTCTCCCTGGAACAAACGGATAACCCAAATTCTCCTTCTGTAGATGATCTACTACAGAAGCTCGCTGAAAACTTCCACTTCCTAAAAACAAATATTCAACAGGCTCAGACCTCACAGAAGAAATACTACGACTTACGCAGACGACCATCACCATCTTATGCCATAGGCGATAATGTTTGGCTTTCGACAAAAAACATCAAAATCCCTGTTCCCAGTAAAAAACTAGCAGGATTATATATCGGACCGTTCACTATCACTCACGTTGTTAACCCAAATGCAGTTACTCTGGACCTTCCTAGTTCTATACCCATCCATCCTACTTTTCATGTGTCCCTTCTTAAACCAGCTTCATATGATCCTTCAGTGAAAACCATTTTACCACCTGTACCTGTACCCTTAGATCTGGACACTTATGAAATTCAAGACCTCCTGGATTCCAGACGGCATAAAGGTGTTTTACAATATCTGGTCAGATGGAAAGGCTACTCACCTGATGATGACACTTGGGAGCCTTATACCAATATAGATGCACCTAGACTCATCTCTAGTTTCCACAGACGATATCCCCTTAGACCTAAACATCAAGCCGAGGATCGGCTTGCTTGAAGGGGGGCGTATGTAAGGATTCCGCTCCATGTTTTACCTATGCCTTTCCCATTCACCTTATGTAAGGATTCCGCTCCATGTTTTACCTATGCTTTTCCCATTCACCTGACTTCAGCCTTACCTGTACTTAAGGCATCAGCTGACTGCAGACAGGTGCTTAATTATTAAGTTTCTAGACTAGCTCTAAAGCGTGTCTGTTTTCCACTTGCTGTGTGTTTTTTCTGAAAACAAACCAGTCTGCTTTTCTTCCAAATTATTGAATCAGCTACTACCTTGGGATTACTTATTTTATACTGCCGGTTCACATGCTCATTTTGCCTACAGAAAGTTTTACAGAGGCGAGTTTTCCTTTTTAGCGTGCACGCTACAACAGAGACTTATTTCATACTGCAGTGTGTTTGCTGCCGTCTCCCTCTGAGTTTCTATCTCATCTGAGCCACTGAAGCGTTTCTCACAAACCGGACTTTAACCTCTCTTCCACTGCAACACAGAGCAACTCTTCTACAAACAACCTCCCACGGACTAAGTACAAGGACATCTCAGAATTAATTCCGTTTCTATTACACACCATCCGGTGTCTGGGGGTAAGCACTGTAGTTACTTTAAGCTGTGCTGTACAAATAAACATTGAACTTTGCTTTTCCCTGCTACTCTACGGACCGCAAGACTATCAGCACCTGTGTATACCATTCAGTGACAAACTAACTAACTGTGACTAAAACTGAGAGTTACACCTCACACTGAACTGTTATATCTTACTCCAGCACCAATAGCAACACTACCTGCTTTCTGGAACTCTGCTTTTCTTTATCAAGATTTATCGCACTGGGAGCTAGCTGAACTCTAAAGATTGCTACTAACAAACTGATTTATTTTTTATATTTCTTCTGATCCAGCCTTTGTTTATGTCTATACTACTGCTGTGACGTTCAACAGCATATATGATTTACATCATTCGTTGCCAGACAAGTTTCTGATCAGCAATTCAATTACTTGAGAATAACAACTTCACTGAAAGCAGCTTGGTCTATGCTGTTCAATAGTCCATTTGCCAAAAGTGATACAAATCATTTATTTTGCATACTCTGCAGTTGTGATCCATCCTCACTCTCTACTAAATCCTTACAGGGAAAGATCTCAATCAGGAGATTACCTCATCCCCACATGTCTAATGAGGTGCACCATTCGAATTAGCAGACTGAAAATCCCTGTATCTGGTAACGATAGTGTCATTCAATAACTGAAAAACATGTCTGAGCAATACGCGAAGTCGCGCAATCCTGTAACGAAAGGCACAACACTCAGGGACAGTTACACCCGTGGGGAACTGTAGAGGCCCTCCCTAAAGGTGGAAGGCCCAGGACAATAGGGCACGAGCACATTCTCAAAAAAAAGTCTGGACTCTGCCGACGAACAATTGCCAACATTATGTGAAAGCGAAAACGTGCTGCAACCTGCAGGGGGAACACGCCACCCTGCATGGAGGAATCAGAAACTGGGTTACCCGCATGTTTAGAAGTATGAATTGGTAGGGAACTCGCCTCTCGGAGGACAGGGCCCACAGCTGTCCCTTGATTCCCCGAACCTGAGGAACAAGGCGCTCTAAAATGGCATACGGAACAAAATTGGTTGACCTGTGTCAACGAGGCTAGTCCGGATTCGTCACCAGACACATAATCTGAAATCAAAATAGTCTCAGTAATCCTCCGTAACTGAATCTGAAATTAGCACAGTCTCAGCATCAGAATCCTCCATAACTGGTAGAGGATATATAAATATGGACTAAAGTAGTAAAACAAAAATGATGAGCCCGAGGAACAAGGCGCTCTAAAATGGCATACGGAACAAAATTGGTTGATCTGTGTCAATGAGGCCAGTCTGGATTCGTCACCAGACACAGAATCTGAAATCAAAATAGTCTCAGTAATCCTCCGTAACTGAATCTGAAATTAGCACAGTCTCAGCATCAGAATCCTCCATAACTGGTAGAGGATATATAAATATGGACTAAAGTAGTAAAACAAAAACGGCACCTAACACCCACAATGGCTGGGGCTCTCACCACCTCCTATGACCAGACTCCTGCAGACTAGAATATTTCCTTCGCCACACGGTCAGGAATGCAGAAACAGAAAAGGGAACGGAACCACGCCTGACACAAGGTGAACCGTACAGTCCAAAAAAGCGTGCCCAACAAAAAGGCTGCGTCACTTCCAAAGGCCGCAATGTTCCAAACCACGAGCCCATAAACATCACACATAAGCAGGTTGAATCACATAACAAACATGATTATAAACCCCTCTGTTCAATAAACCCCCTCAGAGATATTAACCCTCGATTCCAAGATACTAAAAGAGACTCACTGAGACCCTTGTGATAATATAGACCTGCAAGGTGGTAACATTTACATTACAGTACAATGAGAAATAAAGTAAAATGAAACAATCTTACGGGAATCTATGCCGTGGAACAGGAACACGGCCTTTCAAGTGTGACGGATAGTAGCATCGCCTCCGCAATGGACTTGAAGAAAGCAGGCAGCGGAGTAAAGTTAGACAACGCTGATTGCTTGAGGAGCTGTTAACATGAGTCTGGATGGTTTTGCAGAAAGAATCTCCCTGCATCTCCGGACTCTAACTTTCATCCAAGCCCTCACTGAGAGACTGACAGGACTACTTAAAACTCCTGTCCCATGCCGAAGAGTACTACCCTCCATAAGAGACAAAAAAAAAAAAATTCTGACACTTCTCTGCCAACCTCCTCAGACGAAAGGCAAAGAATGACTGGGGGATGAGGGGAGTGGGAGGAGTATTTAAGCCTTTGGCTGGGGTGTCTTTGCCTCCTCCTGGTGGCCAGGTTCTTATTTCCCAAAAGTAATGAATGCAGCTGTGGACTCTTTCCATTTAAGAAGAAAATGTACTTTTTGATATGCCACTAAAATTGTATAAATAGATATTATTTCAGGAAATAAATGTCTGCATAAAATATCCTTAAGTAACAATTATCTGCTATCTGTTGGGGGGCAAGCATATGCCTTCACAATCAAAGAATACAATCTCTATCTTTTACTACCTCTTTTGGCATGTCCCAAACCCAACTCAATTGACCTGGTCTTCACAAATATCTGTGTCATTTCCAAGATTTCAAACTTTCCCTTTTCTTTCGCTGAGCACCATCCACTAACATTGGGTTCTACTAAAAATCTATCGGCTGAAGCCTTTCCGGCTCTTTTTGTTTTGACATAATCGCAATATCGAATTTTTTGTCTCTTTTCCGCACCTCCAATAATGTTTTCAGATCCTCGTTAAAAGCCCTATTTTTCAAATTAGGTAGAAAATTATTCACAATCCAATTTTGAGTCACTTTTCAACACCTTTTCAAGGTCAGTTTTACCTTTTCACATTTAACACCTTCATGGCTCTACATAAGTCCTCAAAAAGGCATTTTTGACATCTTTGTTAGTATTTAATGGCTATTTGGAAAACGTGTATAATCTTGCACATGTGCACAATACTCTGAAATGGCTACAGGAGACAAAGTAAAGATGTATTAACATACATGGTATCAATTCAGCGCTATTCGTCCCATTGTAGGCTCTATACTATGGGCAGGTTAAACATATATGTGTTGAGTATGTGATTTCCTGTACAGCTAAGAGGATCTGCAGGAAAAGACACATCAGGACACCCAACATCATGTTTATCACTAAGTAAAGCACTGTCATATTTGTCACTAACTGTACTGGCATATTCAAAACTGGTTTTAAAAAGGGATTGCGCAACTGTAACTTTCATAGGAACCTATTGCAATTCATTTACATCGAAGTATTGTTTTTTACAATATTTTTTTGTTTGTTAAACGACCATTTCCATTTTGGAGTGATCTTAAAACAAGATGGAAGATGGTGACTACGGGTTTTATTACATTATTGCACTGGAGCATTAATAAATTAGAACGCACCTTTGTGATCGAAACGGTACACTGTAGTGGAAAATTACATGTTCTACATTTTTTAACCCATGTTAAGTTAAATGCACATACGTTAAGTCCTGATTGGAAGCCATAGAAGCTATGGCTATATCTCAACATATACATAATGTGTATAACCCCATTCATGCCTTCTTATTTCAGACAGGCATATTTATTGTAATTCAGCACTGACCTTCCACATCTGGAGCCTCTCTCCCTCCTCTTGTGCCATCCATTCCATATCTCCTCCTATAGCCTGTAAACCTACGTGCAGGTCTTTACAAAGCTTTCAATCTTGCAAAACACTAAATGCACTACACACTATTGACAATCAGGAAGATATTAACTCATTTTCATGGTTGTGTCTGAACATGTTTTGTCAGCTTAGTGTATGCACTACAGAGCTGTAAAGCCATGCAGACTATTTTGAGGCTTTATCAATAGATTGCTATAATGGATCATTGCCATGAAAGCATTGTCTCCATGAGCTTCAGGGAAGAAACAAAAAAGGTGCCATTACTGCAATCTGGAGACTGTTAATAAGCACTTAGTTGACATATTGTTTACAGATGTGGTTTCAGCAGTGCCAAATTGCAAAAAACTTTTTTTTAAATTCATGAGCTAGAGCCCACAACCTTATTGTGCCCAAGTGAGAGTTCAAGACAGAGTAGTATACAACAACCAGTTTAGGTAAAGTTGTGTGGCCATTGCTGTGTGGGTCACCATAAAACCATTTTTTAAAATATGACACTATTAATCAAAAGAGAGAAATGTGTAGTGTTAAAAATTGAATAACTACACGAAAGACAGGGATTTCAGCATCCAATTTTATTAAGGGTCAATTTACCCAGCTAAACATAAATGTCTAGAAAATTCAACAGTGCAGTATTGTTCTTACCAACATGTAGCAGATTAGCAACTTAGTAAATGGATAGATGGATAACATATAGCTATGCACAGAAGCTGTAACAAAATAATACATAGGATGCGTATGTTTGGTATCTTGAGACTAAAGTGTGTGACCTATGCCTATTTATGTTTGCCCTGAGGAAACCCCATGACGCTGTGGTCACGTGGGGGGTGAAACGCGCGTTGGCAAGTGACGTATACGGAGCGGATGGCTTGGCCTTGAGACAAACAAGTTTGTTACTTTGTTGCACTTGATGGAAACAAAAGTTGGCGGTCCCATAAAGATACATCAGCTTTACCTTTCGGAAGCCTGGAGTTTGATGTTAACCCATGCCGTGTGCTGCTGGAACGGAGGGATGAAATATCTTTTTCCCTCGGCACACGTAACTATACGGCTTTTCTGTTAGAAGCAATGCAAACTGTCTTATATGGACGGTACCAATGAAAGGTATTTTGGAAAACCAGAAAGCCTTGGAACTGCCATTTCATTTGCTGTGTGTTCTTGGAAAATTAAATACGGTTCATAACAGCTTTCTTGACAGGAGAAGTCTCAGCATACAATGTAACACTATTTGTTGTATGTGTGCATCCTGTAAAAATTTAAAGTTGCAACTTAACATTTGTATAGTTTGGACCTTGGAGTGAGGGACCTAACATAGATCCTAATTATTTACTTTCATGACACCTGATACTATGATAAAATAGTGGTGCCCTCTGAAAAGGTGTTGTTAGGTACCCTCCGGTCCAAATTTACTATTTAGAGCATGCTCTAGTTATGTATTTAATATCTTTATTACCTAAATGTAAATTTGGTTGATTTATCTAAATTTGCAAATTTTACGACATTACCGTGTTTTATTTACTGCATGAAGAGGTGTGTCACACAAACATAGATCCTCATGGTTATCTAAGTTGGCTGATTTGTGCAATTTATTGCATGCCAACCTCTGGTAGAGGTGTTGTTTGTGGTTTAGGTTGCTTTATACATAAATAGGCATAGGTCACACACTTTAGTCTCAAGATACCAAACATACGCATCCTATGTATTCTTTTTTTACAGCTTCTGTGCATAGCTATATGTTATCCATCTATCCATTTACTAAGTTGCTAATCTGCTACATGTTGGTAAGAACAATACTGCACTGTTGAATTTTCTAGACATTTATGTTTAGCTGGGTAAATTGACCCTTAATAAAATTGGATGCTGAAATCCCTGTCTTTCGTGTAGTTATTCAATTTTTAACACTACACATTTCTCTCTTTTGATTAATAGTGTCATAATATTTAAAGGGTCTGCATTCAAATCCTCTATATGAGGTTTAAACCAGTTTAATCACTATACCTGGTGTTTTTCTACAGCCTGACTCCCCTATCTTTGTATATATTTTTTTAAAATATGCTCCTTTGCACATGCTGGGCAGGAGTGTTACAATAACTAATGTGATCTTTGCTATATATATGATTAAATGGCCGCGTGGGATGATTTAAAATCGGTGAAACTACATGTAAAGTATGCAATAGAATAAATGAACATAAGTAATATCAGATGTTAAAATAAGTAAGCACCAGTGTCCTACCATTTTTTGGAATTTGCCCACAATATTAGTCAATTATGGTACTAGATCATTGACCATATGTCACATCCCCAGAGAGGGGGTGATAGGGAACTCCTGTTTAAAAGAAAATAAGCTTTTTGGATATACAAATTAAACTCAATTCAACCAACTGGCATGAATAAAGAATTGGATTTATCTATAGGACTATATATATAGGACTATATAACTCTATTCAATTGTGTGTTCAACTACCATGAATAAGGGTTGAGAACCTGAAGCATTGCTTTTGTATGTTACCCAGCAAAATGAAATTGAATCAGTGCTGCTGATATTGGAATATAATTGAAGGCTTGGCAGTATCCTTGCTCCAACTTGCACTACATAGGGGTGCTGTACTTTCTCTATGTGAGCTTCTTCAAACTTAGTAAGAGTTAATTCTGTGTACATAGATTTGCAGGGGAGCAATGGCTTTACAGTGACAGTAAGGTCAAAATTAAACTTTAATGATTCAGATAGAACATGCAATGTTAAAACAACTTTCCAATTTACTCCTGTTATCTGATTTGTTTTATTATCTTGGTATCCATTGTTGAAAAGCATACATAGGTAGGCTCAGGACTAATGCACTACTGTGAGCTAGCTGCTTGTCATCGGCTCACCTTGCTCACAGTAGAGCTTTGCTCTCCTTCAATAAAAGATACCAAGAAAATTAAACAAATTTGATAAAACAAGTAAATCTGAAAATTGTATGCTCTATCTAAATCATGAAAGAAAAATGTTGCATTTATGTCCCTTTAAGGTCTATTTCTGGTCTAACATTTTTGCCCTGAAGAGGCATGTTATTTCTGCAGTCACAAATCCACAGTTGTGAGAACTACAAAACCAAGAATATGTGATAAAATCTTCTAGACAGAAAAAATGCAAAGAAAAATCTTACAAAAACCTCTGGGAGAGCATGACATTGTGAATGAATTCATGGAATTATATTACCAAAACTGTAAATATTACAGCCATGAATATACAGCCTCATGCTACGTAATTAAAAACTACTCCTTATTTCAGGATGAATAACCTTCGAATTATATTGTACCTTAAATAGAAACTATATTTAGATGTTTCATAAAAAAAGCATTTTATTTAAAAAAAAATTATATTTAAATCCAAAATTCTGATTTAAATAAAAAATAATATATATATATATATATATATATATATATATATATATATATATATATATATATATATATATATATATATATATATATATATATATATATATATATATACACACACACACACACACACACACACACACATACAGGTATATATATTTAAATTAATAAAATCATTTTTTTTTTTTTTAAATAATTTATTTTTATACACCATGATGATGAAAAATTATCATAATTTTTTTAAAAGAGAACAAGTAGAAGCATTGGAACAGTTAAAAAATAATAAACATATTATGAAAAATCCTGCTGATAAGGGCGAAGGAACAGGGATAATTAATACAGTATATTACAATAGAGATTGTGAAAAAAATTCAATAGTACACTTACAACTAAAAAAATAGTTTACAAATCCATTAACAGATTAAAAATGTAGTTAGATTTTTAAATAAAAGTTTATATTGTCTTTAAATTTAAAAAAAAACAAGAAAAATTATAAGTATTTAAAAACACAGTTTCCTAGAATACCAGCTTTCTATATTTTACCAAAAATGCATAAAAACAAAATTACCAATCCCCATGCTGTAGTAAACACTAAAATTATACAGATCAAATATTACAACTGTATTTAGTTAAAACTAGGGCTTATTTGAAGAATACAACATATACTTAATAATAATAAGAATTTTTAATAGTATAACCTCAAAGGTTTTTACAGCAGATGTATGCTTATTATACACAATAATTCAAAATTAAATATTTATAAGTGGAGTGTGTCATATTACAATAGAGAATGTGAAAACAGTTAAATGGTACACTTGCTATTTATAGCAGATGTACCCTTACTATACACAATAATACAAAATGAAAGACGTATAGGTGGAGTATGTCATATTTTAAGTCAAGTTGCATTTATAAAATTCCACAGGATCAGATAGAATATTTATTAACAATGCTTATTTAATCTGCAAATTAATGGAACAGTGATGGCCGCCAGATAGGTACCAAGCTATACAAATATGTTCGTCAGTTTTTTATTTTAGCAAACATGTCTGTGTTGAAAATATGTTTTTTTGTTTGGAATGGAGAATTGGGTGAGCATAACATTATATGGAATTTATAAATTGATTTAAACTTAGAGCTTAACTTGGGAAGCTAATATAAAATATATTTTTTTTAGACTTAGATATCTTTTTATAGAGAATAACAACATTTTAACTAAAAAAGTTATGTTAATACTTAAATAGGTCTGATATTTGTTACCATATGGAAACACACAATTCTGTAGAATATGTCAAAATTGCACTAATATGGATACATTTGTAGAGCAGTCAGATATACTTAATAACAGATGTTTGCAAAAGAATTAAAGGAAATGTAGATTGCATAAAGTAAAAAAAATAATGTTCCAGGCATTTAACAGGTTGGACTGGACATTCCTTAAACTTAACCTTCAAAAATATTAAAGATGAATTTCTAAACAGAATTTTCGCACTCTGATAATATTCCATTAACATTTATTTTAATAAATTATTTTCCCATAAAAAATGGCATGGGGCAGGGGTGCTTACTATCCCCTCTACTATTTGTCCTCTCTATGGAAATACTAGCCACCCAACTCAAGAGTAGTCCCAACATCAGGGAATTAGAAATACAGCAAATACACAATAAATGATAAAAAAGAAAAAGGGCGCCTCCTAGTGTAGACAATATATGATATGATGTAATATTATTTGTAGAATTATACTCACAATGTGAGAAGGCAAAGATAATGCTTAGGAAAGCGGCCTGAGAACTGGTAGTGTCCCAGTAAACTATGCACAAATGTGGGCTGCTCCTTCCAGAATCAAGGCTGGATTCAGAGATCTATGATGAGAAAAAAGAAGGGCGACTCTGAGTGCAGATCAGTGAGGTATTCTTGACCCCGTATACAGAACCCAAAGAATAAGGGTACTCACATTTAGTAGCGCACCCAATGGTGCAAATGACACAAACTGGACTATTGTAGTGGCCCAGTGCACATAACCATTTGGCTCCCAGGTGTATTAACTCCAAGTGGTCTTTGATGGACGACCGTATAAAAGAGACTCCAATAGTGCTTTGTTAAATAAACATGCCTGATGAAACGACGCGGTAGACGACGAGAAACGTGTAGCAAATAATACTGTTGGTTTTAACCATTATATTGTATATTTTTGTACCTTTTAAACTTATAAAAGTACCTTTCATTTAACAAAGCACTATTGGAGACTCTCTTATACGGTCGTCCATCAAAGACCACTTGGAGTTCATACACCTGGGAGCCTAATGGTTATGTGCACTGGGCTACTACAATAGTCCAGTTTGTGTCATTTGCACCATTGGGTGCGCTACTAAATGTGAGTACCCTTATTCTTTGGGTTCTGTATACGGGGTCAAGAATACCTCACTGATCTGCACTAGGAGTCGCCCATCTTTTTTCTCCATCATAAATACACAATAAACATACACTGTTTGCAGCGATCTTCTCATGTTTTTGACCACACCCCTAGACACCCTCTAAACAGCACAAGTGACCCTAGAGGAATATGGAAAAGTATCTTTATTATTCAATAAACTCCTCCAAATCAGGAATATTACCAATCGAGATGTCCCATATAGATATTCATGAGCTAAATAGAAAGACCTCATACACAAAAACACAAAAACCCTTAAATACCTAGGAATGTATCTGACCCCTTTCTCCCAACAGCTATATAAACGTAATAATGAAAAAATATCCTTGAATTCTCCTCACAACCTATATTCTAGCTACCTGAAAAAAATCTCTTGGCTTGGAAGAATAAATGTAATAAACATGAAAATCCTACTGAAAATGTTATACATATTTTAAACAGTCCTCATACCTCTTCCTGAAAAACATTATATACCAAAACTTCAAACCATATTAAATTCATATATGTGGCGAAAACGCCCTCCATGGAATGTCAGAGCAAATCTACATCTCCGGCCCAACAGTGGAGAGTGTACTAAATCTTCAGCTGTACAGATTGCTACAATGTGGAATAATAAACTAGAGCCTATTTGAATGTTAACAAAGGATGGGTTTAACTTGAACATTTACTCATAAGCTCTACCCAGTTGGGGAACACTTGTAGGCTTCAATGCCTGGTAGAAGGTGCTTAACCCAAGCATGGCAAAAAGACTTACCATTTAACATACAGTGTACAGGAGTGGAATACAATTATTAGTTTGACTAAACCATCACACTCCACCTCACTTTAGAAACAAACTATTCATTCCAAATGAGACGTTATCTGAACCCTCAAAAATGGAAATACTTATTTCCGGTAGCCTCAGTCCGATGTTGGAGGAAATGTACACAATAAGGGACCTTATATGGTGGAAAAAATTCTCAGTGATTAGTACACTCTCTAGATATTAATATTTAGCATAGGTGTGTGAATAATACCTCTGAGAATCATGTATCTAGATGTGAAACATTGTAATTGGTTTGTATAATATCAAGCAGTCAGATACAAACAATACCTTTTGTAGCCGGCTATTAAAGGGACAGTCTACCATAGAATTGTTATTGTTTTAAAAGATAGATAATCCCGTTATTACCCATTCCCCAGTTTTACATAACCAACACAGTTATATTAATATACTTTTTACCTCTGTGATTACCTTGTATCTAGGAACCTTCTTCCAGCCCCCTGATCACATGACTGTGACTGTTTATTATCTATTGTCTTAAACTTAGCATTGTTTTGTGCTAAATCTTAAATAACCCCCTGTGCCTGAACACAGTGTAATCTATATGGCCTACGTGTACTTTCTGTCTCTTTGTGTTGAAAAGAGATTTATAAAGCATGTGATAAGAGGCAGCCCTCAAAGGCTTAGAAATTAGCATATGAGCCTACCTATGTTTAGTTTAAACTAAGAATACCAAGAGAAAAAAAGCAAATTTGATGATAAAAGTAAATTGGAAAGTTGATTAAAATTAAAAGTCCTATCTGAATAATGAAAGTTTAATTTATACTAGACTGTCCCTTTAATAAATTCAGAAATAATGCTGTAACAAGAGGACCTGTTAATATGGGATGTCCGATTATGAGATTAAAGCTATCTAGCTAATACTCTATCTGTAATTATAAAGTCCTGGCTTGCACAGTTAAAGGGACATAATACTCATATGCTAACTCACTTGAAACTGATGCAGTATAACTTTAAAAAGCTGACAGGAAAATATCACCTGAGCATCTCTATGTAAAAAAGGAAGATCTTTTACCCCACAATCTCCTCAGCTCAGCAGAGTTAGTTCTGTGTAAAAAGTTATACTCAGCTGCAGCCCAGCTGCAGGTAAAAAAAAATGAAAAATGAAGAAATGAACAGCAGCCAATCAGCATCAGCAGTGCTGAGGTCATTTGACTTAACTCTCATGAGATTTCATTGTAAACTTCTCTACACTGAATAGGGAAATAACATGATAGTGCACAAGGCTCATCCCTTTGGCTGTCCCGGGACAGACAAACTGATATGCTGCTTAGAAATCCTTTACAATGGGATGTGGCTACTGAGGAACTTTTGATGTAAAATATCTTTCTTTTTTACATAAAGATGTTCAGGTGATATTTTCTAGTCAGCGTTTTACAGCTATACTGCATCACTTTCAAGTGTTTAAACATTTGGGTATTATGGCCCTTTAGCTTTAACACAGCTGTTTAGTGTAATAGATTCTGTCTGCTTAAGTCCCTTCTATAGCGGCGAGCTAGATTAACGTTTAACTGACTTGTTTCACTATCATAGTATAACGTCTGATCTTAGAATATAAACACACATTTACAAGTTATTGGCAAAAATTATCATAGGGAGTAAGCGGTTAAAAAACGAGAGTATGAACTCTCTGAAGCCAGACCCCTGACAGGTGTTTCGCTCACGCTTCCCCAGAGGGGTTACACGCCGGCTGTTTGGTAAATCTATTTACTGGTTCATAAGTCCCACCTTGTGTGTGGGATTGGATGATCATGAGGAATTATCTTAATTCTGATTGGTAGGATTGCATGTCAATCATGTTTAGGCATCCAATGAGGATATATTTTTCATTCGAAGCATTATGCTATACTCTGTTACATGTTGGTTACGATAATATATGTTACTTTATCAGGGAGTTCTTTATTTATTTATTTTTTAAATAATTTTTTATTTTATTTTTTAAATTAACTTTTTATTGAGGATATAGAAAATGACATATACAGCACAAATTGCGACAATCTGCGTACAGCATTCGTACAGAACTTCAGGAATTATACAGGAGAAAATTCACATTTAACAGTGTAATGCTGATGAGGGTAATGAAAACAGTTACCCCCTACCTCAAGAAGTATTCATTAATTGAACCCTTTGCTCTTAAATTCCCCATGACAATTAGTAACCAAATGCCATTAGTCATTTCAACATTCCCAATCCTCATTTAACTTTATAAACATACACAAATATAAACAAACATGTTCCTTCATTTTAGTCAGGCTGTCAACTCTTTCATAGGATCCATGTACACCATTTTAAGTCCACCCCTTTGGTCCCTGTGGTGGCAGGGGAAAAAACAAAACTTCAACCCGTCCCCCCCCCCCCCCCGCCATCCATCCGCCGGTACAAAAATCTCCATTCACCCCTCAGGGAAGCTGTCAGCATACGTTTCTAAATAATTTTTTATTGAGGATTCGTTCAAAGGCATACAAGACATACATGTCAATAAAGGTTTTACAGAAAGATTACTTCCACATATTCAACCAATAATAGCTAGGTTATTTAAACAAAGTGTGGTTATATGATATTACAAACACAAATTAGGTAACACAATTAGTGCCAATAAAGCTCTGTACCTTTAAAATAACCTAGAAGGCCACTCTTGAGGCCCTTATTACAATATAAACGTAACTAAAGAAGGAAACTTCTGAAAATATGGAGACCACTTTTGGAATCCCTATTTTCTGATTTTATAGGGTTCAGATCAATTAGTTAAACTTAGACTGAAAAACTTCTATAAAACTATTAAATTGAAACATAAATAAGATAATATAGGAATGTGAGTGTGCTGGTTATAGATCTGTATGAAGGTAATGATGAGCCTACTTCTATCTCTGGTGTGTTATAGTTCGGGGGTCCATGAGGCTGGGGTAAGGTCAGAGGACTGTGCACATGTACTTACTGAAAATATTAGCTCACACAAGCTACGTTTACAATATTTTGAGTGGTATTGTGACACCATTGCAGTCTAACCTAAATTATGGGCAAAGATCTCTCAAAACTATATGCCTATGGAGCCCTGTTGTCTTGGCAGTCTCCCGATATTAGGAGTTTCAATGCAGGGTTAAGGTCATCAGGCTCCACGGAAAGAACAGCCTACCTGGGGATATTTAATACACACTGGTTGTTTAGGTATATCGTACAAAAAAATAAGTAAAGACAATTCTTCTTGTAGGTGATGTTTACTAAGGATGATCAGTTATATCCCCATAGCATCTGAACTTCCCTATGTGTTAAAAACTTTTACCCCACCCCTGATTTGGCAAGTACTGTGGTGTACCAGTCTGCTGTGCTTTGAGGGGGGACTTGTGATGTTTGCTCACTTAGATCGCTATGAGCTGTGTAGGAGCCATCGGTATGTAAGATGCTTAGAACGAACTGTCTCAGTGTCACCTTATCTTGGTAACGCGTTTTAGTAGGATTAATAAGTACCCATGTTTTATAAATGGCGCTGTTATAGTATGCTAGTATGTGCTCCTCATCAATCGGATCAGGGAACTCTCTGTATGCAGAGCAAAGTTTCCACATCTGTCTAAACTGTTCCGACCGTTGTGATTTAGCTCTGCAGATTTCTGGAACAGCAGATGCGTGCAGGATTAGCTTGCTTTTGGGAGTTGCCGTATTGGGAGTATGCCAGTATCTTATCCTCTTTGTAAGCAGGGAAACCTCTTTGTCAAAGTAGGTAGAAACAAGGGTGTCAGGCTTCTCTCTCTTCCTGACTGGACCAGCTGCTAGCCCATCGACATACACTACGTCTGCGATTGCTGATTCTTTTGGAGCTCCTGAGTTGGGAGTGACAGACTCACTGCAGACATCTGTTCCGCCGTCATCTCACACCCATAACAAGTTAACCGGAACGCCTTCTCTATCTCGTTGACAAGCCTAATTCTGTGCTCTTTCAGAATAGCTTTTAGCTCAGCTATAACAATATAGGTGTTCTTCATCATTTCAATAGAATAATCCAATATCCAATACAGCATAAACGCTGCTCTTACCCAGTCTGTGGTTGTGGGGGGAGGGGGTGATAAGACCTTATCCTTGTGAGGGCTGCCATAGGCCTCAACTCTCCGGATCAGTCGGTCAGTGCAGAGATCAGCACAATCTTATATCTGGTAACTCAATGGAGCTTACAAGCTTCATAAGTCCCCAGATAGTGAATAAGTGGCTTCATAAGACGCTGATAAGTTTCAAGTTTTTAGCATCGGGAGTTCTTTATTTTGCTGCTGAAGAATAAGTTCTAAATTTTCTTATTGTACATACTTTCACTTGTTGTGTGTACTTTGTTTTATACCACAGAGATATTATTTGGTAATAGGGCCATATGCAGGGTTTTCAATCTATTTATTACAGGATGGAATTTATAATGAAAGTATTGAATACATCAGTAGCATGACAATAATGACAGATGTTTTAATGACAGAAGCAAGATTACACAGAACACTGTGTATACCATTTCTGACATATTTTAATAGAGTGTCATAGGGGTATGGTGTCTATTAATGTTAGCATTTCTCTAGAGTTAAGTGGGTTGTTTATACATTTCTTGGGCAATTGATACCAGTGTAGTTTTGAAGAGGAAAGTAGTTTAATTTGGTTCACATTAGTGTGTGTAAATTAAATTATTAAGGGTGCAGGAATAGATGTTTCTAAATATTATGTGAAAGTCGGTTTCTATGAATTTGTTACTTATATGTGTGTTGAAGAGAAGAGTGGTTGTGTGCACATATAGTTAAAGATGTAGGTCACATAAATAAAAATTATCGTAATAAAGTGAAGTGGATATGAAGTATATGAAAAACTTGTGATGGAGTGTCACAAATGAATATTGTTTGTATCAGACTGCTTGATATTATACAAGCCAAATACAATGTTTCACATCTAGATATATGATTCGGGTATTATTCACACACCTATGCTAAATATTAATATCTAGAGTGTTTAAGTGTTTTTAAACGTGTATGATTGAATAGTTAAACCAATAAAGATAAAGTATGAATGGTTAAACAATCATTCCTGTATTATTCAGTGAGATGTTTTCCTATATAATTGTAGGAGTAAAGCTCTCTTTTTTGTTACAGACTTTGTAACTCATTTTTCTATGAGTCTTCTTTGTGCTATATTGCCCCCTAACAGGTGCTTGTTGATTACAAAAATATTTGGCACCTATAGGTACTTACAATTGGTACTACTTTACCTACTATCTTGTTACTACCTTATAAGGTGGACCTGTTTCAAAATCCAATCATTTTGGGAACAAGTTAGATTTCATGTGAATAATGTACTGAGATATAATATCCCCCTAGCCCCAATGGTATTATTGTTCAAAAACATTCCCAAATTAAAGTTAATAGTTCACACCAACATTTTTCTATTGACTCTTAAGGGGACAGTATACACCCATTTTCATATAACTGCATGTAATAGACACTACTATAAAGAATAAAATGCACAGATACGGATATAAAAATCCAGTATAAACCTGTTTAAAAACTTACTTATAAGCTCTCAGTTTAGCTCAGTAAAAAAGGTAGTTGGAAAGCCCACTGCAAGTGGGAAATAAGACACTCCCCCCTCCCCCTTCTTTTGCATATGAAAAGACCCTTTACACAAACAGGAGCAAGCTGGAGTAGGTATCTGACGGTATTCTCCTAAAACTTTGGGGCTTGGTTAGGAGTCTGAAAATCAGAGCAATGTTATTTAAAAATAAGCAAAACTATACATTTTTTTTAAAAAACAACAACAACTTTATGGGCTATATAAATAGATCATCTACAAAATATTTATGCAAAGAAAAAATGAGTGTATAATGTCCCTTTAAGTAACTAATCCCCAAATATTGGGACATCGTTACTACACTAAAAACCTGGATATCACTGATAAACCTCAACTTATCCCTAGAATGATTTTTTTTCCCCTCGATAAATTACATTTTTCCACAATATAATAATTATGTGGGAATTGAGACATAAACCCCTTTAACAAACTAAAGCCAAGAACCCCCCTCATACCTGCCTCCCCTTATCTTTATTTACTCCTTTTTTACTTGCAATACCCTTTAATGAGAGTCATACACAATATTTTTTTTTACAGAACTGGATTTATGTCAGGTAATCGAAGTGAGTGAATAATGCTACATAGTTTTTTGTTGTGTTGGTTATGTGTTCTTTTTTGCCAAAAGTAGGATCATACCAAGGCTGACAAAAGATCTCTTCTATATTACTTTCATGGACTGTCTATTTGCAACTACCAGAACTAGGAATACATTATCTTAATTTTTTTTATAAGAATCCACTGAGATCTTACATACAAGAGTACTTTATAGATCTAATGATAATTCCTGGCACACATTTCTTTTGCATTATTTTTTGATGTCCGTATGTTGAAGAGCATTTTTAAAACTGAAAAATAAAACGTATAAATAAGTTTATAAATGTATTTATAAATACTGTATATTGTGTGCCATTTGGAAATAAATAAATTATTGGAGTATGATACAGAAAAAAGTAATCAACCAGAAAAAAAATTGTTTATTTATTTGAAATTGTAATAATTAAAGTAAAGAAATTAGGCATATTATTAAAAAAACATTGGGGCATTTTCTAAAGAACTAGTCTACTTGATATTTTGAATGCAAAGCCTCATATAGTAGTAATTAGAAGGGCTCCAAATTCAATGTCCAGTTTTGTAAATGTAAAGATGACCATACACATACCAATTATATCAATGAAAAAGTTGATGGAATAATTGAATGACGAAATTGTGAAAATGTGGTTGGAGCTTTTTTCCCCGTTTGAACTAAGGATTCTTCTCATTGATACTGTTTATGTAACCACAGTTTGGCTTTTAATGGTTTAAATGTTTATTATTTGCTATATTATTGTGATAAATTTTATTATGAAGAGTTCTGTCATCTACTATTTACTGAAAGTTTTTTTATTTTATTTTGTGAGCTAATTATAGCTCAAAATGTGAATACTAATTTGGCAAAAAAAGGTTACATTTATATATAAGAATCAAACATATTGCACTATTGTGTATCTTTTTCTTTAGAAGCACAAGTTCTGACCTTGAATTGTAGCTATGTGTGGATCTGTCACCATTCAACCACTGTCTGAATATATATATTTTAGCTCCCTTCCATGAAAATAGTACCAGAGCGACATATATTGTTTTATTTTTTACTATATTGCATCAGTGCGTTTTCTTTCTTTTTAGGCACAAGATTCACTATATTAACAGAATTGATGTTTCCATTCTGTATATGAATACACAATTGGAAGTTTTAGGAATTTTGCAGACGCTATAACAAAATAATAATTTCTTATTAGGTGTATATGTATTCATAAAGTTTTCACACACAGCGCGCATTTTAATTTACAAGACTACAAAATATTCTTGTAAATATATGTTATCTCATGTCCCAGGCTAATGATAAATATGTCACCATATATGAGAGAGCAGTCATTTTTTCATTGTGCACAAGCAATTATATAAGAAATATCAAGGTTTTATAAACCGAATGCTTTTAAGGCTACTTCAAAAGATATGCAAAATTATAACCCAGTAGTTTTACAGATAATCAAAATGAAGGGTTATCATCTTCTTTCATTATCATACAGCCTTTTTCATAATGGGAGGTACATGTATCATGCTGACCCGTTCCCCTCATCTTTTGTGCTTTTCATTAGACTCACTTGAGTGATTATTCTCCTCATCCATGACTTTAAGAGTCTGAAGATCAATGTAATTCCCAACAAGAAGCAATGTTAACCCTGTACACAACTCTAATATCTAGAACTTTTTCAAACAACGTATTAAACATATATTTTAAATGCAATTAAACTTGATCTGCAGTGACATTTCAGTCCTTTAGAGATTTGCTGATTCTATCAATTACAGATAATTTAACTCCATGACAATGAATGTCACAAATTATTAAAACATTAATAATTAATTTTACATTCTTAGGAATTTACAGACAACAGTAGAAATCCAGGAACAATAGGCAAATAGAATCTGATTGCAATGTAGAAAAAAACAACAGGTAGTTTGGCCACACAACAGAGGACACCAGGAACATTTCTGCAGATTTTATATGGCAGTTAAAGGGATATGAAACACAATTTTTTCTTTCATGATTTAGAAAGAGCATGCAATTTAAAACAACTTTCCAATTTACTTCTATTAATTATTTGCTTCACTGTCTTGATATCTAAAAAGCATATCTAAATAGACTCAGTAGCTGCTGATTAGTGGCTGCACATAGAGACCAAGTATGTTTGGATCACCCATGTGCATTGCTATTTATTCAACAAAGGATATCTGAAGAACGAAATAAATTAAATAATGGAAGTAAATTGAATTCTCTATCTGAGGGTTTCATGTCCCTTTAAAGAAAGATATTACTAATGTAGTAAATAGGAATTTTACATAAAATATTCCTATATCATTATTGTGAAATATATTGCAATGTTTGATTTTCTTAAACATTTTCCGATTACATAGCCATCACTTATAATCCCTTCAGTAGAATACAATACACTTATAACAAAAAATACATGCAAGTTATGTATTTGCGTCATTTAAAAGGACAAACATATTTTTGGATATGAATAGTATTTATCAGGGATGTGCAAAAAGTAAAATTGCAACACAAATATCTATGCAAATCCAGATAGTTGTGTGTTGCACTTTTAATCAAATAAATCTTGGTGCCAAAATCATCTGAATGCCGCAGACAGTGGCCATTTTCTACCCATGTTTCTGTTATACATAAATCACGCAGTTTTAAATAAAAGACAGCAATTGTACAAGCTGTGAAATGAGTCGCTTAACCACCGCACTGTTCTATGACTTCAGTAAGAGTTCAGTTCTGGGGGTTTGATCCTAAACCCAATAAGCAGCAAGGGATAACGGTCTAATACGTTGCACACCCTGTGAGCTCTGAGTAACCTTAGTGAACTTGAGAGCACAAACAGGTGTGCAGATAACTAGCATCTCATTAGTGCTTAAAGGGACAGTCTAGTCAAAAATAAACTTTTATGATTTGAATAGAGCATGCAATTTTCAAGGGACAGTCAACACCAGAATTTTTGTTTTTTAAAAAGATAGATAATCCCTTTATTACTCATTCCCCAGTTTTGCATAACCAACACTGTTATAATAATATACTTTTTACTTCTATGATTACCTTGTATCTAAGCATCTTCTGACAGCCCCCTGATCACATGACATTTTATTTATTATCTATTGACTTTCATTTTAGCCAATTAGTGCAGTGTCTGCCACAAGCTATGGGCGTGATCACAATGTTATCCATATGGCTCACAAGAACTAGCTATCCCTTGTTGTGAAAAGCAAATAAAAAAAACATGTGATAAGAGGTGGCCTTCAAGGGCTTAGAAATGATCATATGAGCCTTCCTAGGTTTAGCTTTCAACTAAGAATACCAAGAGAACAAAGCAAAATTGATAACAACAGTAAATTGGAAAGTTGTTTAAAATTGCATGCCCTATTTAAAACCTGAAAGTTTTTTTTTTACTTGACTGTCCCTTTAAGCAACTTTCTAATTTACTCCTATTATATTTTTTTCTTCGTTCTCTTGGTATATTTAAATGAAAAAACAAGAATGTAAGCCTAGGACCCGGCCCAATTTTGGTTCAACACCTGGATAGCACTTGCTGATTGGTGGCTACATTTAGACACCAATCAGCAAGTGCTACTTAGGTGCTGAACCAAAAATGGGCAGGCTCCTAAGCTTACATTCTTGCTTTTTCAAATAAAGATACCAAGAGAACGAAGAAAATTAACAATACGAGTAAATTAGAAAGGTTCTTAAAATTGCATGTTCTATCTTAATCATAAAAGATTCATTTTGACTAGACTATATTAAATTATACAAATGGCTGACTTGCATCCCATCTAGACATGCTGAATAATGTCTGATGATATATTAGGGATTTATTTTGTGATAATCAGACAGTTACGGTTAAAGTCATGTAACATACATTAACAACACCACCAGCCTTTAACCTATGCAAATATTTAACATATAATCTACTTTTTAATTTTATTATGCTTGTGGAAGTGTGTCACTTGTCACAAATGGAGCTCCAAGAGTTGTCCTTACCAACAATGATTTGTTGACATACATGCATTTCTTGTTCGTTTAGTTTCCACGATAAAGGGACATAAATAAAACCCTTTGAGACTATAATATAAATGTTTAATTTTGGCTAGCTATTATTAATGCAATATACTTTCAATATTTATTTTACCCACATTTTCTGTAATTTAACTCTGAAAATTGTTGGCTTTCCAGTTCTGATAATTGGAGATAATCACTGCAGAGTTTACAAGCCTACCCCTGTAATATATATCAACCTAATTGGTCTCAGCTGAGATGACAAGATTAGGAAGCTCAAAACAATGGACGTTTTTTTAAAAAAAATGACAGTGGCAAGCCTTGTCTACTTCAGCAACAAAAAACAGTAAACAAAGTGGTAATGTATTCAGAATATTTACACACTTGGCTAGTACAGGTATACCTCGCTTTATATCGCTTAAAGTTACAGCGCTTCACTAATACAGCGCTAATATGGAGCTGAAGTTCAACATCCAAGTATTTTTGAAACATTACTGTACTCATCTTGAGATTGCGAAAAAAGGTGACTGGCACCATTTTGTTATGCACCGTTCAGTCGGTTTACAGCATTGCAGTGCACTCTGAGTCTCATTGTCGTAGTCTGGCAAATTTTACTACTATTTTACAGATGATGTACATTTTTTAATAAATACTAATTGAATACTGTACTGTGATAGTGTTAAACTAAACTTAGCACTATTGTACACCTAATATATGTTAGTTCAAACAGTTTTTAAACACACTGGCAAGTGAAAAGAAAGCTAAAACTGCCTTGTTTCACTTTAATGTGGTTTTCACTTTACAGCGGGGCTCTGGTCCCTAACCCCCTGTATGAGAGAGGTATACCTGTATATTTATTACAAGACTGCAGAAATATCTTGCAATCACAGGTCTTTTATGCCCGTCTAAGCTGTCTCAAAAGCTAATCGAATAAAACTTCTCAACCAGAGGGAAAGAGTAGAGGAAGAGGCCTTCTAACCCCTCCGTTTACCTGAAAAGACAACAAAAAGAGCAGAAGATTGACGAAAATATTTCATAGCCTGTAAATGGAACCTTAAAGCACACACAACATCCAGATTGTGCAATAACCACTCCTTCTTAGAGGAAGGATTAGGACAAAATGAAGGAACAACAATTTCTTGGTTGATAATGCGTTCTGAGACCATCTTAAATAGAAAACCTAATTTTGAACAGAGAACCGCCTTATGTGCATCAAGAATAAGATAAGGATAATCATACTGTAGAGCCGAAAGCTCCAAAACTCTACGGGCAGAGGAAATTGCCAGCAGAAACAAAACCTTCCAGGACAATAACTTGATATCAACAGAATGCATAGGCTCAAACGGAGCCTGCTGCAGAACTTTAAGAACCAAATTAAGACTCCAAGGAGGAGCAATAGACCATAACACAGGCCTGATTCTAACCAAACCTTGAACATCTGGCAAAATTGCCAGACGCTTCTGCAGAAGAATCGACAGAGACAAAATCTGACCCTTTACAGTACTGACTGATAAACCCTTCTCCAGACCCTCCTGAAGAAAGGACAGAATACAGGGAATTCTCACCTGACTCCAAGAAAAACCTCTAGATCCACACCAATGAAGGTTTTTACACCAAACCTTATAATAAATCTTGCGAGAAACAGGCTTACAAGCCTGAAACATAGTCTCAATAACCTTCACAGAAAAACCTTGTCAGGACAAGACTAAGCGTTCAATCTCCAAACAGTCAGCTTCAGAGAGACTAAGTGTGGATGTAGGAAGGAACCCTGAAGTAGGAGATCCTTCGTCAGTGGCAATTTCCACGGGGGAAATGACGACAACCTCAATAGGTCTGCAAACCAAGTTCTGTGAGGCCACGCTGGAGCTAGTAGAATCACTGAAACCTGCTCCTGTTTGATACGAGCTATCACCCAAAGAAGGAGGGCAACTGGAGGAAACTGATAAATTAGACCAAAATCCCATGGCACTGCCAGGGCGTCTAACAGAGCTGCTTGAGGATCTCCTGATCTTGCTCTGTATCTTGGAAGTTTGGCATTTAGATGAGATGCCATTAGATCCAGCTCCGGAACTCCCCACTAGAGGGTTAAAATTAAGAAAACTTCCAGATGAGAAACCCATTCCCCTGGATGAAAGGTCTGCCTGCTCAGAAAATCCGCTTCCCTGTTGTCTACCCCTGGGTTATGAATGGCAGAGAGATGACAATTGTGAGACTCTGACCACTGAAGAATGTGAGTCACCTCCTTCATAGCTAACATGCTCAGAGTTCCTCCTTGGTGGTTGATATGCACCACCGAAGAGATGTTGTCCGATTGAAATCTAATAAACCGGACTAAAACTTAGTTGAGGCCATACTGACAGAGCATAGAGAATTGCTCTCAATTCTAGGATTTTTATAGGAAGGGCAGACTCCTCCTGAGTCTAAAAGTCCCTGAACTCTTAGGGACCCCCAAACTGCTCAACAGATTAAGAGGCTGGCATCCGTAGTCACAATCTCTCAAGAAGGTCTCAGGAAACAAGTGCCTTGAGACAAAAGGTCATGGAAGATCCACCAAGACAGTGACATCCTTGTCTGAGAGTCTAAAACTATCCTCTGAAAGAAATCAGAGTAGACTCTGTTCCATTGGTTGAACATACATAACTGTGTAGGTCTCAGATGGAAGTGGGCAAACAGAATAATGTCCATGGATGCCACCATGAGACCAATTACTTCCATGCATACAGCTACTGATGGATGAACAGAGGACTGAAGAGAACGACAAGCCTCCAAAAGCTTGACTTTTCTGCCCTCCGTCAAAAAAATCTTCATAGATACAGAGTCTAAGATTATCCCCAGAAAACATACCCTGGTACTTGTCACCAAGGAACTTTTCCCTAGATTCACCTTCCACCCGTGAGACCAGAGAATAGCTAACAGAAAACCTGTATGGGATCTTGCTAACTGAAAAGATGGCGTCTGGACAAAGATATCATCCAGGTAAGGTGCTACCACAATCTCTAGAGAACTGGCCACAGCCAAAAGAGCCCCTAGAACCTTCGTAAAGATTCGAGGAGCAGCAGCGAGGCCGAAAGGCAGGGCTACAAATTGGAAATATCAATCCAAAAAAGCGAACCTCAGGAACTGAAATGTTCCCTGTGGATAGGCACATGAAGATACACATCCTTTAGGTCTATAGTGGTCATAAACTGAATCAGAGGGAGAATAGAATGAATAATCTCCATTTTGAAAGACGGGACCTTGAGAAACTTGTTGAGAGACTTCAAATCTATAATGGGCCAAAAAGTTCCCTCCTCTTTGGGAACTACAAAAAGATTTGAACAAAATCTCTGACACTTTTCTGCCAAAGGAACTGGGATAATCACTCCCACAGAGGACAAATCCCTAACGCAGATTAAGCCACTGGCCAAGGATCTGGAACGTCGCAAATCCAAGCCTGCTGGAAAAAAGGAAAGCCTGCCCCCTACCTGATCCAAAACTGGATCGGGGGCGGCCCCTTCATGCTGACTTAGCCTCAGTGGAAGGCTTTCTGTATTGCTTACCCTTGATCCAGGGCTGGTCAGATTTAGAAGACGAGGAAGATCTCTGTCCCTTGAAGTTATGAAAGGAACAAAAATTAGAAGTCTGACTTCCCTTAAGTCTATTCTTCTTATACTGCGGTAAAAAAAACCTCCCTTTCCACCAGTAACTGTGGAAATGATCTCTGCCAGACCAGGACCAAATAGAGTCTTACCCTTAAAAGATAGAGACAGAAGCTTGGATCAAGAAGTCACTTTCACAGACCAAAACTTTAATCAAAGGGCTCTGCAGGCTAGTATCGCAAAACTAGGAATCCTGGCTTCCAGCCTAACAACTTGCATACTGGCATCACAGATAAAAGTATTAGCCAGCTTTAGAGCCTTGATCCTATCCTGGATCTCCTCTATAGTAATCTCTACTGAAAACTAGATAAGACAAAAATCCACACCAATAAGAGGCTGCACCAGCAACTGCCACAATACTAGCTACTGGTTGCCACTGCAAACCCTGATGAAGAAACATTTTTAAATTTCTTATCCATAGAGTCTCTAAAAGAGGAACTATCCTCAAAAGGAATAGTAGATCTCTTGGCTAAGGTAGATATAGCGCCCTCTACTCTAGGAACAGTGCACCACAGATCTCGCACACAGAATCAGTCACAGGAAACATCTTTTTAAACACAGGAGACGGGTTAAAAGGAACACCCGGCTTCTCCCATTCCTGAGATATAATGTCTAACATGCGATCTGGAACAGGAAAACCTCCACAGATTTAGGTTTGACATCAAAAAATTCTATTCAGTTTATTAGCCTTTTTAGGGCCTCTGCAACAGTTTCAGAGTTATCCAAAGTAGCTAAACTCTCCTTTAAAAGTAAACGGAGATGCTCCAGTTTAAATTTAAAATTAACCTCCTCAGAATCTATTGTACTAGGAACTGCAGATTCTGAATCAGAGATCTCGCCCTCAGAAACGTCAGAGGAATGATCCTCACTAGATAACTGAGAAAGACTAACCTAATCAGTCTTTGCGGAATCAGAACCTATAGAAATGTTCTTAGATTTCCTCTTCCTTTTTTTTTTTACCAGAACTAGGTAAAGCACTTAGGGCTGCAGAAACTGCAGAAATCAACTGCGCAGCAAATCTTTATGCAAACAAACACTCACAGAGACTGACTGAGAGGAACCGCAGGGCCCTGCATGTGAACCTGTCAAGAACTGGGACATGTTAGCAGAAAGCTGAGACAATCGCTGAACAGCATTATCTTGAGAAAAAGAAGGCTTAGATAAGGAATCCTTATCCTTTTACTCTAAGTTCAATATCAAAAAATAGAATTCAATTCTAAGCATAGATAAATAATTATTGAAACCTGCACCTCTACACCCCAGCCACACAAACAACCAGTTCAGCACTCAGGAAGTAACTAAACGGTCACATGATTGCAAATTCAAAAGTAAGGTGCAGTCCAACAACTTTCTTAAAGAGATATTACCCAAACAAAATAAAAGGTAACATTTGTGCAAAAAAATCCCCATAGTCAAAAACATGACAGAACAGTGCCCTGAACTGCTGTCCAATAAATCCCCAACCTTTTAAAGTGATATTCAGTCACATAAGGATCCACCTTGTTTTCTAAGTATCCTTTTTTTAAAAAAAACAAGGAACTCCTAAGTGCTGCATCCTTCTCACCTAGAAGGTAAAAGCACTTATCTGTGGATCCGCTGTAGGGCAGGTACAGCAAACAGGTGTGACAGAATCCTCACTGACATAGACCTGTAGATAAAGAAAAAGCAGAGTAACCAACTCTGGTTTTCTATATAGGGGTAGCAAAAATGTTGGAAGATAAGCAAAGACCACCTCGCCGTCTTCCAACTGCTAAAAGCCACCATTACGCTTACTAAAGAGAATTACATGGACAAAGCATAACCCCAATCCTTGCTTGCAGGGAAAAGTTCCCATTAAAGGATTAACAACTTGATTTCTTCAGACACCTTCTTCGCACATCACCTATAATGTTATGCAGGCAAATAATGACTTCAGTCAGTTCAGCGTCCCTTTAAGGCTTTGCTGGGGCGTTCTTTGCCTTGCCCGGTGGCCAGGAGTTGAATTCCCAATAGTAATTGAATGGATTTGTGGACGCTCTATACAATTGGGAACATATATATACTGTGTGTATATATATAAAATTATTATTTTAATTTATTTTGCTACTGATCAAAGGCTGCAGGATGTGTCTGCAGTGATGATGCACAGGGGCAGAATCATAAAAAAGCACTGAACAATATTTATGGAAACTTTAGAACAAAGTATGAGGAAAAATAGCAAAACAATTAGAATCACAAAACTGTTACATAATGTAATTTGTGTTATGGTAAAATAATATATCAGTGTCTATTCTTGTGTGAAAACATAAGACTCATTGTTGTGGGTAGAAGCATTATATAGATTAGTGACCCAGTTCTCACATGCTTTAGAAAGTGTAGTGTTGTAAGCTGATGGTGCAATGACAAACGTAGGAAGAGGTAAGCGGGATGGAACACTGAGCTATTTAGAGATATAAAATATAAAAACTGAGAAAGAAGTGCCTCAAGTCTTTGCATTACTATCACTTTTTACAAAAAATAATAATAAAAAGTGTCTGTGGTGCAGGAACATAACTTAACCAAGGTCAAAGGAGTTGATAAGTTCCAAGGGCACTGATGGTACTAGATATTGCTTTCGAAAACAATGAATTCACACAAAAAACTTTTACATTAAAGGGACATGGTGGTAAAAGCATTTCAGTTTTGAATAAAAACATTTTGGCAGTACTAATGTTTTTGCAAAAACACTTCTAGTAAAAAGTTTTTACTGATTCAGTGAAAGCATTTATAAATTATTGTGCACAGGACACAAGGAGAATATGGATATATTCCCCATGCATACGGTGTCCATTTTAGGACATCCTTGCTCCCTCTTTCAAAAACCCCTCCATCATTTAAAACTCCATGCACCCTCCTGTAGAACTCCCTCCTTCCTCTTCCATCCTATAAAACTCCTTCCTTCCTCCATCCTTTAAAACTCCATGCTCCCTCCTGTAAAACTCCCTTCTCCCTCCTTTAAAACTCCATGCTCCCTCCTGTAAAACTCCCTCCTTTAAAACTCCATGCTCCCTCCTGTGAAACGCCCTCCTCCCTCCTTTAAAACTCCCTCCTCCCTCCTATAAAACTCCATGCTACCTCCTGTAAAACTCCCTCCTCCATCCTATAAAACTCCATGCTCCCTGCTGTGAAACTCCCTCCTCCCTCCTTTAAAACTCCCTCCTCCCTCCTATAAAACTCCATGCTACCTCCTGTAAAACTCCCTCCTCCATCCTATAAAACTCCATGCTCCCTGCTGTAAAACTTCCTCCTCCATCCTATAAAACTCCATGCTCCCTCCTGTAAAACTCCCTCCTCCATCCTATAAAACCCCCTCCTCCATCCTATAAAACTCCCTCCTCCATCCTATAAAACTCCCTCCTCCATCCTATAAAACTCCCTCCTCCATCCCTCCATGCTCTCTCCTGTAAAACTTCCTCCTTTCTTCTCCCTCTGCCTCCTTTCAGCTTCATCCTCCCTGCATCATGCTGCCTCCTCCTCCTTCATCATCTGTCCTGTCTGCACCCTGCTGTCTCCTCCCTCCTCTGTCCAGATTCAGACTTTATTTGCAAAGTAATTATACAAACATATATATTTTTTTGTATATGGAGACTGAGAGGAAAGAAAAAAACACAGCACAGAGAAGCTAAGCAGAGTGTTTTTGTTTTGTGTCTGAGGCTACAAGAAAAGAGATAAAAAGTCAGCAATGTTAACAAAATTTTATATAGGCACCTAGTACCTGTTTTTAATTGATTTTTCTCTTATTGTGTAAACCTTTACTGTGTGCATGTGTCACAACAACCCAAGTCTAAGGGAAAGTAAATAGCTTGAGACTTTAGAACCTGACGATAAGTCTTAAAGGGAAACCCAATATTTTTCCTTCATAATTCAGAAAAAGAATACATTTTCAACAACTTAACAATTTACTTCTATTATCTAATTTACTTAGTTCTCTTGATCCGTTGTTGAAAAGTATACCAAGGTAGGCTCAGGAGCTGGGAGCTAGCTGCTGATTGTTGGGTGCACAAATATGCCTCTTTCATTGGCTTACTTATGTCTTCAGCTAACTCCCAGTAGTGCCTTGCTACTCCTTTAGCAAAGGATACCAAAGGAACAAAGCAAAATATATAATGTTTATACATTTTGCTTTGTTCTCTTGGTATCTTTTGGACACTGTACATGCATTAACACTTGAAACACAAGTCATGCTCAGAGAGATGGCAGAAGTGTGTATGGTGTCAACAATTATTCAATGTGCTCCATTGTAAACATGTTGCAAGACAGTTCTCTGAGCAAGCGCAAGTTTCAATTTAGGTTCTTTGTCACTGATACAAGCATAGCTATCAATAAATGTATTTTATGACAATAAAAAATTCTTTAAGGCAGTAAAGTAAGGCTTTTTCGTAGACATGTGGCAATAAGTAAATAGCAAGCCTGAACCTGTTTTATAAGTATTAAATTAACTTTAAACCCTGATTTTCTTTTCATCATGAATGCAAGAGTTTTAACAATTCCAGGAGCCAGGGAGCTATGGTTCTTAAAATTTGATTCTACCCCAAAATTTGGGAATATATACTTTTTTTAAAAAAAATGTGCCTCTTTTACAAAAAATAAATATTTGTTTATTTAATATTCTGGATGACTTCTGAGTTAATGTAATAAAATAATTCATCAGTGCTAGACCATTATAGTTCCTTATGCCTGTCAATGCATATATATGCATTATGTATGTGCCCAAATCCCATGTGCAGTGAGTGACATTAATGTAACCAGCACTCACCATTCATAAGCCAAGGAGAAAATTTGTCCAGGGCACCTATAACGGTTTTTAGAATTTATAGACATACAGTAAATAGCCCTATTTTTTTATTTTATATTTATTAAGTGCATAAGGTGATTTTTGTTAAACAGGTCTACAGGTTTTATTTTAATATATAGCTTTATAAATCTCTCACTCTCTCTAATCAGTATTATATAATTAGTATTTATATATAAAAGATTAGTGAAATAAACTAAATAAATTGATATGGGCTTATGTCCCTTTAATTAAATTCACTATTTATTTTTACTATCTTTACTTCATTACACTTAAATAACCTATAAGTAAAAAGGCACCTGCTCTGTAACATTCCCATGTTATATATAAGCCTCTCTCCTTCACATTCAGGAATTTCATATAAGAAGAATGTATTTGTGCTGCTAAGATATTTGTCCAAGGTCAAGAGTCACAAAATACTTGTCGGCCTTTTATTTAGGTAGAAGTAAAATAAACAAGATTCTGTATGGGTCATGTATGTAAATAAAAACAAATGAACATAAAAGTTGAATATTAGCTTGTGCAATGATAAATATAACTTCAGTCATACACTGTCATATTTGGACACATCTGATGCTGGTTTAAAAAATGTTTTATTCAAAACATCCTTTTGATACATAGGACACTAGTATTCCCAAATTGTTTAAATTAATTTGCTGCTTCCAGACCAACGTGGAACATAATGTGTAGGAGGAAACCAATCAGATATTCTGAATGACATCTAAAATTATATAAAAGAAGATCTAATATGTTTCCAAATGACATGATACAATTATCCTCGTACTGACAAAACGTGTCTTATTGTTCTTTTCAATGGTTTATTTGAATCAGTACCTATCTATAGTTAGCTAATATTCTTGCAGATGCTGTCTATTGTATCACACAATCTGAAAATTATAAACAGTGCTTAAATAATATTTGCAAAGATATAAAAAAAACTAAATCACCATTGTCCCAACGTTTTCCTATACTTTCTCTTACTAAAGAAATCCCACATCCTCAGACCACCTCATCATGTTGACCATATTTTTGGCCAGTCTACCCATTCTACTTCATCTCCAGGGTGATATTTTTCTCCTTTAGATTATAAGCTTGACTGCCTTTCTCCCAGTAGTTCATTTTGTATAATATGAACATACTACTGATTGTGCTTAAAGGCAGAACACTTTTGTTTGTGTCTCAATGTAAGTATTGTAATGAATGTAATTTAACAAATAATCAGGGGTCAAGTCCTACACAAACATGTGTGGGAACTCACCAAGACGTCCACCACCCTCACAATTAATATTGTTTTATACACACACACACACTGTATTTATATGTATATAATTTATACACTTGGGTTAATGAAAGCAAATTAAATTCAATGAAGGGTTGAATGGTTGCCTTTGGGCCTGAGGATCCTCAAATGTCACAAAGTCTCACCCACTTAAGGTGCAATAGTCATATTTCTGCTTAGGGGAGCTATATAACCCCAGAGAAAGCCGCACAGAAATGTAAGCACCATGTGTTTCACACACTCACAGTGCAGGGTGATCACACAGCAGGACCGCTGACAGGCTTGGATTTAGTGTATTGTAGGAAGTGTTACTGCCCATTACAAGAAGATCTCACTATCCCTCTAACCAGACTGTGCTACAGCTCCTCCCACCAGCAGAAGCAGTGGTTACTGAAGTGTTTTTGTTCTCAATCCAGGGGGAACTTAGTTCCTCCAGCAAAAATAGTGCAGGAACTCCGTTCCCATGCGTTTCTGCTCAACTTGACCCCTTTTGGGAAACATCCAACACACGCTAGGACATGATGATATCACAGATAGGAGTCGTCCAGTGGCCATTTTTAAAACACCAAACAATTTAAAACAAACTTGTTTTTTTCTGCATTAAAATAAATACTACTTGGAATAATTTACTATGGTCTAATAAGTGGGTAAGGAATCTAAAACGGTGATTCTATTATTGGTGTAGTCCAGTGGTTGACAAATCTGTTTACAAATTAGGAGCCAGTATGAAAATTTAGGAGACAGACATACTTTTAGGAGCCAAACAGTGGTATTATAGATATATGGAGAATAACCCAAAAAGTAGGGAGCCAGAAGTAAAATTATAGGAGCCAGTGGCTCCCTGGCTCCTGGGTTTGTCGAGCACAGGTGTAGACTGTCCCTTTACATCACAAATAGTGATAGCTAGATGCACATTTATTAAATGAAAAGTGAAATACCTGGATGTGTGCTTCAAGAAGAACAGAAAAACAGAAGCGTTAAAGTGATTGGAAAGGCATAACTACAATGTCTCACATTAAGGTTATTTGCATAAATAATTGAATATAGTACAAGGAGCTGTTTTTTTGCTTTGTTTTGTTTTTTAATCTCAGCTAATCCCTCTCAGTACGGCAAACAAGAACACTTTACTGACAGTTGCATTGTTTACTAAAGTTTATAGCCTCCTACACTGAATAACTCAAAACTGCCAGAGATTTCCCAATTATAATGACGTGTTATGCAGACAGTGAATGAGGATGATATTTGCCGTACTGTATGGGTAATAAAAATAATGTTTCTTCTTGGAAGGGAGGGAGGAGGTGTTATTTATGGTAATGGAGTGGAAGCAACGGTTTTCTATTATGCAGCAAGAAATACAAGAAAGAATAAAGGGTAATTGATTTCAATGAAAGAATGAAAAACAGTATGCAATAAATTAGTTTGCAGAAAAGAAAATACTGATACAAACAAATAGTAATATAGTGCACATTCATTAAATTCTGATCCATAACCTGTCCGCCTGCTCTGAGGAGGCGGACAGACATCGCCGCAATTCAACCAGATCGAATACGATCGGGTTGATTGATACCCCCTGCTGGCGGCCGATTGGCCGCGAATCTGCAGAAAATGGCGTTGCACCAGCAGTTCACAAGAGCTGGTGCAATGCTGAATGCGGAGAGTGTATTGCTCTCTGCATTCGGCGAGGTCTGTCAGACATGATCCGCAATGTCGGATCATGTCCGACAGGCCTTTCATAAATAGGCCCCTTAGTCTTTTCTTTGATTCCTTCCTCTGTGTAGGAACAAATACACAGTGACTCCATATTATTTCAACTAGATGCTAAAAAAGATGGCTGCAGATTTACACACACACACAGACACAAACTTATTCAGCTTTCACCCTATATTATGCCGTGCTTACCTCTCACACAAGCCTATGGGTTCTTTCATCTCTCATCAATCACTTTTTCTCCATTCTGCCTATTTATCAATACAAGCAGCACAAGAATGGCCTCACAGCTTATATTAAATCTAAAACTGGTTGTAACAGTTCTCACACTGTAAATCTTAAAACTGTTCCATTGCAATAATGGAGCTGTTTCAGGAGCAGAGTTTCAAACAGGATTGCGCCTTTGTGACCGGGATTTTCAGAATGTAGCCACAAAAACTGGAACACTGCACTGTCATGAACGGGTTTTATCTTTGCAGTCGCGTCAGAGCAAGCCAGATTTCTACATGCCAGTTCTAGATACTGGGGTCCTAATTTACAATTTCTCACTTTAAAAGTCATAGACATATGTAAATTTGTATCCTGCCCTCTGTAGATGGACTATATAATAGCAATGAATAGAGCTTTAGTAAATTAATACTATATATGCAAACATCCCTCTAAAATGTAATCTGTGGCCATTTCAGAGTAGCATGCACATAGTCTTGGAATTTACTTAGAAAATGTTTTACCAGGAAAAAGAATAAATTGAGATTTCCCCTCGTTTTTAAGTATGCCCTAGGATATGCCAGCAATACATTACATATTGTACAAATAATTACATTTTTACAAAGCTATATATAGACACAAGGTAGGTCTCTCCATTATTTACAGTCTTTACAAGATTGATTTCTTTATAAAGATAGAGAGATTTTTCTTTTCAAGGATCTTAGGTTTCTGGAGGATTTGGTGTTTCTGGGAGGGTATTCCATAGTTAAGGAGCTCTGAATGAGAACGCTGATCAACGATTTTCCTTGCTGTATCGGGAAATGGAAAGTAGAGTAGAAGAAGAGGACCTTAAGTTATACAGGCCCATTTATCAAGCTCTGTATGGAGCTTAAAGGGCTGTGTTTCTGGCGAGTCTTGAGACTCGCCAGAAACACAAGTTATGAAGCAGCGGTCTAAAGACCGCTGCTCCATAACCCTGTCCGCCTGCTCTGAGCAGGCGGACAGAAATCGCCGGAAATCAACCCGATCGAATACGATCGGGTTGATTGACACCTCCCTGCTGGCGGCCGATTGGCTGCAAGTCAGTAGAGGGCGGCGTTGCACCAGCAGCTCTTGTGAGCTGCTGGTGCAATGTTAAATGCGGAGAGCGTATTGCTCTCCGCATTTAGCGAGGTCTTGCGGACCTGATCCGCAGTGTCGGATCAGGTCCGCAAGCCCTTTGATAAATGGGCCCCATAGAGGGAGTGGGGAGCAGGTGTGAGCATACTGCTCAGGTAGTGCACAAGTTTCTCAGAAGACAAGGCAAGAGAGGTGAAGAAAACATCTAAAGTCAAGCAAGAGTCAGTTTAGTTCTTTTAACATATCACAATGATGAGTTTTGTGATCACATTGCAGGACAAATCGTCATAACGAGTTATAGAGAGTTGCAAGTTTACTGAGATGGATCTGAGGTGAAGACACATACAGAACATCTCCGTAATCGATTGCCGGGATCAGCATTTGTTGTACAATACATCTCCTAACCTCAAGATTTAGACAGGATTTATTTATAAAAAGTGCTCCAATTTTAGGTTACAGTTTGGACAATAGTTTGTCAATATGAGGGCCAAACGACAGGATAGGATCAAGCCAAATACTGAGATGCTTATAGGCGTTGACAGGGCCCAGCCCTTTGATAAGTTTGATAATGTAATTATGTTTAACTCTGCGTTAATTGATTTATTAAATATTTGATTTGTTCCATAAACCATGGTTGCTGTTTTGTCAGTGTTTAGAAACAATTTATGTTTACAGATCCATCTTTTGAACTCTAAAAAATCCTGCTGCAACACAACCTCAGGTTGTGATATGTTTGGTTTTGTTGTATATATATATATATATATATATATATATATATATTGTCATCTGCATATAGGTGTAGATGAGATTTTTCAAACTAAAATCATTTATGAGTATAGAGAACAAGGGGGCCCTAAAATGGAACCCTAGGGCACATCTCAGGGTCTTTGAGCTTGCCTATTAAGATTTTGTGATCAACAGTGTCAAAGGTTTTTGTAAAATCAAGGAAAATAGCTCTAGTCAGTTTGCCTCGTTTCATTCCAGGTGTACATCATTGGTAACTTTTAAAGAGAGCTGTTTAAGTAGAGTGGTTTGTGCGAAAGCCATATCGGACCAGTGTGGGGAAGTCTCTGGTAAAACCTGCACAGTTGGCTATAGGAAAATTTCTCCAATATTTTGGACAACATAAGGAGTAAGGATATGGGCCTATAGTTTGAAACTAGGGTTTCATCTCCACTTTTGTCCACTGGAACAACCCTTGCTGTTTTCCAAGCCTTGGGAACATAGTCAGACATCAGGGAGAAGTTAATTAAGGATGCAATGGGAAGGGCAGTAGCCGGAGTATGGAGCTTTAGGAGTATAGCGGGTAAGTGGTCGGCTAGACTGAGATCTCATTTCTATATTTTGGAGATGATTCATTATTTCATAAGTGGATACAGGTACAAAACTAAATGTATTTGTACTGTTGGTTGGAAGGAGAGTTGCTGAGTCTATGATATTAACCTCATTTACATCCAACAAAATGGTTATTAAATTAGTTAGCGATGGCTATGGGGCAATTTAGTGTCTCAATATCTGTTTTTATGCTTGTGGGCAGTGTGCGGTTAGTGGGGTTATCCAGGTTTTTTTATTACACTCAGGAAGTTGGTTTAGTTGGACAGGTTGCTGTTCAGCTGGTCTGAAAAATAGAGGGTTTTGGCTAGCCTGGTTTGCCTAGTGCAGGTGTTATACAGCTGTGTATAAGCAACAAGGTCATTTCGGGAGCCTGTTTGTCTATATTTTAACCATAAGGAGTCCCTTTATCGGAACAACTTGAGGAGGTCTGCCGAGACCCAAGGCAGATGAGCTCCCTTGAGTCTGAGCTTAAGGAGCAGAGCATGGACATTACAGACCAGCTGGAACTCAGAGTAGAAAAAGTCTGGGTTGGTATTAGGGATAATCTGTGCGACAGTATATAGTAAAGGTCAAATTAGGAAGGCCTGGGGGTTAAAGTTCCAAAATGACCTAACAGTGATCATTTTAGGAGCCGATTTAATGGGATTTATTTTACGGACACAGTAATTTGGTGTCTAACCAGGTAAGTGTATAATGGTTTCAAGAAAATGGATTGTAATCGCAGAAAAAAAAAAATAGAGCTTTTCTTGGTGAGCCTGAAAACATGATTACGGCTCTAAGAAACAGCCAAAAACATGCTGTTATCACATCTAAACAAAAACTGCCCTTTTCGGTACAAAAACAATCGGCCAATAGACTGGAATCAACCCCATAGTTAGGGTTGGTTTACCAGTAGCTGCCCCTGAGCTGGACATTCCTGAGCAAAAGCCAATAAGGAATGGTATACACAAGTATTCAACAATCACCGGCTGTGTCCTGTTCTGGAATGGCAAAAGACCATGCCTAGTGCAGAACATTATGCGTTTAATCCCTTTTGCAGAGGTTAAAGTGAAGGTCAAGTTACAAGCACAGCCCACGGCATTGCATAGACTCCTAAACAAGCAGGAGTTTAAGTCATGATTTTTTTTTTATCTATTTATTTTCTTATATTTTTACCTTTTAAGTTTAAACTGCTCCGCCGATAAGCACAGCACTACTGCCCGCCGGCCATCTTGTCTAATTGATTGACAGATGACGTATCCTAAACCAACTAATCCTTATTTCCTCCCGGGCCGTGACATTTACGCAAAGGGGCTGCGCGCCCCGGGGGGAAACAAGGATTTGTTGGTTTAGGATACGTCATCTGTTTATCAATTAGACAAGATGGCGGGCGGTAGTGCTTCGCTTATCGGCGGAGCAGTTTAAAGGTAAAAATATAAGAAAATAAATAGATTTTAAAAAAATCATGACTTAAACTCCTGCTCGTTTTGATAAGTCTTTGCAATACCGTGAGGCTGTGCTTGTAACTTGACCTTCACTTTAAACCAGGCATTTGTTTAATAATAAAAGCTGTACCAAATAAGAGCATTTTATTGTTACACTAAAATGTTCCTTTAAACAAGATCAGTGAAACATTTCTCTAAATCAGTTCAATGTTTAAAAAAGCAATCTAAATTATGAGAAGGGTAGATAAGCAAGGAACATTAAGGCTACGATATTAGAGGCAGGTTAATTTATGGTCAGTATACTGATTTTTTTTTTTTAAAAGGCAGCAGTTGCAATATGCTACTCAGATTACTTGGATTATAAGGCTTTCTGTACATCACGCGAAAGCAAAGCTATGTTACCCTACTATGCGCCAACTATCTGAGAGGTTACAGCTCGCATAGTATAGTAAGATCTATTATTGAAATAAAAGCCTGAAGCTTAGCTCCACCGTGACAGTGATTTAAAAAAGTTAACCTCGACTCCAGTCCCCCTCCCATCTTCAACAAACCAGGATTTTGCTGCACAACAATATAAAAATAAGTTCAGTTATTTTGATTGACACACCTGGTATGAAGCAGTTTTCTTTAACCCTTTTGAGGTTGTGCACATCTTCAGCCATTTGATGAGGCTGTTTTGATACAATAATGTGGTTCATATCTTGACACATATTTTTTTTTGTAAGTTTACTTTGCTCAGCAGATGTATTAGAGAAAATATATATTGTTTGGAATATACAATACAGGATTTCAGGATCTTTCTGCAGGAAAATGTATTAGAAATTAGATGACCTGGTATAGTGAATTTGTTCATCAAGGACTGGTGACAGACGTTTGACAAAACACAACCTTATCCCATTTTCATATGAAACCCCACTACATTCCATTTGCACATATTTCTAAAAACAAGGAGATACTAGGATGTAAAGCGTATTTTTTTCCTAAGATATGGTGAGTCCACGGCTTGAGTAATTACTGTTGGGAATATCACTCCTGGCCAGCAGGAGGAGGCAAAGAGCACCACAGTTAAACTGCTAAGTTTCACTCCCTTACCCACAACCCCCAGTCATTCTCTTTGCCTTCGGTGCATGGAGGAGCTGAAGTTTAGGTGTGTGAAGAAAAATTTTGATTTAATCTACAAGCAAGTTTTGGGGTATAGCCGTATTCCACGTCATTCCTTGCAGTCAGGTAGTGGTGGCTTTAAAGCAGTTAGGAACTTGTAAAGAGGTACTTACTGCGTTTTCCTAACAATTGCTGCCCTAGTTTATAAAGCCAGAGTTGGCTACTCTGTTCTTTCTTTTTAAAAGTTCTCTGTGAGGAACTGTGTCCTCTCATACCTTGTTACTGTCTACATGCCAGACGGTAAGCAGGTAAGAGCTTTTTCTTCCAGTTGGGGAGACCATGCACTTAAATTAAAAACACTGCTTTTTTTTGGGACATAGATAATCCTGTTGTATGGGTTACACTGGGGCATGAAGCAGACACTGTAACATGTTTGGGACTGACCTTTAAACTCTTTTAAAAAGAAAGGGTAAAATGTTTTTATTAGGCTTTATTTTCTGACACATATTTACTTGATAAAACAATACAAGTTTAAACTGAAAGTAAGGCTGAATTTTCTATTTCAGCAGCTTATTCATTTTCCCTTTGCTTTAAAATAAAACAATGCAACATTTTAAACTGTCAGGTTTGAAAAAAACGGTTATTTCTGGTACTCAGTGTACAAGGAAGTAGTGCCTCTCTGTGTCGCAGCAGTAGTTTGAGCTCAGCAGTACATTTGTGAGGAAAAAGTTGTTTTTTCCATTTCTGGGTGATCCGGTCTTAATTAGTAGCGTTAGGCACCTCTGTAATTGAGGTGTGGGGTTGCCTGAGGGGTATTTTAAAAGTGTATTTGTTTCTTGTTGCTATCTCAGTCCTAATTTTGGATAAAATTTAAAGTGTATTTTTTCCTTGGCTTATTTTAATTGAATATTAAAATATTTGAAACTTATCCGTACAAGTTTATTTACTGTTTCACAACATGTCTGATATGCTTATTATGTTTAGATGCACAAATTGCAGCTCCTATTCAATTTTATTCTTTATGTGTCAAGAAAACCTTGCAAAATAAAGGTAAAATTTTTGGGCCTAATGTCTCTCAGGATGATGCTGTTAAAATAATACCTCAGCTTTCTCCTGCTACGTCCCTACCTCAATGGCGTTACATGAAGTGCCCTGTGGTTCTTCTATAACTCCTAGTGGAGTTTATTTAAAAGCAGAAATTCCTGACCAGGTATATTCAGCGGTATATGTGGCATTAGCTGCCATTCCCAGATTACAGGGAAAACCCAAGAGGAAATCTAGACATTCAGAAAGTAAGGTGTCTGTCTTCATTTCTGCTTCCCAAGTTTCCCTTTCTCATAAGTCTGATGAGGAAGATACATTGTGACTTTCTAAAGGGTGAAATCTCAGATTTGGACAGTCTTCTTCTGAGACTGAGGTGGTATCCTGCAGATTTAAGCTTGAACACCTATGTGTATTGTTAAAGGAGGTTTTAGCTACTTTAGAGGATTCCAATACCCCTGTCATTGTCACTCCTAAGAAATCTAGTAAACTTAATAGTTTATTTGATGAACCTTCTACTTCGTAGGTTTTTCCTGTGCAGGACCATGCTAGGGAGATTATCTCACAGGAATGGGAGAAACCAGGGCTGTCTTTTTCCCCGTCTCCCATTTTTAAGAAAATGTTTCCCATCGAGGACTCCATTAAAGACCCTTGGTATACTGTACCCAAAGTTGAAGGGGCCATTTCCACTCTGGCTAAGAGAACCACTATTCCTATTGAGGATAGCTGCTCTTTTAAGGATCCGATGGACAAGAAGCTGGAGGCTTATTTGAAAAAGATTTATGTTCATCAAGGTCTCCAATGGCAACCTGCGGTGTGTATTGCAACCGTGACTAGTGTGGCATCTTATTGGTTCAACGCCTTGTCTGATTCTCTTCAAGTAGAGACTTCCTTGAGATGAAATTCAAGATAGGATTAAAGCTCTTAAATTGGCCAAATTCCTTTATTGCAGATGCCATTTTACAGGTTGTTAGACTAGGAGCTAAAACTTCTAGTTTCGCTGTCCTAGCCCGCAGGGCGTTATGGTTAAAATCCTGGTCTGCGGACGATTCCTCTAAAGCAGTGCTTTCCAAACTGTGTGTCGGCAGTTGTGTGTAGGTGTGTCCCTGCTTCAGCACAACTTTTTTTTAAATTAAATTTTTTTTATTTATTGTTTTTTGGTTTCCGTTTTTCCACCTGCCTGATACACAACACATGGTTGACACGTGATTGATCCTAGTGGGTCACAGATCATCTTAACCAATTGGCACAGCTCAGTGGGAACTGAAACTTACCATTGGCGGATTTGGCGGCACATTGGCTCCTGACTGCATGTGTAGTCTCCTTAATTGGCTCGTGACTACAAGTGTAGCCAGTCAGTGGGACAGCAGTGTGTTTGCAGCACGGGCAGTAGTCAGTCGGACTCACAGAGCTCTGAGGGTGGCAGCTTAAACGCTGAACTGAAGTCAGTGGGATTTTTTTTGCAACCAGCTCCCAGTAGTGCATTGCTGCTCCTGCTCTTGATATATGGATAGGAAGTGGAAGCTTAAAAATGCTTGATGATGAAATGTGAGTGTCTTTATCTAATATTCCACCAATTATTCCGAAACTGTGTTCATCCCATCAACCTCATAAATCCCATTAAAATAGTAGAAGCTATTAGTGTTATTAAACTTTTTTTTAATTCTTGCCCATACATACTGTTACTTATAAATGCATTTTGTTATTATATAATATATGTATGTGTCCGTAACTCTTAAAACAAGTTCGTTTAACCTCCTTTTTGCTAGTACAACTGAATTACTGTGTCGCGAAATGATGTAGGTCTACAAAGTGTGTCACCAACATGAAAAGTTTGGAAAGCTCTGCTCTAAAGTCAAGCTTCTGGCGATTCCTTACAAGGGCAAAACCTTGTTTGGACCCGGTTTGGCAGAAATTATCTCTGATATTACGGGTGGAAAAGGGTCTTTTTCTAACTCAAGATAAGAAGAATAGGACTAAAGGACGTCAGAGTAATTTTTGCTCATTCCGTAAATTTAGAGGAAAGCCTTCCCCTTCTTCTTCCAAGCAGGAACAATCCAAGTCTTCTTGGAAATCCAATCAGTCTTCGAACAAGAGGAGACAATCAAAGAAACCCGCAGCTGATTCCAAATCAGCATGAAGGGTTTGCCCCGATCTGGGATCGGATCAGGTGGGGGGCAGACTTTCTCAGTTCTTTTAAGCCTGCATACGAGATGTCCCAGATCCATGGACTATGGACATAGTTTACCAGGGCTTACAAATTGGAATTCAAGACTTTTCCTCCCAGATGCAGATTCCATCCCTCAAGATTATCTGCAGACTAGATAAAGAGAGAGGCGTTCTTGAAATGTATACAACATCTTTCCTCCCTGGGAGTGATAGTTCCAGTGCAGGAACAGGGTCTCGGGTTCTACTCCAACTTATTTGTGGTTCCCAAAAAAGAGTGAACTTTCCGTCCCATTCTAGACTTGAAGTGTCTAAACAAGTTTCTCAAAGTTCCATCCTGCAAGATGGAGACTATACACTCCATTCTTCCTTTAGTACAAGAGGGTCAGTTCATGACAACCATAGACCTAAAGGATGCGTATCTTCATGTTCCTAGTCACATGGACCATCACAGATTCCTGATATTTGCCTTTCTGGACAAACATTCCAGTTTGTGGCCCTTCCATTTGGTCTAGCCATGGCTCCCAGAATTTTTTCAAAGGTTCTGGGGGCTCCTTTGGCAGTGATACATTCTCGTGGAATTGCTGTGGCACCCTACCCAGATAACATATTGGTTCAGACGCCATCTTTTCAACAAGCAAAATCTCACACAGAGATATTGTTGTCTTTTCTTCGTTCCCACAGATGGAATGTGAATTTAGAAAAAAGCTCCCTTTCCCCTGCTACAAGTGTAGTGTTCTTAGGGACCATAATAGATTCTCTATTGATGAAGATTTTTCTGACAGAGCTCAGGAAAAACAAAATAATTTCCTCTTGCCTCTCTCTTCAGGCTACTGCTTATCCTTCAATGGCTCAATGTATGGAGGTAATCGGTCTGATGGTGGCTTCCATGGACATAATTTATTTTGCTCGATTCCATTTGAGAGCTCTCTAGTTGTACATGCTCAGATTTTGGAATGTTGACCATGTGGATCTATCTCGGAGAATAGAGTTAAATCAGTCTTCAAGGGACTCTCTCCCATGGTGGATTTCTCAGGAACATCTGTCTCAGGGCACATGCTTTCGGAGACCTTCCTGGTTGATCGTGACCAAGGACGCCAGCCTGCTGAGCTGGGGAGCAATCTGGAACTTGTTAAAAGCTCAGGGCCTTTGGACTCAGGAGGAGTCTGCTCTTCCCATCAACATCTTGGAGTTGAGGGCAATTTACAATGCTCTATTGGCCTGGCCTCAGTAGCCCTCAGCCCAGTTTATCAGGTTCCAGTCAGACAACATAACCTCTGTGGCTTACATCAATCACCAGGGAGGAACTCGGAGTTCCTTAGCCATGAAGGAGGTTACTCTGATTCTTCAGTGGGCAGAGACCCACAATTGCTGTCTGCCATCCACATTCCAGGAGTAGACAACTGGGAGGTGGATTTTTTGAGCAGACAGACTTTTCATCCCGGGGAGTGGGAACTCCATCCGGAGGTGTTTTCCAGCTTAGTCCTCAAATTGGGAGTGCCGGAGTTAGATCTGATGGCATCCCGTCAGAATGCCAAGCTTCCAAGGTAAGGATTCAAGGTCAAGAGATCCGCAGGCCATTCTGATAGATGCTCTGACGGTTCCTTGGGTTTTTAGGTTGGCATACCTGTTTCCTCCGTTTGCTCTCCTTCCACGATTCATTGCTTGCATCAAACAGGAGAGGGTGTCAGTGATTCTAATAGCCCCTGCGTGGCCTCGCAGGATCTGGTTTGCAGACCTAGTGGAGATGTCATCTCTCCCACCTTGGAGACTATTTCTGAGGAAGAACCTCCTGATTCAGGGTGTCCTTTCCTTCATCCAAATCTCTTTCTCTTAAGCAGACTGCTTGGAGATTGAACGCTTAATTCTGTCTCATTGAGACCATGATTCAAGCTTGCAAGCCTGTTACTAGAAAGATTTACCATAAGATATGGTGTAAATATCTTTATTGGTGTGAATCCAAGGGCTACACTTGGAGTAGAATTAGAATTCCTAGAATTTTATCTTTTCTTCAGGAAGGCCTGGAAAAGGGATTGTCAGTCAGTACCCTGAAGGGTCAGATTTCTGCTTTATCAGTTTTACTACTTAAACGTTTGGCGGATGTGCCAGATGTGCAATCTTTTTGTCAGGCCTTGGTCAAAATCAGGCCTGTCTTTAAGTCTGTTGCTCCTCTTTGGAGCCTTAACCTTGTTCTTAAAAAGTTTTACAGCTGGCTCCGTTTCAGCTGTTGCATTCCATAGAGATTAAGTTGTTATCTTGGAAGGTTTTGTTTCTTGTTGCCATCTCTTCTGCTCGAAGAGTCTCTGAACTCTCAGCTCTGCAGTGTGATCCCCTTATCTTATTTTTCATGCAGATAAGGTGGTTCTTCGTACTAAGATAGGTTTCCTTCCTAACGTTGTTTCTAATAGAAATATCAATCAGGAAATTGTTGTTCCTTCTCTGTGTCCTAATCCATCTTCTTCCAAAGAACGTTTGTTACACAATTTGGATGTTGTACGTGCTCTTAAATTCTACTTACAGACGACTAAGGATTTTCGCCCTCTTTGTCTGTTTCTCTGGGAAAGTAAAGGTAAAAAACTTACTGATACTACTCTTTCTTTTTGGTTACGAAGTATAATTCGTTTGGCTTATGAGACTGCAAGACAGCAGCCTCCTGAGAGAATTACGGCTCATTCCACAAGAGCTGTTTCCTCTTCTTGGGCTTTCAAAATGAAGCTTCTGTGGAACAAATTTGCAAGGCTGCAACTTGGTCTTCTCTACATACTTTTTCCAAATTTTTGCCTCGGCTGAGGCTTCCTTTGGGTAAAAGGTTCTTCAAGCGGTGGTGCCTTCTGTTTAGGACTGCCTGTCTTGTCCATCCCTATTTATCCGTGTCCTCTAGCTTGGGTATTTGTTCCAAACAGTAATTATTCAAGCTGTGGACTCACCATATCTTAGGAAAGAAAAACAAAATGTATGCTTACCTGATAAATTTATTTCCGGATACGTTGAGTCCACGGCCCCACCCTTTATTTTAAGACAGTTGTTCTTTTAAAATATAACCTCAGGCACCTCTACACCTTGTGTTACTCCTTTTTCTCCATTTCCCTTCGGTCGAATGACTGGGGGTTGTGGGTAAGGGAGTGATACTTAGCAGTTTAACTGTGGTGCTCTTTGCCTCCTCCTGCTGGCCAGGAGCGATATTCCCAACAGTAATTACTCAAGCCGTGGACTCACCATATTTGGAAAGAAAAACATTCAGGTAAGCATACATTTTGTTTTTTTCTTTAAATATTAAATAAAAATGTTTCATACAACAAAAAAAACAGATACACATTAATATTGAGTCATTTCTGACCCTGTCAATGTTTTCAGTATTGGTTACCAAACAATACTGAGGCACCTATATTATGGTATGATTAATGTCCTTAACTGTAGCCTAAATTGTATATTTTGTTATCTGAAGATACTTTCTCAAAAGTGGAAAAACAAATATTTAACTCAAATAACTAATAAGGAACAATGAGGGGTGAAGAAAAAACAACTAACAGTCCTAAGATGCTTCTCTTGCGACCTTCGAGGGGAATTATACACCTCCATGGAAGGGTAGTGGGGTGTTTTTGAGCCTTCTGAATGGGATATAATATAGTTATTTTGGACTGATGGACATCCCCCTGCAAAGCCACATGCCACCTCTCATAACAGGTGCTGTGTTAGTGTCATACAAGCTACTGGCAAATCTGAGCTATCCATATAATTGTATACGGTTTCACAAATAAGAGTGGGCAGTGGTGTGTATTGTGTCAGTGATGACTCAGTTTGTGTCACACAAACCACTGCCAAGTACCTGAGCAGGTGCTGTGATAGAATGCTAATGCTGATGCACGGTGCCCATACAGCATATGAAACACGAGTAAAGGCAGTTTTGCTATTATGAGAATATTACAGAAAGGCTTCTATTCCAAACTGAAATGCACCCACATACATTTCAGTTTTGACAATGATGTCCCTTTAATTGTTCCAAGGTAAGAAAGTCAGTTTCAATGAACTTTGTTTTGAATCCGCTAGTCAGAGCTATGATGGCTCATCGTTAGGCCACTTCCTCATGGAACTATCAATGAAAATGTGAAAGAAAAAAATACTTCTAGTAAAAACGAATAAAAGTATATTGCAAAAATGCTTCTATTCAAAAATTAAATGCACTTTAAAAGAACACAGTGCATTTCTTTCATACATAAGAAATAGCAGGATTTATATGGGTCAATCTGTCTTTTTTTTTTTTTGCCTGCAAAGTATTAAAAAAAAAACTGTTTAAAAACTAATACTGCAGTACTTTTTTTGTACGAATTCTCACTGGCTGATAAGGACAAAAAAAAAAATGACAAGAAAAGTGATTTATTCAGGACAGGAAACTGAGGGTTTTTTTAAAAAAAAAAATGAAATACCTTTTGAAATGCCCTCTTTTAGATGAAACAAAGAAAATAAAGGTAAATTGACAATTTCCTACTAAGAGCTCCATTTATTAAAGGGATAGTCTAGTCAAAAAGGAAATGTATGCTTACCTGATACATTTATTTCTTCTACGATATGACGAGTCCACGGATTTCATCCTTACTTGTGGGATATTAAACTCCTGCTAACAGGAAGTGGCAAAGAGCACCACAGCAGAGCTGTATATATAGCTCCTCCCTTCCCTCCACCTCCAGTCATTCGACCGAAGTTAGGAAGAGAAAGGAAAAGCCAAAGGTGCAGAGGTGACTGAAGTTTAACCAAAATATAACCTATACCTGTCTCAAAAAATGACAGGGTGGGCCATGGACTCGTCATATCGTAGAAAAAATACATTTATCAGGTAAGCATAAATTTCCTTTTCTTTTACAAGGTATGACGAGTCCACGGATTTAATCCATACTTGTGGGATATAATACCAAAGCTACAGGACACGGATGAAAGGGAGGGACAAGACAGGAACCTAAACGGAAGGCACCACTGCTTGAAGAACCTTTCTCCCAAAACCAGCCTCAGAAGAAGCAAAAGTATCAAATTTATCAAATTTGGAAAAAGTGTGAAGAGACGACCAAGTTGCAGCCTTGCAAATCTGTTCAAAAGAAGCATAATTTTTTGCCCATGAGGAAGCCCCAGCCCTAGTATAATGAGCCGTAATCCTTTCAGGAGGCTGTTGTCCAGCAGTCTCATACGCCAGACGGATGATACTCTTCAGCCAAAAAGAAAGAGAGGTAGCCGTAGCTTTCTGACCCCTACGCTTTCCAGAAAAAATAATGAATAATGAAGATGATTGACAGAAATCCTTAGCCGCCTGCAAGTAAAACTTCAGGGCACGGACCACGTCCAAGTTATGCAACATACGCTCCTTCTTAGAAGAAGGGTTAGGACATAATGAAGGAACAACAATTTCCTGATTAATATTCTTAATAGAAATAACCTTAGGAAGGAAAGCAGGTTTGGTACGTAAAACCACCTTATCGGAATGGAAGATAAGATAAGGTGAATCACATTATAATGCTGAAAGCTCCGAAACCCTACGAGCAGAAGAAATAGCAACCAAAAATAAAACTTTCCAAGATAAAAACTTAATATCTATGGAATGCATGGGTTCAAACGGAACTCCTTGAAGAACATTAAGAACTAAATTCAAACTCCAGGGTGGAGCAATTGGTCTAAACACAGGCTTAATTCTGGTTAGAGCCTGACAAAAAGACTGAACGTCTGGAACATCTGCCAAACGTTTGTGTAGTAAAATTGACAAAGCAGAGATGTGTCCCTTTAAGGAACTCGCTGATAACCCTTTCTCCAATCCTTCTTGGAGAAAAGACAGAATTCTGGGAATCTTAACGCTACTCCATGAGTAGCCTTTGGATTCACACCAAAAAATATATTTACGCCATATCTCATGATAGATCTTTCTAGTGACAGGCTTACGTGCCTGAATCAAAGTATCAATGACCAAATCAGAGAACCCCCGCTTAGATAAAATCAAGCGTTCAATCCCCAAGCAGTCAGTTGCAGAGAAACTAGATTTGGGTGTTGTAAGGGTCCCTGAATGAGAAGTTCCTGCCCCAATAGAAGCTTCCACGGCGGCAGAGAGGACATGTACACTAGATCGGCATACCAAGTCCTGCGAGGCCACGCAGGGGCGATTAGAATTACCGAAGCCCTCTCCTGTTTGATCTGAGCAATCACCCGAGGCAGGAGAGCAAACGCCACATAAGCTAGGTTGAACGACCAAGGCACTGTCAAGGCATCTATCAGTTCGGCCAGAGGATCCCTTGACCTGGATCCGTATCTTGGATGCTTGGCATTCTGACGAGATGCCATCAGATCCAACTCCGGTCTGCCCCATCTGAGGATCAGAGTGGCAAAGACCTCCGGATGGAGTTCTCACTCCCCCCGATTTAACGTCTGTCTGCTTAAAAAGTCCACTTCCCAGTTGTCCACTCCTGGGATGTAGATTGCTGACAGATAACAAGAGTGGGCCTCCGCCCACTGAATTATCTTGGATGCTATTGTCATTGCTAAGGAACTCCTTGTTCCTCCCTGATGATTGATGTAAGCCACAGTCGTGATGTTGTCCGACTGAAAGCGAATGAATTTGGCCAAAGCCAACTGAGGCCAACGCCTGAAGCGCATTGAATATTGCTCTCAATTCCAGAATATTGATTGGAAGAAGAGACTCCAACTGAGTCCACACACCCTGAGCCTTCAGGGAATTCCAGACTTCACCCCAACCTAGAAGGCTGGCGTCCGTCATCACTATCACCCATGAGGGTCTACAAAAACACGTCCCCTGGGACAGATGATCCTGAGACAACCACCAAAGAAAAGAGTCTCTTGTCTCCTGATCCAGATCTATCTGAGGAGACAAATTTGCATAATCTCCATTCCACTGTCTGAGCATGCTCAGCTGTAGTGGGCTGAGATGAAAACGAGCAAACGGAATGATATCCATTGCCACCACCATCAATCCAATTACCTCCATGCACTGGGCCACTGATGGCCGAGGATTGGACTGAAGGGATTGGCAGGTATTCAGAATCTTTAACTTTCTGACCTCTGTCAAGAAAATTTTCATGGATATGGAATCTACTAGAGTTCCCAGGAAGAGAACCTTGGTCTGTGGAATTAATTAACTCTTTTCTAGATTCATCTTCCACCCGTGAGTCCTCAGAAAGGACAGAACCATGTCTGTATGAGACTTTGTCAGATGGTAAGACGACGCCTGGATCAGAATATCGTCCAGATAAGGCACCACTACAATACCCCGCGGCCTGAGAACCGCCAGAAGGGACCCTAAAACCTTTGTGAAGATCCTGGTTGCTGTGGCCAACCCGAAGGGAAGAGCCACGAACTGAAAATGTTTGTCCAGGAAGGCAAACCTTAGGAACTGAAAAAATTGAAGAAATACAGAGGGCGACTCCTAGTACAGATCAGTTATCAATATATGGACCCACTAACTTCTCCCTTAGAAAGATACTCACAAAGTATAAAGCACACTGTAGTGCTATTGTAGCCTGCTGGGTATATTATAGTGGCCCAGCGCACATAATCACTCCGGTAATGTACTGTTCCAAGGCTTTGTGATGGTCAAATGAAAAAATTGGAGACTTCAGTTGATAAAAAGTTCTTTATATTAAGAAAATATAAAAACCATTGAATGAACAAATAAAAACTTTCAGTAAAACACGCTACGCGTTTCTCAGAGCTAACCACTCTGTTTCCTCAGGCAAGTAATACTGATCTATAGCTGAAGTCTCCTATTTATGTAACCTTTAACCAGTAAGGATGTGAGTTACACCCAATACACACCCCTTTTTTCAGATGTATATGCAATTGATTAATTCCATAGTACATCATTAGAGAATATAACATTTCATCTAATCTAATACATAATAATATTAGGATACAAACAGCTTTTCTAAAATATACATAGATGCAAAGATATACAATATATTGAGCACTCTAGTCAGGGACCTATACACAAGTCCGATAATGATTCGCCATATTGAACAGTCTTGTTTGTAAACAAAAAATGCTTGATCTAAATAAGCCTTATAATAGTTCTCCCCTTTGGTGATCTACATAACACACCGCATTCTTATTATTACGTTCGGTTACCTTAGAGTGCCACTTGTCCATATCATAGTAACAAAGCTCGCTGTTACAAAATACTGGCAAATTAAATCATGCAGGGTGTGTGAACTGTGGCCAATGACAGTGTGTTACTAAGTATCTATTATGGCGTCCGCTACAGAACTTCTAACTCAACCCTTATCCCTGCGTGTATTGGCAATTCTTATACACAAACACTATGTGTCTATTTCATATATTAATCCTCGTTGTCTTGATTAAGAGCAGGCAAAAAACCCAAATTCTATATAAAGAACTTTTTATCAACTGAAGTCTCCAATTTTTTCATTTGACCATCACAAAGCCTTGGAACAGTACATTACCGGAGTGATTATGTGCGCTGGGCCACTATAATATACCCAGCAGGCTACAATAGCACTACAGTGTGCTTTATACTTTGTGAGTATTTTTCTAAGGGAGAAGTTAGTGGGTCCATTTATTGCTAACCGATATGCACTAGGAGTCGTCCTCTGTATTTCTTCAATTTTTTCAGATCCCAACTACATTTCATCAGGAGGAGCTGCCCTGGCATCTGGTGCACAGTCAACTGGGACACTGTTGAGCTCCCAGACCGCTCACCTTGGCACTATCTTTGCCTTCACAATCTGTGAGTATAAAATCTATATTATTATATCTGTCCATTTACATATTGGCTACACTAGGAGGCGCCCTTTCTTCTTGTATAAAACCTTAGGAACTGATGATGATCCTTGTGGATAGGAATATGAAGGTATGCATCATTTAAGTCCACGGTAGTCATATATTGACCCTCCTGGATCAATGGCAGAATTGTTCGAATAGTCTCCATTTTGAAGGATGGGACTCTGAAAAACTTGTTTAGACTCTTTAGATCTAAAATGGGTCGAAACGTGCCCTCTTTTTTGGGGCCACGAAAAGATTTGAGTAAATCCCTTGTCCCTGTTCCAGTCTTGGAATGGGACGAATTACTCCCATAGTAGAGAGGTCTTTTACACAACGTAAGAACGCCTCTCTTTTTGTCTGGTTTGCAGACAATCGTGAAAGAAGAAACCTCCCCCTTGGGAGAGAACTTTTGAATTCCAGCTGATACCCTTGGGACACGATCTCCAGTGTCCAAGGATCCTGAACATCTCTTACCCAAGCCTGGGCAAAGAGAGAGAGTCTGCCCCCTACTTGATCCGGTCCCGGGTCGGGGGCCGCCCCTTCATGCTGTTTTGGTAGCAGCAGCTGGCCTATTGGGTTGGCCTGAGCAAAATTCCCTTCCTGCTTGGCGGAAGAAGAGGAAGAAGAGGGGACTCCTTTAAAGTTCCGAAATGAACGAAAATTATTTTGTTTACCCCTCAGTTTAGCAGTTCTATCCTAAGATAGGAGATGACCCTTACCTCCCGTAATGTCAGAAATTATCTCTTTCAAGTCAGGCCCAAATAGGGTCTTCCCCTTGAAAGGAATAGCCAAAAGCTTTGACTTAGATAACACATCAGCAGACCAAGATTTTAACCATAACGCTCTAAGCGCTAAAATAGCAAATCCGGCATTCTTAGCCGCCAATTTGGCAATCTGAAAGGCGGCATCTGTAATAAAAGAATTAGCCAGCTTAAGAGCTTTAATTCTATCTAAAATATCCTCTAAAGGAGTCTCAGTCTTAAGAGACTCTTCTAAAGCATCAAACCAGAAGGCCGCCGCAGTGGTAACGGGTACAATGCAGGCCGTTGGTTGTAAGAGTAAACCCTGATGAATAAACAATTTCTTTAGAAGACCCTCCAATTTCTTATCCATAGGTTCTTTAAAAGCACAGCTGTACTCAATAGGAATAGTTGTACGCTTTGCTAGGGTAGATATAGCTCCTTCCACCTTAGGGACTATTTGCCAAGAGTCCCGAACAGTGTCAGATATGGGATACATTTTTTTGAAATTAGGAGAGGGTGAGAACGGGATACCCGGTCTGTCCCATTCCCTCTTAATAATCTCCGAAATTCTCTTAGGAACCGGAATAACATCAGTGTAAGCAGGTACCTCTAAGTATTTGTCCATCTTACACAATTTCTCTGGTGGTACCACAATAGAGTCACAGTCATCCAGAGTCACTAAAACCTCCCGAAGTAACAAACGGAGGTGTTCAAGCTTAAATCTAAAGGACATGACGTCCGAGTCTGTCTGAGGTAACGCACTTCCCGAATCGGAAAGTTCCCCCTCAGACAGAAGTTCCCTGACCCCCAATTCAGATCCCTGTGAGGGTACATCGGAAATAGCTAACAAAGCATCAGAGGACTCAGCATTCACATTGACCTCTATCCTACTGTGTTTGCCCTGTAACACTGGAAACTTAGATAATACAGCCATATCCTGCAGAGTAAATGAATAAGACGCGGTTGAAGAACAAGGCGTCGCTTGGGTGGGCATTAAAAGTTGTGACACTTGGGGAGAAGTTAGTGGTATACCCTTATTCTCCTCAGACTGAGAATCATCCTTAGACATACTTTCTTTACATAAAATTTGTGTTTTACATTGTAAAGCCCTCTCAGTACACGAAGGACAAAAAACCAGAGGGGGTTCCACAGTGGCATCTAAACACATAGAGCAAGGAGTTTCCTCCTCAGTGTCAGACATGTTAAACAGACTAGCAATATTAATAATAGTCGTACCTTGCTAAAATTATTGAGCTCTGAATTCAAATTATATGCGAAAAAGATAATGCAAAAAAAATGTACTGCGCCTTTAAATTTTAAAAGCAACTATTTTTCGGAGATTTGCAAAAATGTGTTTGGACCAGAAAATATTATTTTAAAGTGCCCAAAATACTCAATTAGTATTGCATCCACTTGCTTAGATATGTAATAACACAATATATATCGATTATAACAGGAATTTATTTTTATCTAAATTTGGCCCCTGCACCACGCCACAGCTCTGCTGTGGCGCCTACCTGCCCCCCGGAATGCACTTGTTGTAGTCTGATAAGCTTGAAAAAAAAAACTTTGATAGGCCGAGACAACTTAGGCCCTAGAGCCCCAGCCTCTGCTAGTTATGCGATCCGGATGATACTGCGCGTCTGAGCGTGCGGAAATAGGCCCTGCCCACCGTGGGCGTTACTCTAAGCCTGACTAAGACCTGCATGGGTCGCAAGTAAAAACAACATGTCGACTGTAGAAAAAACATAAGCCATGTGCCCTCTTGTATACACAGAGAATATCGTAACCTTGCACTCCTTCAGGCCAATAAAAAAGTTAACAGCCCTTAAGAACACCGCAACTCCCAGCGCCCAGCCCAAAATAAGCCTCAAAGTTATTTTTACATACTTTGGCAAATAATATAAAGGGATTCCAGGTACACCATTTCCTTTCCTATAGTGTATACTGCTTACCCTTCCCCATATAGGGAAAAATGTCAGCCTGTTCTGATGCATCAAGTCTCCCCAGAAACAAAAGACTGAACATACCTCAATACTGCTTGTAGCAAGACACCGTTCTCCACACTGAAGATTTTCTTACACTACCTTCAGCTGTGCTGTGGGAACCATCATGGATCTTAGATAATGTTTGCTAAGATCATCAACATCAGGGCAGAAAATAAGATGTCTCCACTCCTCTTGGGAAGCAATAGACTGACGATTTCCCCCTGAGAAAAATAGTACTCACTGGCACCATTTTAAAATAAAAAAGGGAAGGGAGGAGCTATATATACAGCTCTGCTGTGGTGCTCTTTGCCACTTCCTGTTAGCAGGAGGTTAATATCCCACAAGTAAGGATGAAATCCATGGACTCGTCATATCTTGTAGAAGAAATTAAACTTTCATGATTTAGATAGAGCATGCAATTATTAGCAACTTTCTAATTTACTCCAATTATCAATTTTTCTTCGTTCTCTTGGTATCTTTATTTAAATATAAGCTTACGAGCCGGCCCATTTTTGGTTCAGACCTGGGTAGCACTTGCTGATTAGTGACTACATTTAGACACCAATTGGCAAGTGCTACCCAGGTGCTGAACCAAAAAATGGGCTGACTTGTAAGCTTACATTTTTGCTTTTTCAAATAAAGATACCAAGAGAACGAAGAAAAAATAATAACTGGAGTAAATTAGAAAGTTGCTTATAATTACATGATCTATTTTAATCATGAATGATTCATTTTAACTAGACTATCCCTTTAAGCAGTGGATGCTTCGAAGGCCCATTGTTTCAGGCTTGCCTGAAAGGGAAGTTAAGAAGCACACCTTAACCTGTCCGCCAAAATCATCCCGATACGATCTAAAAACTATCCATGCTAAATAGTTTCAAAATGTTGTCCTGAGTTTAGAAATACCCAATGTTAACCTCTTAAACTTCCCCAAAAGACCAGAGCATTTTTAGCATTTTTGCTATCACTCTATTTAAACAGAAATAGAGCCTTTTTTAATATTTACCTATCAAAACTATATATATATTTTTAGTAGACAACCAAAAGTATTGATCTAGGCCCTTTTTAGTATATTTCATGCCACCATTTCATCGCCAAATGCGATCAAATAAAAAAAATTGTTAACTTTTTCACAAACTTTAGGTTTCTCCATTGACATGACACAAATGGTTGTAAATGTTTCTCTGGGATCCCTTTTGTTCAGAAATAGCAGACATGTATGGCTTTGGCATTGGTTTTTGGTAATTAGAAGGCCACTAATTGCAGCTGCACACTTTTATTATTTCTAGCAGTGAAGGGGTTAATTAGGTAGCTTGTAAGGTTAATTTTAGTGTATATATTACCCTCCCACCTGACACTTCCCACCCCCTGATCCCTCTCAAACAGCTCTCTTCCCTCCCCCACCTCACCATGGTCAACCCCATTTTAAGTACTGGCAGAAAGTCTGCCAGTATGAAAATATAAGGCTTTTTTTCTTATATATATATATATTTTGTTTTATATTTTCTGCAGGTAGGCTCCCTCCCTTACCCCCCAACCTCCCTGATCCCCCCAAACAGCTCTCTAAACCTCCCTCCCCCACTAATTGCTGCCATCTTAGGTGCTATAATAAAAAAAAAAAAGAAGAAGCATTATAAAAAATAAAAAAACTTTTTCTGTAGTGTAGCTGCCCCCTACCTCCCCCTCTCTCATTTGCCCTCACCCCCTCCGAGATAATATTCCTACCCTCTAATCCCCTCTCCATGTCTAGGATCCCCCTCTCCCTCCTCCCCCCTCCTCTGCCGCTCCCAGAGAATGTATTTTCTGTAGTGTTGCGGTCCCACCTGTTCCCGCCCCTCCCGCGATGGGCCGCGCACCCGCCTCCCTCCTAACCCTCCCATACCACCAACGATCGTCACCATCGCTGCCCGATGCAGAGAGTTACTCTCCGGCAGGTACTGCACAATGCCTCAATGTCGAGGCATTGTGGCAATACTGTAAGAGCAGCTGAAGCTATCACTGATCACTTCCTGCGCTCGTTTTACCGGAGGACGTACCAGGTACGTCCATTGTCACTAAGTGACAATTTTTGCATGATGTACCTGGTATGTCCTCGGTCATTAAGGAGTTAAAAGGTATACAGAACAGTCTGTTTCATTGTTGTAATAAATAAAAGCACTTATCAGTGGATGATATCATCATTTTAAAATGGTCCGTGGTCTCTATAGGAAGGTAAAGGAATGGCTTTGCCTGTGAAGAGGTTGCTAGGAGACACTAGCTACAGACAGCTTCTTGCCCATACATGCTCAGTAGACTTTTGTTGCAAAAATAATGTGACAGAAGAACTTCAGTTATGTAATCTCCGCTCCCTTATCTCACTAAAGAAATTGGCTACACTGAGAATTTCTAAGTGCTCCTTTTGCAAGAAAACAAGTAAGTTGTTTTCTGTTTTAAACACAATCTGTTTCTTTTTATGTATAATTTGACTTACGTTTTTTTTAAATAAAGGAGCACTGTTTAAAGCGACAGTGTAGTCAAAATTTAAAACTTTTATGTTTCAGATAGGGCATGCAATTTTAAACAACTTTCCAATTTACTTTTATCATCAAATTTGTTTTGTTCTCTTGGCATTCTTTGTTGAAAGCTAAACCTAGGAAAAATCATATACCAATTTCCAAGCCCTTGAAGGCTGCCTCTTATCTCAGTGCATTTTGACATTTATAAGAAGGATGTTTGAATGAGCTGGATGAAGACATATTTTTGCCCTATATTGGAGGTGCTACATCTATTCATATGAGGGGATACTAGAAATAGTTTTTACTTGTAGAGACAATATTTGAAATTACAAAAGTATTATATACAAATAAACCTCAAATGAGCAATGCTTTAAGAATGCTGCAAATCAATACACACACAGGTGCAGAAACCAACATTTAATATAAACTGAGAAGAAAAAGATGAGTCAGATGCAGAGAAGCAAAGCAGTCTGCATGCTGTAATGAGGGTCATACAAAAAGCACAGGAGATATCCTTCTAACCCCTGGAGCCTAGCATCTGACTTACATCTCATGTCCTTTTATTACAGGTGTTTTGACAGTCTTGAAAACATAAAAATTTTAGGGGAGGGGGGGATTTTCTCTTTTGAAATAAGTAAAATACTTTATAACATCAAAATTTACTTCCTGCAAATGCCAGGGATTGTTACAAGATTGAATTGTTACAAGATTTGCTAAATAGTTTCCAGAATTAGAAAATGATGATCCTTGTGCACACAGTAGACAAAATAATTTGTGACAACAATACAGGGCCAGTAGACTGAAGCTGGCTATCTGAGGGCAGTTGTTGTAAACAAAACATGATTCCGTCTGCTGTCCCTTTAATCTGGCTCCTACTGGAGTTATCTAGACAGAGAGGTAGCCCTGTTGTCTGTAGTAGCCAATAAAGAGAAAGCAAAAAAAAGGAACATAAAAGTCAATATTATGCTGAAACTGCATAGCAAACCACTTGGCAATACAAAGTGTGCTGAAAAAGCCCATATTTACACTTACCTTAAAGGACCATTATACTTGACATTTCAACAGCGTATAAAATGTTTCATTATCGCAAGTGAAACATTATTGCAGTATACATTCATTATTTATTTTGCTGCCTTTTGCTGTAAAATACATCTAAAAATTGTGTTAGGGAAGTTTGGGTTAATACTTTTAGGCAACTTATGTAAGTTTTTGTTTACTTCACCCTCCCATGTTTGTAAAAGGTGGATTATCAGTTTTGCATCAACAATCATGATAGAAGTTGAATCAGTGCTAAACCACCTTAAGGAAATAGATAAGGGCAGGCTTCCCCAGTCTCTCTCAACTGCACATGTGCAAACAGAGTTCATGCTATGGGTTCATGCTATTTATCAAGCTCCATATGGAGCTTGAAGGGCCGTGTTTCTGGTGAGCCTTCAGACTCTCCAGAAACACCAGTTATGAAGCAGCTCCATAACCTGTCTGCCTGCTCTGAGGAGGCGGACAGACAATGCAGGAAATCAACCCGATCAAATACGATCGGGTTGAATGACACCCCCTGCTAGCGGCTGATTGGCCGCGAATCTGCAGGGAGCAGCATTGCACCAGCAGTTCACAAGTCTGAGAAAAATATGAAGGTTCAAAAGCATGCAGTTTACAAATTGTGTTTGGTGGTCCTTTAAGGAATATATCTTTTTCACAGCCAAACAGAAACAAACAATGTTGTGGCTAAAGATAAAGGGACAGTCTACTCCAGAATTTGCATTGTTTAAAATGATAGATAATCCCTTTATTACCCATTCCCCAGTTTTGCATAACCAACACAGTTATATTAACCCCTTAATGACAACTGACGTACCAGGTACGTCATGCATTAACAACCAGTTAATGACAATAGACGTACCTGGTACGTCAGTTGTCTAAGAGAGTGCTGGAAGCGATCGCAATCGCTTCCAGCAGCTCTCAGGGTATTGCAGTGATGCCTCCATATGGAGGCATCCTGCAATACCTTTTTAGAAGACTCCAATGCAGAGAGAGCCACTCTGTGGCCCTCTCTGCACCGGTAGCGATGGTGCCGGTTCGTTGGTGGGTGGGAGCATAACAGGGAGGCGGGTGGGCGGCCCATCGCTACCCGGCATCCGGTTCCTGTAAGTGCAATGTGCACGCCGGGTGCCGGGAGCGTGCGGGGGCACGCGTGCGCGCGCGCGATTAGCTGGCCACTGACACCAATGAGGAGGGAAGAGGGGGAAAAAAAGATTTTAAAAATATAAATATATAAGGATCTGGGAGGGGGAGGGGGTTGGGGTATTGTGGGGGGCTGCTACACTACAGAAAATATTAATAATTGCAAAAAGAGAAAAAGATACTTTTGTTTTTGGGGGCAAATTGGGTACTGGCAGACAGCTGCCAGTACCCAAGATGGCGGCAAATAGGTAGGGAGAGTGTTAGAGAGCTGGGGGGGATCATGGAGGTTGGGGCTAAGGCAGGGGTCCATCACAGCTAAAACATTTTATTTTTTTTTATTAAAAAAAAAGAAAAACTCCTTTTATTTAGTACTGGCAGACTTTCTGCCAGTACTTAAGATGGCGGGGACAATTGTGGGGTGGGGGAGGGAAGAGAGCTGTTTGGGAGGGATCAGGGGGTGGGATGTGTCAGGTGGGAGGCTGATCTCTACCCTAAAGCTAAAATTAACCCTGCAAGCTCCCTACAACCTACCTAATTAACCCCTTCACTGCTGGGCCATAATAGCACAAGCTGTTTGTAAATACTTTCAGTGAGAAACCTAAAATTGTGAAAAATGAATTTTTTTTTAATTGTTTGCTCGCATTTGGCGGTGAAATAGTGGCATAAAATATATCAAAATGGGCCTAGATCAATACTTGGGGTTGTCTACTACACTACCCTAAAGCTAAAATTAACCATGCAAGCTCCCTACAACCTACCTAATTAACCCCTTCACTGCTGGGCATAAATTTATGTGTGGTGCGCTGCAGCATTTAGCGGCCTTCTAATTACCAAAAAGCAACCCCAAAGCCATATAAGTCTGCTATTTCTGAACAAAGGGGATCCCAAAGAAGCATTTACAACCATTTGTGCCTTAATTGCAGAAGCTGTTTGTAAATAATTTCAGTGGGAAACCTAAAGTTTGTGACAAAATTTGTGAAAAAGTGAACTTTTTTTTTTATTTGATGACATTTGGCGGTGAAATGGTGGCATGAAATATACCAAAATGGGCCTAGATCAATACTTTGGGTTGTCTTCTAAAAAAAAAATATATACATGTCAAGGGATATTCAGGTTTTCCTGACAGATATCAGGGTTCCAATGTAACTAGCGCTAATTTTGAAAAAAAGGGGTTTGGAAATAGCAAAGTGCTACTTGTATTTATGGCCCTATAAATTGCAAAAAAAGCAAAGAACATGTAAACATTGGGTATTTCTAAACTCAGGACAAAATTTAGAAACTATTTAGCATAGGTGTTTTTTGGTGATTGTAGATGTGTAACAGATTTTGGGGGTCAAAGTTAGAAAAAGTGTGTTTTTTTCAATTTTTTCCTCATATTTTATATTTTTTTTATAGGAAATTATAAGATATGATGAAAATAATGGTATCTTTAGAAAGTCCATTTAATGGCAAGAAAAACGGTATATAATATGTGTGGGTACAGTAAATGTGTAAGAGGAAAATTACAGCTAAACACAAACACAGCAGAAATGTAAAAATAGCCTTTGTCATTAAGGGTAAGAAAATTGAAAAATGGTCTGGTCATTAAGGGGTTAATATAAGTTTAACTCTTTGATAACCTTATATCTAAGCCTTTGCAGACTGCCCATTATTTCAGTTCTTTTGACAAACCTGCATTTTAGCCAATCAGTGCTGACTCATAAATAACTCCACAGAAGTGAGCGCAATGTTATCTATATGGCACACATGAACTAGCACTGTCTAGCTATGAAAAACTGTCAAAATACTTAGAGATAAAAGGCGGCCTTCAAGGGTTCAAAAATTAGCATATGAGCCTACCTAGGTTTAGCTTTCAACTAGACATGTGCACATTAGTTTTGGTTCTTTTCGGATCAATTTAAATTCAGATACATTCAAATGCATTTGTTTCCGATTCATTCGGATTAAAATAAATTTCGGATGTATTCGTTTTGTAAATTCGGAGGTTCGGTATGTGTTATGTTGATTCAGATGGTTCCAAGTTTCACAAACAGAATTATTTTACTGTTCTATCTCATTAAAAAAAATGTAACAAATAAATCCCAACTAATTTGTATTTATTTGTTACAAATGCATTCGTATTAGTTTAATTTTGTTGCTCGGGTAATTCGGAAATTCGAATCAATTCGATTCTCCGAATTTGGCAAATTCTGCCGAGGAACAAGGAACAGTAGAAGAAATATCAGGGTGAAAAGGTGCCAAAAGAATATAAGGACGCCCCACATAAAATTACGGATGGGGAGCTGTGGACTCTTTCCATCAGAAGAAAAGGAAATTATCAGGTAAGCATAATTTATGTTTTGCTTCTTAAATGAAAAGTGTCCACAGCCTCATTCATTACTTTTGGGAAAACGATACCCAAGCTATAGAGGACACTGAGTGCCAAGACGGGAGGGTACAATAGGCCTGAACCTCTACCCAATAAAAAACCCCGCTTCGCCCGAAGCCGAGAAAATATTAAGAGAAAAAGCCCAAATGACACTGACTCGCAGTTAGTCCAGAAGCCAAACTAGAAACCGCAAACGGACTCGACTGAGCTAACAGTCCTCCAGGAGACACCGTCGCCCAACAAACAGTCCCCCACCGCTCATCTCCACAAATGAAGGAGAAATCAGCCGAAACCCCAAGGGAACAAGGCAAAGGAGAACCAAGGAGAACCAAGGAAACTGAAAGGTCCCCTAATACAAAAAAGAACACCTCCACAAGTGAGCCCAGCTCACAGAGACCCAAAGGGGCCCAAACAGGGAAAGGAGGCCACGCCTATACCAGGCGAAACCCTGGATAAGACCAAGCACAGAGACAGAACAGACGTCTCTCCAACATCCTGCAAGCACGGAATGCAACTGAAAAGGCAAAGTCCTCCCAGTGTCTGACCATAGAATACCCAGGAGAAAAACCCCAAGTTTGAGAACACAGAGACCATAACAGGATGACACAGAGGGTACTTGCGAGGAAGAAGAAGCAGTCAAGCAAGAAAGAGACCGCAAAAGCAACCCCCAGACAGATGGTACGCTCCAGGCAACCTAAGTCGCCGGACATACACAAATGTCCCTAAAATGAACATAAAACCTCAATCGAGGCCCCCGAGAAGGAGAGTATACCCTCAGAACCCGAAGGAAGAGTAAACCCTCTTCTAATCAATGGAGCAAGTTGAAAGGAAAATCTATACCCTAGCAGACTAAGCTAACCGGATAGACTCAACAAAGCTCACACATCCAGAGGAAACTGCAAAAACGCAGTGCCTTAGACCGCTCGGCCATCCTGACCTGCAGACCCACACCCAGCTGGACCAACCCAGCCTCAGGGATCCAAGAAAGGGGAACAAAAGAATACCAAAACAGGTACAGGAACAAGTGTAAGGATATCACAGCCATCCCCACAGAGTACAAGTACAACCCGACTCTGAAACCAGACAACAAGGCCATAGACCTAAGGATAATTTAAATAATGGCCCAACAAGTCTGCTTGGAGCCAGCAAGATCCCAGGGGGAACACCCACCTTTCCGCCTCCCATCCAGGAGAAGCCCCAAGCAAAGACTATCTCCATAGGGAGGAGAATATCCCCTAAAGAAAAGGGATGATGCCGGAAGGGCAACAACTGTTCTCAAGACCAGAAGCCACCGGCTAATGGGAAAAAAATTCCCAAAACAGATGTCATAGAAAAGGACTCCCCTACAAGTAGCTCGCCAAGCAGAGGCACAGCCAACCCATTCACCTGCAGAACATCAGGGAATCCATGGGAACACTGGCAAGCTGACCAGGGGAGTGCAACCCTAAGGTGCACCAGAAATTGGACATCAGATGGGTATGAACCAACCACCCTTGAGGCTCAAGCCACATGGCTAACCACCAGATGATATGGGCTACTCTGTGGCAAAGAGTAAAAAATATGAAAACTTGGCCAACCCTGACCAGGTTAGGTAGATGGAGCAAGGACATAGCCCAAATACCCACTACCGTGGAACACCCCAACCAGCCCTGAGATCCAAGATTCCAAAACCACCCAAGACTGGGTCAGGAAAAAGGCCAAGCGAAGCTTAAGCAACCGGAAGTCTCAGGGAGAAAGCCCGGTCCTGGCACCTAATAGTTCAGGCAAACCATACCCTAGAACTAAAAACCCCAACTGGCTAAAAAGTCAGACACAAAGGTATTGATGCATTTCCAGAGAATCTGAATAGCGAGAAGAACTCGAAAGCCCCGATCAAAGGAAGGAACCACCCCTAGCTAAAATCCGACGTTCCAAAGAGCAAGGCTAGAAGTCGTATGAAGATACTTCTCAGAGCCTCAGGACAACCGAGGGATACCTTGAGGTAAAAAAAATCCTACTAGCAGGACTAATCTCCCTACCACCTCCGCACAAGCAGAGGACACAAGGAAGAGAAAGGCACTAAGCCTACCCAGCTCTGGAAAACCCCGAGCTAGACAAAGTCCATCACCCGGAAACACAGATCCCTAAAAGGACATCCACTCACCCGGAGACAATGGAAGAAGACTCAAAGGTCTCTTATAACTCAGATAGACAGCACATGTCAAAGAGTAAGAGCTGCATCTAGATACACTATAAACAGCTTACACATACACCTGCAAGGTGTCAAGAGCTGCAACTGGTTTCAAACTGAAAATCTTCCGCATACTAGACATCTATCCTGTACAAGCTGTTGGATCAAGCCCAAAAGGACAAATCCAGAGGTCTAAAAAAATGAATGCCAAACTACTCAATTGTGGTAAGGGGAATTAAGCCCTCCTACCCTCCACCACATGGGGGAGGAAAACTCTAAGTTCTGATGAAATCAGATGTCAGCTAGAGTGACGCAGTGGAAAAACTCTCCTGCCCGGCCATCTATGACTGAAGGCTATAAGGACTGAAACAATCCTTCCCTCCTCACGGACCCACAGGTCCTCTCGAATGCTTAGTTGAATATGAAAAACAATGATAACCTGAGCACTCTACCAAACCAGCCGAGCAGAGCAGCGCCACATGTCTGAACAGCCACAAGACCGAACAAACCCGACAGGACCAGCCTGCACATAGGGTCCTAACCAGCAAGCTGAATAAATTCACCCTCGTAGGAGAAAAAACAGAAAACAGATATCTTTAACATAGGACTAACATGTCCAAAACAACTTCCGAAAAAGCAACAAAGAGTATCAATCCCAGAAGGTTCCCGAAGGAAACAAAAACAAGTATTTAGGCCTTTGTCTGGATTGTCTTTGCCTCCTCCTGGTGGCCAGGTTTTTATTTCCCAAAAGTAATGAATGCAGCTGTGGACTCTTTCCATTTAAGAAGAAAATTGCATGCCCTATCTCAATCATGAAGGTTTAATTTTGTGTAGACTGTTTCTTTAAAACTATTTCAAAGCAAAAAATGCAAGGGAGACTACCAGTTACATTAGAAACATTGTATTATCTATGTTTATAATGTAGCCGTTTGTCTCCTGTTTTTTTTCCCATCCTTTTTCATCTCTCTCTGGTAACTGGTTGACTAAGGCTACATTTTTTTTAAATGTCCTTTTATTTAACTAAACAAAGTAATTACAAAGGGACATAAAGGTCTCTACAATAGTAGAATCTATTGTAAATGTCATTACCTTACAAGAATGTACTTTCTGTAACTAAAAATGTATCCATTGTTCTGGAAAATGTAAAAGACATCACAGCATCCAACATTTTTATCTGCCCCCCCCGCTCATTACCCAGGTATATAATTCTGATTGGCTCTGATCAATTCCAAACACTGTACTGTGCAGGGTGAAAAAAGCCAGAGCAGCAGTGCCTTCAGGGTTTCCCACAAGAGAAACACTGGAGCTTTACGAGGTACGTAGGTATAAAGTATTACTTAAATGTCTGCATTGAATAGCTGCCTCTGAGATGATATTTCATGTAATTTTTACAGTAAACAAAACATGTAAATCATTCTTTACTTTTGAAGCAGAGACAAACATCCACATCAGAGCTTGAGAAAACCCATGGGCCTAAACAACTTAAAACTCAACCCGGCATAGGACCAGATTACAAGTGGAGCGCTAATTAACCCTGCCATTCAAGCGTTAATTGCGCTAAAAGTAAGCATTTTGCGCTCCTCGGGTTGCACTTGTATTACGAGTTGAAAGTAAACTGTTTTGGCTCGAGCCCAAAAAGCCGAACTTAGAATATTGTGTGAATGTTCATGTACACCCCATAGAAGTCAAAGGAGAAAAACATAATTTATGCTTACCTGATAAATTCCTTTCTCCTGTAGTGTAGTCAGTCCACGGGTCATCATTACTTCTGGGATATTAACTCCTCCCCAACAGGAAGTGCAAGAGGATCACCCAAGCAGAGCTGCTATATAGCTCCTCCCCTCTACGTCACACCCAGTCATTCGACCGAGAACCAAACGAGAAAGGAGAAACTATAGGGTGCAGTGGTGACTGGAGTATAATTTAAAAAATTTAGACCTGCCATAAAAAACAGGGCGGGCCGTGGACTGACTACACTACAGGAGAAAGGAATTTATCAGGTAAGCATAAATTATGTTTTCTCCTGTTAAGTGTAGTCAGTCCACGGGTCATCATTACTTCTGGGATACCAATACCAAAGCTAAAGTACACGGATGACGGGAGGGACAGGCAGGATCTTTATACGGAAGGGACCACTGCCTGAAGAACCTTTCTCCCAAAAACAGCCTCCGAAGAAGCAAAAGTGTCAAATTTGTAAAATTTGGAAAAAGTATGAAGAGAAGACCAAGTTGAAGCCTTGCAAATCTGTTCAACAGATGCCTCATTCTTAAAGGCCCAAGTGGAAGCCACAGCTCTAGTAGAATGAGCTGTAATTCTTTCAGGAGGCTGCTGTCCAGCAGTCTCATAGGCTAAACGTATTATGCTACGAAGCCAAAAAGAGAGAGAGGTAGCAGAAGCTTTTTGACCTCTCCTCTGTCCAGAATAAACGACAAACAGGGAAGAAGTTTGGCGAAAATCTTTAGTTGCCTGTAAATAAAATTTCAGGGCACGGACTACATCTAGATTGTGCAGAAGTCGTTCCTTCTTTGAAGAAGGGTTAGGACACAATGATGGAACAACAATCTCTTGATTGATATTCTTGTTAGTGACAACCTTAGGTAAGAACCCAGGTTTAGTACGCAGAACTACCTTATCTGAATGAAAAATCAGATACGGAGAATCACAATGTAAGGCTGATAACTCAGAGACTCTACGAGCCGAGGAAATAGCCATTAAAAACAGAACTTTCCAAGATAACAATTTAATATCAATGGAATGAAGGGGTTCAAACGGAACACCCTGTAAAACGTTAAGAACTAAATTTAAGCTCCATGGTGGAGCGACAGTTTTAAACACAGGCTTAATCCTGGCCAAAGCCTGGCAAAAAGCCTGAACGTCTGGAACTTCTGACAGACGTTTGTGTAAAAGAATGGACAGAGCTGAGATCTGTCCCTTTAAGGAACTAGCAGATAAACCCTTTTCTAAACCCTCTTGTAGAAAAGACAATATCCTAGGAATCCTAACCTTACTCCATGAGTAACTCTTGGATTCGCACCAATGTAAGTATTTATGCCATATTTTATGGTAAATCTTTCTGGTAACAGGTTTCCTAGCCTGTATTAAGGTATCAATTACTGACTCCGAAAATCCACGCTTTGATAACATCAAGCGTTCAATTTCCAAGCAGTCAGCTTCAGAGAAATTAGATTTTGATGTTTGAAAGGACCCTGAATTAAAAGGTCCTGTCTCAGAGGCAGAGACCAAGGTGGACAGGATGACATGTCCACTAGATCTGCATACCAGGTCCTGCGTGGCCATGCAGGCGCTATTAGAATCACCGATGCTCTCTCCTGTTTGATCCTGGCAATCAATCGAGGAAGCATCGGGAAGGGTGGAAACACATAGGCCATCCCGAAGGTCCAAGGTGCTGTCAAAGCATCTACCAGGACCGCTCCCGGGTCCCTGGACCTGGACCCGTAACAAGGAAGCTTGGCGTTCTGGCGAGACGCCATGAGATCTATCTCTGGTTTGCCCCAAAGACGAAGTATTTGGGCAAAGACCTCCGGATGAAGTTCCCACTCCCCCGGATGAAAAGTCTGACGACTTAGAAAATCCGCCTCCCAGTTCTCCACTCCAGGAATGTGGATCGCTGACAGGTGGCAAGAGTGAGACTCCGCCCAGCGAATTATCTTTGATACTTCCATCATCGCTAGGGAGCTTCTTGTCCCTCCTTGATGGTTGATGTAAGCTACAGTCGTGATGTTGTCCGACTGAAACCTGATGAACCCCCGAGTTGTTAACTGAGGCCAAGCCAGAAGGGCATTGAGAACTGCTCTCAATTCCAGAATGTTTATTGGAAGGAGACTCTCCTCCTGAGTCCATGATCCCTGAGCCTTCAGGGAATTCCAGACAGCGCCCCAACCTAGTAGGCTGGCGTCTGTTGTTACAATTGTCCAATCTGGTCTGCTGAATGGCATCCCCCTGGACAGATGTGGCCGAGAAAGCCACCATAGAAGAGAATTTCTGGTCTCTTGATCCAGATTCAGAGTAGGGGACAAATCTGAGTAATCCCCATTCCACTGACTTAGCATGCACAATTGCAGTGGTCTGAGATGTAGGCGTGCAAAGGGTACTATGTCCATTGCCGCTACCATTAAGCCGATTACCTCCATGCATTGAGCCACTGACGGGTGTTGAATGGAATGAAGGACACGGCAAGCATTTTGAAGCTTTATTAACCTGCCTTCTGTCAGGTAGATCTTCATTTCTACAGAATCTATAAGAGTCCCCAAGAAGGGAACTCTTGTGAGTGGAAAGAGAGAACTTTTCTCTTCGTTCACCTTCCACCCATGCGACCTTAGAAATGCCAGTACTAACTCTGTATGAGACTTGGCAGTTTGAAAGCTTGACGCTTGTATCAGAATGTCGTCTAGGTACGGAGCCACCGAAATTCCTCGCGGTCTTAGCACCGCCAGAAGAGCGCCCAGAACTTTTGTGAAGATTCTTGGAGCCGTAGCCAATCCGAATGGAAGAGCTACAAACTGGTAATGCCTGTCTAGGAAGGCAAACCTTAGATACCGGTAATGATCTTTGTGAATCAGTATGTGAAGGTAAGCGTCCTTTAAATCCACTGTGGTCATGTACTGACCCTTTTGGATCATGGGTAAGATTGTCCGGATAGTTTCCATTTTGAACGATGGAACTCTTAGGAATTTGTTTAAGATCTTTAAATCCAAGATTGGTCTGAAGGTTCCTTCTTTCTTGGGAACCACAAACAGATTTGAGTAAAATCCCTGTCCGTGCTCCGACCACGGAACCGGGTGGATCACTCCCATTAGCAAAAGATCTTGTACACAGCGTAGAAACGCCTCTTTCTTTATTTGGTTTGTTGACAACCTTGAAAGATGAAATCTCCCTTTTGGGGGAGAGGTTTTGAAGTCCAGAAGATATCCCTGAGATATGATCTCTAACGCCCAGGGATCCTGGACATCTCTTGCCCAAGCCTGGGCGAAGAGAGAAAGTCTGCCCCCCACTAGATCCGTTCCCGGATCGGGGGCCCTCAATTCATGCTGTCTTAGGGGCAGCAGCAGGTTTTCTGGCCTGCTTGCCCTTGTTCCAGGACTGGTTAGGTTTCCAGCCTTGTCTGTAGCGAGCAACAGCTCCTTCCTGTTTTGGTGCAGAGGAAGTTGATGCTGCTCCTGCCTTGAAGTTACGAAAGGCACGAAAATTAGACTGTCTAGCCCTAGGTTTGGCTCTGTCTTGAGGCAGGGCATGGCCTTTACCTCCTGTAATGTCAGCGTAATTTCTTTCAAACCGGGCCCGAATAAGGTCTGCCCTTTGAAAGGTATGTTAAGTAATTTAGATTTAGAAGTAACATCAGCTGACCAGGATTTTAGCCACAGTGCTATACGTGCCTGAATGGCGAATCCGGAATTCTTAGCCGTAAGTTTAGTTAAATGTATTACGGCATCAGAAATAAATGAATTAGCTAGCTTAAGGGTTTTAAGCTTGTGTGTAATCTCATCTAATGGAGCTGAGTCAAGGGTCTCTTCCAGAGACTCAAACCAAAATGCTGCCGCAGCCGTGACAGGCGCAATGCATGCAAGGGGTTGCAATATAAAACCTTGTTGAACAAACATTTTCTTAAGGTAACCCTCTAACTTTTTATCCATTGGATCTGAAAAGGCACAGCTATCCTCCACCGGGATAGTGGTACGCTTAGCCAAAGTAGAAACTGCTCCCTCCACCTTAGGGACCGTTTGCCATAAGTCCCGTGTGGTGGCGTCTATTGGAAACATCTTTTTGAATATAGGAGGGGGTGAGAAAGGCACACCGGGTCTATCCCACTCCTTAGTAACAATTTCAGTAAGTCTCTTAGGTATAGGAAAAACGTCAGTACTCGTCGGTACCGCAAAATATTTATCCAACCTACACATTTTCTCTGGTATAGCAACTGTGTTACAATCATTCAGAGCCGCTAACACCTCCCCTAGTAATACACGGAGGTTTTCCAGCTTAAACTTAAAATTTGAAATGTCTGAATCCAGTTTATTTGGATCAGATCCGTCACCCGCAGAATAAAGCTCTCCGTCCTCATGTTCTGCAAATTGTGACGCAGTATCTGACATGGCCCTAATATTATCAGCGCACTCTGTTCTCACCCCAGAGTGATCTCGCTTACCTCTAAGTTCTGGTAATTTAGACAAAACTTCAGTCATAACATTAGCCATGTCCTGTAGTGTGATTTGTAATGGCCGCCCTGAAGTACTCGGCGTTACCATATCACGCACCTCCCGAGCGGGAGATGCAGGTACTGACACGTGAGGCAAGTTAGTCGGCATAACTTCCCCCTCGTTGTTTGGTGAATGATGTTCAATTTGTACAGAATGACTTTTATTTAAAGTAGCATCAATGCAATTAGTACATAAATTTCTATTGGGCTCCACCTTGGCTTTTGCACATATAGCACAGAGATATTCCTCTGAGTCAGACATGTTTAACAAACTAGCAAGCTTGGAAATACTTTTCACTCAATTTACAAGTAATATGAAAAACGCACTGTGCCTTTAAGAAGCACAGAAAAAAATTATGACAGTTGAATAACAATGAACCGGAGAAATTATAAAAAACAAATTTTTCCCGGTAAAGGCATACATTTAGCAAGGATTGCCCCCATTAGCAATGGATAACTAACCCTTAATAGCAGAAAAAAATGTACAAAATATAAACGTTTTTTATCACAGTCAAAGCACAATCTCACAGGTCTGCTGTGAGTGATTACCTCCCTCAAAATAATTTTTGAAGACCCTTGAGCTCTGTAGAGACGATCCGGATCATGCAGGGAGAGAAACAGACTTTTGACTGAATTTCTGATGCGTAACAAAAGCGCCAAAATAGGCCCCTCCCCCTCACACACAGCAGTGAGGGAAGTTCAGTAAACTGTCTTAAATTAAAATAAACGACAGCCAAGTGGAAAAACAGTGCCCAAAACAATTTTTCACCCAGTACCTCAGATAATCAAACGATTTAGCATGCCAGCAAAAACGTTTAAAATCAAATAACATGAAATGTCATTAAACAGCCTGTTGCTAGACGTTCCCACTGCAAGTTAGGATAAAAGTTATATGCATATAGTATTATCCCAGTGAAGTGCCATTCCCCAGAATACTGAAGTGTACACATATATACATAACAGCCTGATACCAGTTGCTACTACTGCATTTAAGGCTGAACTTACATTATATCGGTATTGGCAGTATTTTCTCAGTCAATTCCATTCCTCAGAAAATAATATACTGCAACATACCTCTTTGCAGGTGAACCTGCCCGCTGTCCCCTGATCTGAAGTTTACCTCACTCCTCAGAATGTCCGAGAACAGCAAAATGAATCTTAGCTACGCCGGCTAAAATCATTCAAAAACTCAGGTAGATTCTTCTTCAAATTCTACCTGAGAAGGAACAACACACTCCGGTGCTGTTTTAAAATAACAAACTTTTGATTGAAGATATAAAAACTAAGTATAATCACCACAGTCCTCTCACACATCCTATCTATTAGTTGGGTGCAAGAGAATGACTGAGTGTGACGTAGAGGGGAGGAGCTATATAGCAGCTCTGCTTGGGTGATCCTCTTGCACTTCCTGTTGGGGAGGAGTTAATATCCCAGAAGTAATGATGACCCGTGGACTGACTACACTTAACAGGAGAAAAACTGATTGCATATTCTCATGTGCACTAACCCGATATGAAAATATGAATATTTCACATTCCAATGTTCTTTACATAGAATATCTTCTATTTATTTATAAATAAATATTTCTACATATATTGGATGTTTTGTTGGTGTGTACATATGTGCCGATGTTCGCTGCAGCTCGCCTCTGGCGGGCTGAATTCCACTGCCGGGATTCAGCATTGCCCACGAGCGCTATTTTGCACTTGCGTGCAATCCCGCCCCCTGCCCTTGCACAGCCAATCACACGTGGGCAGGCATTGTCAATCACCTCTGGTTGCCGAAGAGGTGGCGAAAGGTTAGGGAAGCAGCGGTCTGTTGACCGTTGCTTCTTAAATACAGACCAAAGGTTCTCGTAGGGGGGGCGAAGCCTGCCGAAAGCTTTGATAAAGCGACCCCAAAGGATATCACCATTGTGCCCTCTGTCCTGAACTCTAAAAATGGTTCGCTGGCTCCTAAAAGCTCGATTTCATTAGAAGAATATATTTTTATTAATTAAATGCCATTTTTTCATGCACCTGGCACAATCTTAGGCTGCTCCTGAGCAGGACATGGACAGTGATTGTGGATACATACATATTCCACCCCCCAATTGGTTTATACCACTATTGATTACTACTAAGTTACTTTGAGGGGCCCTTAAAACAAGAACAAAAGTGCACTGGGGCCCTCTGTAGAGTAGGTTTGTTACAGCATTTGACTCCATGCATGGATAAGTCACATTAAAAAAGGTGGGTGTAAAAATAAAACAAAATTGAAAATGTTATTTATTTCCTATGGCATGGAGAGTCCACGATTTCATTCTAATTACTAGTTGGATATTCAACTCCTGGCCAGCAGAAGGAGGCAAAGAGCACCCCAGCAGAGCTGGACTTCTCTTACCCATAATTCCCAGTCATTATTTGCCTTGAACATCGAGAGGATGTGTGAAAATGGTGTCTGAAGATAATCCTTTAATTAATTAATCAATCCTGCAAGGATTGGGGCTATGCTGTGTCCATGTACAGGTAAATCTCTTTAGTAAGAGTAATGGTGGCTTTTAGCAGTTGGAAGACAGCGAGGTAGTCTTTGCTTACCTTCCAACATTTATGCTACTCCTATATAGAAAACCAGGTTTGGTTACTCTGATTTTTCCTTTCTCTCCATGTCCCTGCTAGTGGTCGATTGAGGCTGACAGATTTTGACACTACACTTTTCTCTTTATGGTAACACTAATTCTTTTACTAGTTTTATTGTTAATCTTATAGAGGGTGGGGGGACATTTTACATAGCTGTTATTAAATCCAGGAATGAAAGACAAACTTGAGGAGAGAAAGTCAAAATTTGTCTAATTTATGTACAGTTCCAAATTGAAAAGATAATATATATCATGCCATTGTCCTTTTAATGCAATTAAATTATTTTTGCTTAATTGCAGCATAGCTCTAACCATTCATAAATGAATAGGATAAAAGAATAACAGAATTTATGTTTACCTGATAAATTACTTTCTCCAACGGTGTGTCCGGTCCACGGCGTCATCCTTACTTGTGGGATATTCTCTTCCCCAACAGGAAATGGCAAAGAGCCCAGCAAAGCTGGTCACATGATCCCTCCTAGGCTCCGCCTACCCCAGTCATTCGACCGACGTTAAGGAGGAATATTTGCATAGGAGAAACCATATGTTACCGTGGTGACTGTAGTTAAAGAAAATAAATTATCAGACCTGATTAAAAAAACCAGGGCGGGCCGTGGGCCGGACACACCGTTGGAGAAAGTAATTTATCAGGTAAACATAAATTCTGTTTTCTCCAACATAGGTGTGTCCGGTCCACGGCGTCATCCTTACTTGTGGGAACCAATACCAAAGCTTTAGGACACGGATGAAGGGAGGGAGCAAATCAGGTCACCTAAATGGAAGGCACCACGGCTTGCAAAACCTTTCTCCCAAAAATAGCCTCAGAAGAAGCAAAAGTATCAAATTTGTAAAATTTAGAAAAAGTGTGCAGTGAAGACCAAGTCGCTGCCTTACATATCTGATCAACAGAAGCCTCGTTCTTGAAGGCCCATGTGGAAACCACAGCCCTAGTGGAGTGAGCTGTGATTCTTTCAGGAGGCTGCCGTCCGGCAGTCTCATAAGCCAATCGGATAATGCTTTTAATCCAGAAGGAGAGAGAGGTAGAAGTTGCTTTTTGACCTCTCCGTTTACCAGAATAAACAACAAACAAAGACAAAGTTTGTCTGAAATCCTTAGTAGCTGCTAAGTAAAATTTGAGAGCACGAACTACATCCAAGTTGTGCAACAAACGTTCCTTCTTTGAAACTGGATTAGGACACAAAGAAGGCACAACTATCTCCTGGTTAATGTTTTTGTTAGAAACAACTTTTGGAAGAAAACCAGGTTTAGTACGCAAAACCACCTTATCTGCATGGAACACCAGATAAGGAGAAGAACACTGCAGAGCAGATAATTCTGAAACTCTTCTAGCAGAAGAAATTGCAACCAAAAACAAAACTTTCCAAGATAATAACTTAATATCAACGGAATGTAAGGGTTCAAACGGAACCCCCTGAAGAACTGAAAGAACTAGGTTGAGACTCCAAGGAGGAGTCAAAATTTTGTAAACAGGCTTGATTCTAACCAGAGCCTGAACAAAGGCTAGAACATCTGGCACAGCTGCCAGCTTTTTGTGAAGTAACACAGACAAGGCAGAAATCTGTCCCATCAAGGAACTTGCAGATAATCCTTTTTCCAATCCTTCTCGAAGGAAGGATAGACTCTTAGGAATCTTAACCTTGTCCCAAGGGAATCCTGCAGATTCACACCAACAGATATACCAAATTATGTGGTAATTTTTCTGGTTACAGGCTTTCAGGCCTGAACAAGAGTATTAATAACAGAATCTGAGAACCCTCGCTTTGATAAGATCAAGCGTTCAATCTCCAAGCAGTCAGCTGGAGTGGGTCGAACGGACCTAGAACAAGAAGGTCTCTCAAAGGTAGCTTCCATGGTGGAGCCGATGACATATTCACCAGATCTGCATACCAAGTCCTGCGTGGCCACGCAGGAGCTATCAAAATCACCGACGCCCTCTCCTGATTGATCCTGGCTACCAGCCTGGGGATGAGAGGAAACGGCGGGAACACATAAGCTAGTTTGAAGGTCCAAGGTGCTACTAGTGCATCCACTAGAGCCGCCTTGGGATCCCTGGATCTGTACCCGTAGTAAGGAACTCTGAAGTTCTGACGAGAGGCCATCAGATCCATGTCTGGAATGCCCCACGGTTGAGTGACTTGGGCAAAGATTTCCGGATGGAGTTCCCACTCCCCCGGATGCAATGTCTGACGACTCAGAAAATCCGCTTCCCAATTTTCCACTCCTGGGATGTGGATAGCAGACAGGTGGCAGGAGTGAGACTCCGCCCATAGAATGATTTTGGTCACTTCTTCCATCGCTAGGGAACTCCTTGTTCCCCCCTGGTGGTTGATGTATGAACTTGGCCCTCGCTAGCTGAGGCCAAGCTTTGAGAGCATTGAATATCGCTCTCAATTCCAGAATATTTATCGGTAGAAGAGATTCTACCCGAGACCAAAGACCCTGAGCTTTCAGGGATCCCCAGACCGCGCCCCAGCCCATCAGACTGGCGTCGGTCGTGACAATGACCCACTCTGGTCTGCGGAAGGTCATCCCTTGTGACAGGTTGTCCAGGGACAGCCACCAACGGAATGAGTCTCTGGTCCTCTGATTTACTTGTATCTTCGGAGACAAGTCTGAATAGTCCCCATTCCACTGACTGAGCATGAACAGTTGTAATGGTCTTAGATGAATGCGCACAAAAGGAACTATGTCCATTGCCGCTACCATCAAACCTATCACTTCCATGCACTGCGCTATGGAAGGAAGAGGAACGGAATGAAGTATCCGACAAGAGTCTAGAAGTTTTGTTTTTCTGGCTTCTGTCAGAAAAATCCTCATTTCAAAGGAGTCTATAATAGTTCCCAAGAAGGGAACCCTCGTTGACGGAGATAGAGAACTCTTTTCCACGTTCACTTTCCATCCGTGAGATCTGAGAAAGGCCAGGACAATGTCCGTGTGAGCCTTTACTTGAGGAAGGGACGACGCTCGAATCAGAATGTCGTCCAAGTAAGGTACTACAGCAATGCCCCTTGGTCTTAGCACCGCCAGAAGGGACCCTAGTACCTATGAGAAAATCCTAGGAGCAGTGGCTAATCCGAAAGAAAACGCCACGAACTGGAAATGCTTGTCCAGGAATGCAAACCTTAGGAACCGATGATGTTCCTTGTGGATAGGAATATGTAGATACGCATCCTTGAAATCCACCTTGGTCATGAATTGACCTTCCTGGATGGAAGGAAGAAGTGTTCGAATGGTTTCCATCTTGAACGATGGAACCTTGAGAAACTTGTTCAAGATCTTGAGATCTAAGATTGGTCTGAACGTTCCCTCTTTTTTGGGAACTATGAACAGATTGGAGTAGAACCCCATCCCTTGTTCTCCTAATGGAACAGGATGAATCACTCCCATTTTTAGCAGGTCTTCTACCCAATGTAAGAATGCCTGTCTTCTTATGTGGTCTGAAGACAACTGAGACCTGTGGAACCTCCCCCTTGGAGGAAGCCCCTTGAACTCCAGAGAATAACCTTGGGAGACTATTTCTAGCGCCCAAGGATCCAGAACATCTCTTGCCCAAGCCTGAGCGAAGAGAGAGAGTCTGCCCCCCACCAGATCCGGTCCCGGATCGGGGGCCCGCATTTCATGCTGTCTTGGTAGCAGTGGCAGGTTTCCTGGCCTGCTTTCCTTTGTTCCAGCCTTGCATAGGTCTCCAGGCTGGATTGGCTTGAGAAGTATTACCTTCCTGCTTAGAGGACGTAGCCCTTGGGGCTGATCCGTTTCTGCGAAAGGGACGAAACTTAGGTTTATTTTTGGTCTTGAAAAGACCTATCCTGAGGAAGGGCGTGGCCCTTGCCCCCAGTGATATCAGAGATAATCTCTTTCAAGTCAGGGCCAAAGAGTGTTTTCCCCTTGAAAGGAATGTCAAGCAATTTGTTCTTGGAAGACGCATCCGCTGCCCAAGATTTTAACCAAAGCGCTCTGCGCCACAATAGCAAACCCAGAATTTTTTCGCCGCTAACCTAGCCAATTGCAAGGTGGCGTCTAGGGTGAAAGAATTAGCCAATTTAAGAGCACGAATTCTGTCCATAATCTCCTCATAAGAAGAAGAATTACTAATAATCGCCTTTCCTAGCTCATCAAACTAGAAACACGCGGCTGCAGTGACAGGGACAATGCATGCAATTGGTTGTAGAAGGGAACCTTGCTGAACAAACATCTTTAGCAGACCTTCTAATTTTTTATCCATAGGATCTTGGAAAGCACAACTATCTTCTATGGGTATAGTGGCGCGCTTGTGTAGAGTAGAAACCGCCCCCTCGACCTTGGGGACTGTCTGCCATCAGTCCTTTCTGGGGTCGACTATAGGAAAACAATTTTATAAATATGGGGGGAGGTACTAAAGGTATACCGGGCCTGTCCCATTCTTTACTAACAATGTACGCCACCCGCTTGGATATAGGAAAAGCTTCGGGGGGCCCCGGGGCCTCTAAGAACTTTTCCATTTTACATAGTGGTTCTGGAATGACCAGATAATCACAATCATCCAAATTGGATAACACCTCCTTAAGCAGAGCGCGGAGATGTTCCAACTTAAATTTAAAAGTAATCACATCAGGTTCAGCTTGTTGAGAAATGTTTCCTGAATCTGAAATTTCTCCCTCAGACAAAACCTCCCTGGCCCCCTCAGACTGGTGTAGGGGCCCTTCAGAAACCATATCATCAGCGTTCTCATGCTCTACAGAATTTTCTAAAACAGAGCAGTCGCGCTTTCGCTGATAAGTGGGCATATTGGCTAAAATGTTTTTGATAGAATTATCCATTATAGCCGTTAAATGTTGCATAGTAAGGAGTATTGGCGCACTAGATGTACTAGGGGCCTCCTGTATGGGCAAGACTGGTGTAGACGAAGGAGGGGATGATGCAGTACCATGCTTACTCCCCTCACTTGAGGAATCATCTTGGGCATCATTTTTACTAAATTTTTTTATGACATAAAATACATATAGTTAAATGAGAAGGAACCTTGGTTTCCCCACAGTCAGAACACAATCTATCTGGTAGTTCAGACATGTTAAACAGGCATAAACTTGATAACAAAGCACAAAAAACGTTTTAAAATAAAACCGTTACTGTCACTTTAAATTTTAAACTAAACACACTTTATTACTGCAATTGCGAAAAAGTATGAAGGAATTGTTCAAAATTCACCAAAATTTCACCACAGTGTCTTAAAGCCTTAAAAGTATTGCACACCAAATTTGGAAGCTTTAACCCTTAAAATAACGGAACCGGAGCCGTTTTTATATTTAACCCCTTTACAGTCCCTGGAATCTGCTTTGCTGAGACCCAACCAAGCCCAAAGGGGAATACGATACCAAATGATGCCTTCAGAAAGACTTTTCTATGTATCAGAGCTTGCTGTCCTCAAAAACAAGTGCGCCATACCGGCGCGAAAATGAGGCTCTGACTATGATTAGGGAAAGCCCCTAAAGAATAAGGTGTCTAAAACAGTGCCTGCCGATATAATCATATCAAAATACCCAGAATAAATGATTCCTCAAGGCTAAATATGTGTTAATAATGAATCGATTTAGCCCAGAAAAAGTCTACAGTCTTAATAAGCCCTTGTGAAGCCCTTATTTACTATCTTAATAAACATGGCTTACCGGATCCCATAGGGAAAATGACAGCTTCCAGCATTACATCGTCTTGTTAGAATGTGTCATACCTCAAGCAGTAAGAGACTGCACACTGTTCCCCCAACTGAAGTTAATTGCTCTCAACAGTCCTGTGTGGAACAGCCATGGATTTTAGTTACGGTGCTAAAATCATTTTCCTCATACAAACAGAAATCTTCATCTCTTTTCTGTTTCTGAGTAAATAGTACATACCAGCACTATTTTAAAATAACAAACTCTTGATTGAATAATAAAAACTACAGTTAAACACTAAAAAACTCTAAGCCATCTCCGTGGAGATGTTGCCTGTACAACGGCAAAGAGAATGACTGGGGTAGGCGGAGCCTAGGAGGGATCATGTGACCAGCTTTGCTGGGCTCTTTGCCATTTCCTGTTGGGGAAGAGAATATCCCACAAGTAAGGATGACGCCGTGGACCGGACACACCTATGTTGGAGAAATAATGTTTATTCATTAAAAAAATTAAACCAGTGGGACATAATTACAGAGGTAATCTGTGCTAAGCAGAGAGTTACTGTGTATATTGGGATATAAATTCCAATTAGCCTATTAGTGTTATGGATTTAAAATCAAACTATCACATCTGGGGGTCAGTGTTTTTTTGTTTTTTTTCCCTTTGCTGGAAAACAGTTGTAAAGTGCTGCAGATCTGTATGATGAGTTAAACAGAGTGTGTGTATGTATGTATGTGTGTGCTTATGTACAGTATGTGTATGTATGTTGTGTATGTGTGCGTGTGTGTATGTGTGAACATATGTGTTTGTCGCTACTTTTTAGAATAGTTACACTGTATGCTAGTTTGTGGCAATATATTTCTGGCAATTTATTGAAATGGGCATGAACTAAACATCCCAGATGTGAGCTATGTGGTATTATCCTCACATAAGCACGTACCCCCATAAACTACTGTTCCACTAATTAGCATACTTAATCATTCTGAAAAGGTTGTTTATCTTAAAGGGACATTCACATATTTTATGTCATTTATATGAAAGATCAGCATTTAACCAACAGAGTTAGAATGAAATATCTATCAGCCAATCAGCATTAGTAGGAACTACCGATCTACCAATATGTGTTAGTAGGAAATACACAGCTGTTACTGCTGTATCAGACTAATGTATTATAATGGATACATTTGTGACTAGGTATTAGTGACTCGGGAGGTAAAGGGGGGCCTTTACCGTTTGGGGGTGAGATAATGGGCATGTCAGGTTGTTTGTGGGAGTGTCTAGCCGGTCTATGGGTGGGGCTATGGGAAATTCTGAAAACAGGGACATAATGGCTCTCTCAGAGGGACAGCACTCAGAATTGGGGACTGTTGCTCTGAAATAGGGATAGTAAATAAAGTAAAGTGGGGTAGTTAATGTACTTTACATTGAAACAGCTATTAATTCACATATTGGGCCAGATTACAAGTGGAGCGCAAAATATCACTTTCGAGAGTGCAATATTTGTGCTCCACTCAGTAATACCAGTACATGCAACCGTGCGCTGGCATTACAAGTTAGGCGCAACACGAACGAGACCTTGCGTTCGCATTGCACGGAAGCTCCAATGGGAGCCTCATTCTCATGCGTCAAAAAAAAAAAAACACCCTACAATATACTTTATTTTGGTGGCAATTGGGGGATATTTGATCTCTGGTTAATTTTCGGAGCACTAATTGCTACCACAAGCTCGCGGTAGCAATAACCAGCCACTTGTAATGGTTGGTTATTTATTGCGCACCCGTAAACAGGTGAATGTAAATTTGCACTCCACTTGTAATCTAGATGATTGTCAGGCAAAAAAACAAGCCTTTAAATGCTTCTCTTTCATATGAATGATACAAAAGTCTTGAGTAACTGATAATTACTTATAAAAGTATTGTAGTACTATAGTCATATGCCTTTAAAAAGATACACATTGTGACACTTCGAGTTAAAGGGACAGTGAACACCTTGATATTTTAATAAAAATATTTAGTTATGTGTGATAAAACTACTACACTATACTTTCATTATTTATTAAGTCCCCTATTCATCTAATTTAGCTCTGAAAATTGCAGATTTTCTAATTCTCACAACTGAAAATTCACCCTGCTTACATCTCAAGGCTAATCCTGCTACATATATCATTTGCTTTATCAGATAACATCTGCAAAACAGTGTACTTATACTAACATAATGACTGTGGCTAACCATGTTGTCTTTTCAACCAGTGTAGTCTTCGTTTCTTCAAATAAGGCATATAGTGGGTGGAGTTTAGCTACTGAAAAACAATTGCAGTAAACAAGATGTTATTTTGTTTTAAAAATGTTTAGACTTGGCTGATAAGTTATTCTGATTGACTACAACATTTGATGTCAGTTGTGGTCAAACTTAAAAAGCACTGTAAACACCTTGTAATTACAAGACGTATTTTAAAAACAAATTAACATCTATTTACAGCAATTAGTTTTCATTTGCTAAACTCCACCCACAATTTGCCTTATTTAGAGGAGCCAATTTGGACTTTAGTCCAGAGAACAAGGCTAGCCACGGTTATAAAGTTAGTATAAAAGTATATCTTTTTTGCAGTTGTTATCTGATAAAGCCAATAAGGGACATATATGTAGCAGGGTTAGCCTTGATAAATCAGCAGGTGCATTTCAATTTCTGAGAATTAGAATTTGCTTAATTTTCATAGATAAATTACATGAAAATGGGGCAAAATAAATTATTATTATGCATAACGAAACATTTTATATGCAAATCTCAAGGTGTTTACTTATTTTAGGGGCCTCACAGTATCTCTTAGCTACTCTCACCAGGATGGAGAGCTTGTGCCCTATGCCTCTAATTAAGCACCATTTTCAGTTTTGGGAGCATTTTTCCATTTCTATACTAATTTTGAGTTTTAAAATGACCAAGGTATCATGTAATTATAAATGTGATTAAAAAGGGTTATTAAAAGTATCATAGTGCCCTGGCAGCATTGGGGACATCTGGTGTGACAGTGCAACACTTTTTGGTTCATGGTTGTTGATCGAATATTTGATTTCCCAGGCTATATCTATTATCAGGGTTATAAATAGGGCATTGCAGATATCACAAGTAAAGCACAAAAGCTAGATTAGTGTAGCCAAATATCATAACAGCAACAATTTGAATGAAAACAGATTTTGATGTGAAAAACAAACCAAAAGCTCCACCTTGATGACCACTGCTTTATCAAAGAACTTTAAAATCCATTACTAAACAGAATTTCTACCTTACTCGTGTGATGATGTGTTATTTCACATAGCTGCTACACACCCCTAACAGTTTGTCCCCATGGAAGGTTCAGGTTTTTATTATTTTTCAATATACTAGCTGTGGCCTCTGACTACTGCACTGGGACTATTTCCTTCCTATCCTGCTGTCAAGCGCTCTGCACATATGTGATGCATTCAGAATTGACAGTCTGAATCTATACTTTTCCCATCCAAGATAACTAAGGGCTGCAGCATAAAATCTTATCTGTTTTATTGAATAAATCTTATCTGTTTTATTATATATATATATATATATATATATATATATATATATATATATATACATACACACACACAGGGAGTGCAGAATTATTAGGCAAATGAGTATTTTGACCACATCATCCTCTTTATGCATGTTGTCTTACTCCAAGCTGTATAGGCTCGAAAGCCTACTACCAATTAAGCATATTAGGTGATGTGCATCTCTGTAATGAGAATGGGTGTGGTCTAATGACATCAACACCCTATATCAGGTGTGCATAATTATTAGGCAACTTCCTTTCCTTTGGCAAAATGGGTCAAAAGAAGGACTTGACAGGCTCAGAAAAGTCAAAAATAGTGAGATATCTTGCAGAGGGATGCAGCACTCTTAAAATTGCAAAGCTTCTGAAGCGTGATCATCGAACAATCAAGCGTTTCATTCAAAATAGTCAACAGGGTCGCAAGAAGCGTGTGGAAAAACCAAGGCGCAAAATAACTGCCCATGAACTGAGAAAAGTCAAGCGTGCAGCTGCCAAGATGCCACTTGCCACCAGTTTGGCCATATTTCAGAGCTGCAACATCACTGGAGTGCCCAAAAGCACAAGGTGTGCAATACTCAGAGACATGGCCAAGGTAAGAAAGGCTGAAAGACGACCACCACTGAACAAGACACACAAGCTGAAACGTCAAGACTGGGCCAAGAAATATCTCAAGACTGATTTTTCTAAGGTTTTATGGACTGATGAAATGAGAGTGAGTCTTGATGGGCCAGATGGATGGGCCCGTGGCTGGATTGGTAAAGGGCAGAGAGCTCCAGTCCGACTCAGATGCCAGCAAGGTGGAGGTGGAGTACTGGTTTGGGCTGGTATCATCAAAGATGAGCTTGTGGGGCCTTTTCGGGTGGAGGATGGAGTCAAGCTCAACTCCCAGTCCTACTGCCAGTTTCTGGAAGACACCTTCTTCAAGCAGTGGTACAGGAAGAAGTCTGCATCCTTCAAGAAAAACATGATTTTCATGCAGGACAATGCTCCATCACACGCGTCCAAGTACTACACAGCGTGGCTGGCAAGAAAGGGTATAAAAGAAGAAAATCTAATGACATGGCCTCCTTGTTCACCTGATCTGAACCCCATTGAGAACCTGTGGTCCATCATCAAATGTGAGATTTACAAGGAGGGAAAACAGTACACCTCTCTGAACAGTGTCTGGGAGGCTGTGGTTGCTGCTGCACGCAATGTTGATGGTGAACAGATCAAAACACTGACAGAATCCATGGATGGCAGGCTTTTGAGTGTCCTTGCAAAGAAAGGTGGCTATATTGGTCACTGATTTGTTTTTGAATGTCAGAAATGTATATTTGTGAATGTTGAGATGTTATATTGGTTTCACTGGTAAAAATAAATAATTGAAATGGGTATATATTTGTTTTTTGTTAAGTTGCCTAATAATTATGAACAGTAATAGTCACCTGCACACACAGATATCCCCCTAAAATAGCTATAACTAAAAACAAACTAAAAACTACTTCCAAAACTATTCAGCTTTGATATTAATGAGTTTTTTGGGTTCATTGAGAACATGGTTGTTGTTCAATAATAAAATTAATCCTCAAAAATACAACTTGCCTAATAATTCTGCACTCCCTGTATATATATATATATATATATATATATATATATATATATATATATATATATAGACACACACATATACATATATATATATATAGACACACACACATACATGCACTCTCTGGAAGGGGTGAAAACCTCAAAACGCCACGGAGTAAAGCTTGTTGAATTTATAAATCCAGAGAGTGCATTTTCTTCATTCATCTATATTATCACTGGTGCACCCTGGTATTAATACTATTTAAAGTTTGTGAGAGTGCTGCATCTTCCGACTAGAATATATATATATATATATATATATATATATATATATATATATATATATATATATATATATAAAACCAAAAATAAAATTGTTTTCTGTCTTTATATAATCCAGTGAGTGCGGTCCTACTTTACACACACACACATATTTGTATGTGTGTATATATATATATATATATATATATATATATATATATATATATATATATATATATATATATATATATATATATATATATATATATATATATTTATTTACACACACACACACACACACACACACAAGTTGTATAGGTGCACTCTCACAAACTAGTTCAATAATAGTCAGGGTGCTATAGTAAAATCCAGTATTAAACAAATAAATCAGCACTCTCTGGACTTACAGTATAGTGGATATTTATTCCATAGAAAGTGACGTTTCGGGCATTCACCCCTTCATATATACACACACACCACCAGCAAAAAGATTATGACTCACTGAAGGCTCAGATGATGGTTAGCATTTTTTTAGCAATAAAGTATTTTTTAATTAAGGTATGTACATAATTTTCAGACGTAATGCTATTGCACACTTAATAGACTACAGTATAGTGTAAACATAACTTTTATATGCCCTGGGAACCCAAAACATTTGTGTGACTCGCTTTATTGTGATATTCACTTTATTGCGGTTGTCTCCGAGGTATGCCTGGACATATATGTGTGTGATTAGCAGCTGCTTATGGTTTTTTTTTTAGCAGGAACATGAGAGAGAGATGAGAAGAAGAGAGAAGAAAACAAAAAAACCTTTAGAAACTAGAAGTAAATGTCCGGGTAGTGGCTTCCTGAACATTCCTTAACATTTATATATTACAATAAAATTATCACTATTGCTCCAGGAATGAGGGGCTGTGTTTGAAGTATGTGAAAATCCAGATCTTTGTGTGCTGCACTTTCACACAAAGATATCCAGCTCCGAATAGAGCCGAATGCTGCTGGTAGCGGACATATTCTAGTTTACACAACATAGACTGTGCATTTACTAAAACAAACTGGCTTCTATGTAGTAACAGCTCAAATAACACATATATAAATTAAGTTTCACTGTGTGTGTCACTATCTGTAACGATCATCTGCTGGTGCTGGCGGGAGGTGTGGGAGGGAATCTGGGAGGGGAAGGGAGTGGTGGGGCCCTACAATGTGGGGGGGGGGAATAAAGGGAAAGGGAGGGAAGGGAGCTACACTACAGAAAAAAGGTAATGTGGGGGATGTGGTGGATCCCTAACTAACGAACGTGGAAGGAGGAGAGGTGGAGGGACCACTACACTACAAAAAGTAAAAAAAATATATAATAATAATAATAATAAATATATATATATATATATATATATATATATAGTGTTTTATAGGTACTGGCAGACAGTTGCCAGTACCTAAGATGGTGGGCACTAGTTAGAGGGGGAGGATAAGGTGGGATCCTACACTGCAGAAAATATATATTTTTTTTTTAATGAATAAAAAAAAAATTGTCCTATAATTTCATATTGGCAGAATGTCTGCCAGTACCTAAGATGGGGGGTGACCAGTGGGGAGTAAGGAGGAAAGAGAGTTGTTTGGGAGGGATCAGGAGGTGTCAGGTGGGAGGGTAATCTCTACACTTAAAGGGACAGTATACTGTAAAATAGTTTTTCCCTTAATGTGTTTACAATTGCTTTTTTACCAACTGCAGAGTAAAAAAATTATGAAAATTAGCTTTTTAAGGTTTATTTCTGTATATTAAAGCTCTGATTTTGTGTTTTGAAGCCACAGCCTAATAAAATAGGTTGAGCTTGTAGGTATCATCAGATCTCATTACTGTATCACATTGTGCACATATACCTGCTTCTTTATCTTATATCTGTCCTTAAAACAATCACCAATACTTTGAGACAACAATGGAAAATCAACATTTTATTACCTTATCTCTGCTTTATAACACTGGGAGTGTAATTTCTTCTGCTGGCTGTGTTTACAAAGCTTATCTATAGCTGGTACACGCGGCCAGAAACTTTCAGAATAGGTGGGGATACCACATGCTAAATTAACAATTCAAATGCCAATATAAGGGTAAAGGAGCTACTTGTAAACAATTTAATACACTCCAGAAGGTAAAGTGGATCATTGGGAACAAATTAAAGGGGAGAAAATTTTTGAGTAAACTGTCCCTTTAAGTTAAAATTAATTAACCTTACAAGCTACCCGATTAACCTCCTCACTGTCAGGAATTTCATAGGTGTGGTGCACTGCTCCAATTAGCAGCCTTCTAATTACTAAAAGGCAATGGCAAAACCATGCATGTCTGCTATTTCTTAACAAAGGGGATCCCAGAAAAGCTTTTACAACCATTTGTGTCATGATTGTACAAGCAGTATGTAAATAATATCAGTGAGAAAACCAAAGTTTGTGAATTTTTTTTTTTTTTTTATATGATCGCATTTGGCTGTAAAATAGTGGAATGAATATACCAAAATGGACCTAGATCAATACCTTAAGTTGTCCGCTTAAACAAAATATATAGTTTTGACAGATAAATAAAAGAAAACAATGCTCTATTTCTGTTTAAATGGGGTAATACCAAAAATGCTAAAAATGATATGGTATTTTGGGCAAGTTCTTCTCTGAAAGTCCCCGATAGTGCAGGGGTTAAAACACTGATTTAAGCTCTTTTGAAAATTTCACATGCAATCTTGATCCCATAAAAGATCCCTTAAAATATTACCATTACCCTAACGCTTTGATCATCAGGGGCCAATCGGCCCCTAAGAATGTTATGTGGAGGCTGGATCAGTTCAGTATATATAAATCTATAAAAGTGCATCTAAACACTAAGGCCTGATATTCAAAACCTCACAGGCCCTTAAAAAAATGTAGAATCACAAATTTTATCTTGAGAAATGTTTATGTTGCTATGTAGTGGTCTTTATAGGAAAGAGAGACTCCTACATTACAATACAAGGTCTAAAAAAAATCCCAAAGATTTTGTGTGTTTTTCTCTCCATGCCGGCAAGGTTTTGAATATTAAGCTCTAAATACATTTCATGCACCTCTCTCTAATTATGGGTGCCATTTCTTTTGAACCTATGTCAGTACTAAGTGTCTAATATGTCTTGTTGGTTGTGGGACCCTTCAATCCTCATAAACACTGTTTATCATGTGCTTGTATCTTTGTATTTTATGAATGAATCTGACCATTTTGTGGGCACCATATATGTTGAAAAAAGTGTGGCTACAACATCCTGATAGGCTGCAGTGTGCTAGTATTTGCAGTTTCCCAGTTGCAGCCTAAGACTAGTTACTAGTACAGAAAAACACTTTTTAATTACAAGACGTTTCTGTTGTGTTGCTATAGAATAACATGTCGGCCAATAGCACATTAACATTCTTTCTACTGCAATTGTTTATATTGTTTATTAATTGCCATACTCCACCTACCATTTGCTTTATTTGTAGGAGCCAATCTGGGCTTTAGTCAGCAGACAACAAGGCTAACCACAATCATAATATTATAGAGAGCGTTCTGGCTCAATTTTCAGAACTAAATTAAATGAAAGGGTGGGGGATTAATAATTAAATTATATTGCAAAGTTGTTTCATTATACATAACTAAACATGTTATATACAAATCTCAAGTTGTTTACTGTCCCTTTAAGTAGGCATGTGAGCAGGGTAAGGGTTAAACTTTCATGTTTTGGATAATTATACACAATTTACTTCTAATATCAAATTTGCTTTGTTCTCTTGATATTTTTTGTTAAAGAATAATCCTAGGTAGGCTCATAGGAGCGTGCATGCATCTTTAGTAATCTATGGCAGGAGTGATTGCAACAACATTTGTAGAGATGTTATACATTGCTGCAAACACTGCTGTCATAAAATGCTAAAGAAGTGTGTGCTTCTGAGCTCCTATGAGCCTACCCATGTATACTCTTCAACCAAGCATTACTTAGATAATAATTTGATATTTTTTAAAATCGCATAAATCATGAAAGCTCAATTTTTATTTTACTATCCCTTTAAGGACAGAAAGAGAAAAGCATGAGAAACCAGCATAAGAACTGTGCATGTACAGGTTGCTTGGAAGCTCTCCCATGCCCTCCTCTCTCATCTCACTGTATTTAGCTTTACCTGCAGGTTCTCACTGCATACCTAGGAGTTCCACACTGTGTTCATTGCTATCAATGAGTACTGCTGAATGCTGCTGCCTCTTGTGTGACTGACAACAAGCACCACACAGGCCACTATGGGAGCAAAGGATGGAGTGGCCCATATGAGCAGAAGCAGGGGAAGAAGAGAAGCGGAACTGGAGAGGAGAAGGGGGTTTGAGGCAGTTTTCTTGGGAAACCTCAAGAGGGGGATCATAATAATATAATATAATATATATATATATATAGTGATAAAGAATAGGGATGCACTTGCCAGGATTTCCAATATTTTGTATTGTCTGACGAAGGGGGTAACACCCCGCAACATTACATTAAAGGGACATTAAACATTAAATACATGCTAGATAGAATGATGCATTCAAAGAAAAGATTAGTCCATGACTAACATGTAGATGTATTTTTTAAAGTTTCATTAGTTTTTTAAAAAGTGACAAAATAAGTGTAAAGGTTTAGTGTCTATAAAACACTGGGAGCTGCCATGTTGTAACTTGTGTTACCTTCTCTGCTGTGGCCAATTAGGGTCAGTTATAAATAGGTCACTAGAGTGTGCAGCCAATGGTTGTGCTGGATTTAACAGTGTTCTGCACTTCCATTTCTAACAGGAACTGAAAAGCTCACAATTTCAGAATGGAATTACAGGCAAAGAGGACAAAATAAATAATGAAAGTATATTGCAGAGTTGTTTTATTATATACAATTTATCATTTTATATGATCATCTCAAAGTGTTTAATGTCCCTTTAAAGGTAATTTTGGAAATCCTGGCGAGTGCATCCCTATTCTTTATCACTATCAATATCATGGAAGCACCCTGGGTGGATGAAATATTAACTATATATATATATATATATATACACACATACAGTATATATATAGGTTTTATGCTAACTCCTAAATTCTGAACAAATTTGTCTAGAGAAAATAAAAACTCTTCATTACTTTTACTTTAAATTGGCAACTTTTCCATTTGTAACAAAACAGTTTAAACACACAAAGTGTTTCGCTTTGTAAAGTAATTAAGAAATCCGGGTAGCTAAGCAAAACTTCTTACTTCTGGCACCAGAATATGTCTTTGAAAGCAAGAATGAAAGTACACAATATCTGGGCAATTTAATAAGTTCTATTTGCAGTTTTGGAAGATAATTCTATGCAATGCAGAACACACAAATACATTACCGTCTGGATTAAAGGACCAGTAAATACAGTAGATTTGCATAAACAACACGTGATAAGGCAATGCAATTGCACTTAGTCTGAACTTCAAATTAGTAATAGATTATTTATTATTATTTTTTTACAAATGTTAAAGTTATGTCTATTGCCACTGCTCCTGTATCATGTGACAGCCATCAGCCAATTACAAATGCATATATGTATATTCTGTGAATTCTTGCACATGCTCAGTAGGAGCATAATTTAAAAAGTCTGTGCACATTTTGTTAATGGAATAATTGGAATGTTGTTTAAAATTGCCTGTTCTATCTGAATCATGAAAGTTTTATTTTGACTCGATTGTCCAATTAAACACAAAAAAAGATAATCCACTGTGCTAATTTGCGTTGACACCTGTATTTCTAAAAAGTCAATAAGAAAAATCTAAAATGTAAAAAAATCAAATTTAAATACAAGTTTGTCAAGGCTCAACTACAGTTTTGTACTAAAATATTAGTACACGTCCTTAGGTTGTTAACTTGCATCCAGATAAGGGTACTCTAATAATCCATTGGGGGATAAGTCTTGGACCTGTACTGCTATGCAAATTGGCAATCAGAAATCATACAGGCATGCTGCTAATTTGAATTAAAGCATTGGCAAGGTCTGCATGCAACAAGGACCAACTGAGAAAGTAAAATGATATAATTGTTATTGTAGATACATGTACTTGAAACTGATTGACTGAACTATAAATTATTCGGTATTATGATTACAAGCAAGAGGTCCTACAAAGATTGATGGACTCTCAAAGGTTGCTTCCTGAAAATAAAACTGGTGGTGCATTTAGACTTTCCAGTGACAAATATGTTAAAGGGATACTAAACCCAATTGTTTTCTTTAAAGGGACATAAAACACAATTTTTTTACTTTCATGATTCAGATAGAGCATACAATTTTAAACAAATTTCCAATTTACTTCTGTTATCAAATTTTCTTTGTTTGCTTGCTATCTTTTGTTTAAAAGCTGGGATGTAAGCTAATGAGTGTGCACGTGTCTACGGCACTATATGGCAGCAGGTTTGCAACAATGTTATACTTTAGCAGGAGCACTAGATGGCAGCACTATTTCCTGTCATGTAGTGCTTCAGGTATGTGCACACACTACCTACCTAGGTATCCCTTCAAGAAAGAATAACATGAGAATGAAGCAAATTTGATAAATGAAGTAAATTGGAAACTTTTTTAAAATTGTATTCTCTATCTAAATAATGATTTTTTTTCTTCGAGTTTAATGATTAGGATAGAGAATGCAATTTTACACAACTTTCTAATTTACTCATACTATCAATATGTATTTGTTCTCTTCCTATCTTTATTTAAAAAGCAGGGAATTTAACGTTTAGGAACCAGCCCATTTTAGGTTCAGCACCCTGGATAGAGCTGGCTTATTGGTGGCTACATTTAGCAAACCAATGAGCAAGCATAACCCAGGTTCTCAACCAAAAATGAGCCGTCTGTTAAGCTTTAAATTCCTGTTTTTTAAATAAAGATAGCAAGAGAACGAAGAAATGTTGATAATAGGAGTAAATGCTCTATCTGAATCATTAAAGAAAAAAATTGGGTTTAGTGTCCCTTTAAGCACTTCTGGTAGCAAAGTGTTAACGCTTACCAACAGTTCTAGTATGTAATCCTACTAATCCAAATAGAAAATTTGATTTTGTGACTGATAACTCTATACAGAAGGAATCATATAAACTACAATTATGTGCCATACATAAGCATCCTGTCTGTTCCTGCAAGCGTCAACCCCACAGTGTAATTTTGCAAGAGACAATCTAGGGAAAGCTAATGCCTATTTGAGGCTGAGCAGTTTTAGATTGCAAGCTTTCAGGATAATAAAGTCCAATGTGACAGGCAGCACATTTTATTTATATACTCTTGTCTGCAACTCAGGGTACAGTGATAATTATATTATAAGTAATAGGTTTACTATTTTAAAGAGACATCATTAAAAAACAAAAACAAAGGGTTTTATCAAAATAGTTACATTTGTTTTTATCACTTTATTTACCATTAAAGTCTAAGATAAGCGTTTTCTTTTTGGTTTGTTTTTTTAATAGATGAGTAATTGTATTCATTTTTCAGTAGGATTAGTGTAAAATTAGTTACTTTTGTTAATATATTATTTAATGGGCATAATATTAAAAACAATTACTTATCTCAGACAAAAACATCCTTGATGTGCCTATAAGCTTAGATGGCAAGCATGCTCACAACAATACCTAATACAGGAGTCATCTGCAAAAGCAAGTATTTGGATGTCAGTGGGAAGCACCAAAGGCAGTGGTGTCTTCATTGCTTTCCAATGCACAAAATGAGCTGTTTATGCCATTCTAGGTACAAATTCTATTTACCCTTTAAATAGATTTATTTTTTATGATGTTTATTACAAATAAATAAATGTACCCCTTTAAAATAATAGGTACAGATTTTAAAATGCTGTATCTTATATAAAATGACTATTTTATGCTCATAGAGTTTACTGGCACATTGTAATATTATTATATAGTGAGGTTATATGTTATGTTCTTCACTTTATAAGTGCATTACAATATATATTATCAGTATTAACAACATGATCATTTATTTGTGCTTTTCCATTGTTATCAATTCAAATGACAATGATTTAACATATAGTGTAAATACAAAAGGCCTGTAAATGCTACTACAATTTACATGTAAGGATAACTCTCAGCTATAGCCGGTTTCATGATAAAAGGATACAGATTTCAAAAGCTCAGACAGAAGTCGAACTAAAACTTTTTTCTTTTTTGGATCTACTGATTCCTACTGTGTACTTCACATAACTAATGAATCAAAAGAAATATGCACAGCTGTGTCAGTAAGTGAATTTTTACTCCAAAAAATTACCAGCTAATTGGCATCCTGTCATCACACACATGCTGAACTGAACCAGCAACTTCATTATTTATTTGACATTTTCATCTTTGTCGATTTGCATACTTATACCTAGAAAACACAGTAATGTACTTATTGAGGCAAGAGGTGTACGTTTCTGTTTCATGGTTTTGGGATTTTTTTCTGCGGGTTTATTGAACTGTTTGAGTGAAAGCGGCTAAAATATAAGACACAGATACATAGTGGCATATTTATCAAGCTCCGTATGCAGTTTGATGCCCGGAAACAGGCTCGCCGGAAACAGACGTTATGAAGCAGCGGTCTAAAGACCGCTGCTCCATAACTCATAACTTGTCCGCCTGCTCTGAGGCCACGGACAAAAATCAACCCGATCGAATATGATCGGGTTGATTGACACCCCCTGCTAGAGGCTGATTGGCTGCGAATCTGCAGGGGGCAGCATTGCACCAGCAGTTCACAAGAACTACTGGTGCAATGATAAATGCCGACAGCGTATGCTGTCGGAATTTATCGATGTGCAGCGGACATGATATGCTACTTCGTATCATGTCCGCTCGCACATTGATAAATATGCCCCATAGGGTTAAATTTCAGCTAGGGATGCACCAAAAAATTTTTTTACCTGTTATTTTGGTACAATTGAGTAGCATATTTAAAATTTGATGCTAGCCTAGAGCTGCTGTTTGAATTCATTTCTTGACTTACTGTTTTGCCTATAATAATAGTTTTCTAGGACTATACGTTATTTGCATAATTGTTAAAAAAAACTGTTAAATCAGATTCTGTTACAAAGAACTAAATACAGAATAATACAGTATATTGATATTTAATATTGTTTTAAGTAGGGATGCAGAAAATGTCATTATCGTTTTTTACCTGTTTTTTTTCTTGGCAAAATTATTGTGTAGCATATTATTGTTTTAAGATATTTTTGTCCAATTTTAGTGTGTTACTTTCAATAAAAGTGTGGTTATTTTATTTTATCGGCTTGCAGGTTTTTAATTCAGATTCATTCATTAAATAGTCTAATTATGAAAAAAAAAACGAATAAAAAAATATTTGAAAATAATTTGAAAAAAAAAAAAAAGAAATTTTTGGTTTCGGTTTTCAGCCAAGTGAATCCTGGATTTTCGGGTTCGGTTTTGGACCAGAATTTCCATTTTGGTGCATCACTAATTTCAGCTTTGGAGGCCCTTTGTTGAAGGTTTGCATGAGGGAGCCGATAGTTAAAGGGACATGATACCCAAATGTTGAAACACTTAAAAGTGATGCAGCATAGCTGTAAAAAGCTGACCAGAAACATTACCTGAACATCTCTATGTAAAAAAGAAAGATATTTTACCTCAAAATGTCCTAAGTATTCATACGCCATTGTAAAGGACTTTAAACAGCAAATCAGTATGCCTGTCCCGGGACCTGCAAGGGAGCGTGCCTCATGCACACTCATGTTAATTTTCCTATTCAGTTTAAGGAAGTTTAGTATGAAATCTCCTGACATCACAGTTCATGACCTCAGCACTGCTGATTGGCTGCTGGACAGCAACTGAGGTATAACTGTTTACACAGCACTTACTCTGGTGAGCTGAGGAAATTGTGAGATAAAATATCTTCCTTTTTACATAGAGATTTTCAGGTGATACTTTCCTGAACAGTTATGCTGCATCACTTTCAAGTGATTTAGTATATGAGTATTATGTCCCTTTAAGAAGCAGCGATCATCAGAGGAACCTTTATGCTGTTCACCCAGGGTGATTGACAGCCCCTACTCACACATCATTGGGCTAGCGTGAACAGGGGGCGGCATTGCACAAGTAGACTCTTATGCAATGAGAAATGCGGGCAGCGTATTGATGCCCACTTTCTGTGATCCCTGTCCATCCAGTCTTCGTTAAATGGGTCCATATTCTGAGTCAAAAAGGAACATAATGAAATTATTAAAGGGACTTGAAAGTAATTAATTAAATAAGGCATTGTTCCCATTAGAAATAATACTGCATCTATGCAATTATATGAATGTAGTTTTGTAATGACTCAATAACCCCCAAAAACACAAACAAGTAGTTAAGCTAGCCCCATTATTTTTTTAAACGACTGAGAAAGTTTGATGCAGCCAATCAGAGTCAAGTAAAGGTGAACCAAGCATACTATGTTAGCCCCCGTCTAGCCTGAATGATCAGTGTTGATGAGCTCTGGCACTGCCAGGAACAAAAAGAAAACAAGTTGTGCAACATCTTTACATTTAATGTAAGATAACTACTTCATCAGTTTGGACTGTCAGGGTTTATTATGTGGTTTTCGGGGCAGGGATAGAAGTATTTTCAAATATGTTAATCCTCATGGATCACAACCATTTTACACTGACAGGACAGATCCATCCCTAAATATTTGGTCTGTGAGTGTTCATTGGCATTTTGCTTGCTCAAATCATATTACTGTTATGCTTTAGTGTCAATGGTCGGGAGTGGGGTATCAGACCGCAATGTAAGTGCCTTTTTTTTCTATGGGAACTGTGTGTTCCCAGTAAATATATATGTAGATGAATATATACATATATTTTTATGTGTTAATATGTGTATATACACCTTTTCAACATATAAATATATATGTACATATATATATTTGCTGCCATCACTACGCTACTTACCCCCTTCTCTGTGCGATGTTCTGATGCCGTCTCTGACGGCATGAGAACGAGATAGATTATGGAAGCGCGCCCTCGTGAGAGCAATGCTTTCCAGCAATTGCTGTAAACTTGTAATAACAGTGCACATTAGCGTGCGCTTGTATTATACAGTGGAGCGCAAATATCACTTTCATGAAAGAGATATTTAGTGCTTCACTTGTAATCTGGCCCTAAATATATTTTATAAGCATATAATTTAGGCTATTCCCCACCTCCCTCTAGTCTGTCTTTCACTACATTCCAGTGCTGACCTGTTTGCACATGTGCAGCAACTCTTTTATATACCTCCAGGGTAACCTAGGTTCCATAATGGCAGCATGGGTCACTATGATTAGAGGGCGGTGCATGAAATGTGTTAAGTGTCCCTAAAGTTTGCCTAATCATGCTACCTAGTGATTAATTAAATCAGAGCAGGAACTCACTTATATCTGGCCTATGATTGGCCACAGCAAAGACCACATACTCATACTCAAGAGGGTTTTCAAGGGGTGTGTGCCTGCTGGGGTGTATTTTTTTCCAGAACCCACCAAGTTTTGCTAAGAAAATTACTTTTAAATGCAGACATTTTGCAGTATAATGCTTAACTTAATGGACCGCATATATCCTACATAGAAAATATCCCTGTACATTCCAAGAGTAGTGGTATATTTACTATTTATGGGGGGGGGGGGGGGTCTTTCAGAGGTCCTCTTGCAGTCCTGTCCCTCTGGTTCAAACTGGTAAGGCTACGAGTTAATAATTAATTGACATGGAGCATGACACACAAAAAGGATGTGGGCTTTATGACCACTGGTTTATACTCTGCAGGACAGGCTTAAAGGGATGATCCAGTGAAAACATAAAATGCTCTATACCATTAGAGTATTTTATATTTAAGTGAATGCTCACTATGTGTTTAACGCTTACAAAGTCGTTTAAATATAGTTATGGGCGCGCACAAGCATGTTGTGCATTGTCATTCCAGATAAGGATGCAGTTGGTGGACCAATCAGGAGCATCATATGTACATATACCTCAGTACCTGGCTGTAGCCTGACCCAGAACAGCATAAGAACTCACTAGGTATGTGACTTGCACTATGGCTTAATCCCTTATCCATTTATGAAGGTGCACATGCAGTTTCAGAACCTTTGTGGTGTAGGTTTGCTCATGCGAACCTACAAATGCAAGTTAAAGAGCAGTAGTTGTAAGACTACTCTCTGCATCCACTTAAAGGGACATTAAACACTAATTTCACGCACCTTCCTCCAATAATTGGTGCCGTTTTTTTTTAAACCTAGGTTTCACTACATGTATCTGAAGAAGAGTTGTGCTACACATGTGCAAACACATCAGCACTGGAATGCAGGGAAAGATAGATTTCAACATGGTAGCACCAATTACTATGGATGGGCGAAGGTTTTGCAACATTCGAAAAATGAAATACATTTTATCAAATTAGTTTGTTTGTTTTGAATTTCAAATGTTTGTACAAAATTCTAACATTTATTTAATGTAATAGTATTTCTTAACATCTTTAAATGTAATATACGATTCAAAATGATCTAATAATTCTATTTGAATTATGCAATATTCACATTTGAATCGATATATTTGTAATAGTATTTTTTTTTTGTTTAAAAAAAAAGCTTTATTGAAGCAGTTCAAACTCAACAACAAATGTAATAGTATTTTTAATGCTCTCTTTAAATTTAATATTTAAATCAAATTATGAAATATTTGAAACAGAAAAAATTGAAATCAATATATTTGAATCTACTATGTATTAATTTACTAAATTCCCTACCACATGAACTATTGAACTTCTGAATAGTATTTGTTAAATTGAATGTTACATTCAAAATTTCAAATGTGGATATTCAATCTAATTATGAACATTTGATAAGCAAAGTAAGATTAAAAAACTAGAAATAACAATCGATTACTGAATTTTAATGGATTTCCCTTCTTAACAACAATTGATTGTCCAAAATGAATGTCCACAGGACTATTTGTTCTACAAAATGAATTGCACTTTCAGAACATTTGCCCATCCCCCATGACTAGAGGATGTGGCGAATAACCTCAGCGCTATCCTTACAAAATATATTTAGTGCAATATTAAATTGCGAATGCCGACTCTCCATGTTAGCAGATAGACATTGTCCAACCCCAGGATAAAAAATGCACAACGTAGTTGAGGAGGGAATTGTTTAAATCTAAAATGCTCTAATAAAACAATTCATGTTATTCACTTCTTCAGATAGAGGTGGTGGGTTTACCCCACATATATCATTTCTGAACAAAATACATACACTGATTCCATCTTTACATTACACTTGTGGCCTTTTATATTGGCTTAGGTTTTTAGTCTAACTCAGTGCTGGACTAATACTAGGCATATGTAATGGGGGTACAATCTGAACTACTATCCAAAATAAGAAACGGATTTATTTGTATTTAGTACAAATTGGTTAGAGCATGTCATTTTTAATAGTCTAGATTACTGTGTGTTTAACCCAACAGAGATTACATGCATAGATAAAGTCCCATTCTGGAGCTGCAAGCATTGCAGTTAATAAGCAAAACAAAGACAATAATTATTTGCGTCGGGGCCAGTGCTCTTGATTGTCTCACTAGCTATGTTCATCTCAGGAGCTGCAAAGCAAGGTATGTGACCACCGTTAAGGTTTTAAAAACATAGATATTAGACTATGCAATTTATTTATTAGAATGTCCCTTTAAACCTGTTTTTTTTTTTATTCAGACTCACTGCCACTCATTTTAATACAGCTTGCTCTATAGCTGGCTGACAGGATGATATTTTTCATGACAGCCCCAAAAGCTTATCAAAATTATCCCTATTGGTTCTGATTACATTTTACAAGTAACATGAAATAGGGTTCTTCATCATCCCTGGCTTTCTGCTGCCCCTGACCACACAACACTCAACAAATTACACTCAAATGTGCCCTTTATATATTTCTCACAACCAGAGGCCGAGAATGCATGAAGCAATCATGTTCCCCCACTAGACAACTAGGGGTCATTGATTTGTAATATAATTAATAAACATTTGTAGAGTTCTGCCCTAAGCACAGCAGTTGGCCTAAGCCAAAATAACCCCCGGCTCTCCCCATACCATTCTATAACATTATTTTAACATTTACACCCTAGGAGACCTAGCACGTTTAACTATTAAATACCACACAGATTCAGCTATTTAAAGGGATATAAAGGTCAAAATTATAATGTGCATTAGTGTGTTTAAAATTTAAATAAAAACATGTTTGCAATATAATTCCATTAGCAAAAATGCTTCTAGTAAATGGTATTACTGGCTTTCAGCAGCATACACACATATGCTGTGAGTGTCCCATGCACCAGCATTCAAATACCACACCTTCTCAGAGAGTCAGCAGTGGCTTGTATGACACAGTGTTTGAATCCTGATCTTCTAGTCTCACATAGCATACGTGACTAAAACTGTAATTATGTTTACTGGAATCAGTTTTGGTAATAGAAGTATATTGCAAAAACTATTCGATTTAAAAATTAAATATATTGATGCATATTTCATTTTTGACCTTTCTATCCTTCTAACAAGTAGGTAAAATAGCATTTTGTCCATTAAATATTTTCTCTAGGCTTTACAGATTTTATAAATAACACAATTAATGAAATTATGTGAGTGGGTTTTGGCTGTGCAAGTACTAACAGAAAAACTAAATGACAAACAAAAGCTTCAAAACATCAAGTGACTTCTTAGATTTATTAAATTTATTTTATAGTCCAGCTCAGCAGCTGAGGGGTTCATTACAATATATTATGTTTCAACAACATAATTTATAGCTGTCCTATTTGATTACAATGTTTTGTTCAAGCTTTAAAAGTGAATGTTATATTATAACTGGCACCCAGCCAGTGAATTACACGTTATAGCTATTTGTTTACTTTCACTAGAAGAAGAAGAAAAAAAAACCCCATAAAGCTTTTGTGCTGCAGGCACCAAAATGAAATAATGGTCACTCTATAAAATAATGGCTCACAATAATATGTCAGGAAGTAGTCCCTTAGATTCACTAACAAATTATGTAACTCTCCAGTGAGACAATTATGGCCCAATGGAAGTGATTTAATGTGTGATTTACCCAGATTTGGGGGATTCAGCTATGTAGAAAAGGAGATCTAATTCTTGCACAGCCACAGACCTTTGAATTGTTAGTGAATCCAGGGGAATTTCATCATCACACTGATGTCCATATACAATCCAATATATAGCACCACCCACAGCAAGCAGCACCAGCACAGAGGCACTAGCACTGTTCACTCCATGCTAAGACAGTGCAGGGACACAGACAGGCGTTCAGGAGGCGTATGTGTGGAATAATGACTATATACGGTCTGAATATTAAGGGATTCCAAACATTGGGTTTAACCTATTGACTCCCAGAAGGCTGCAAAACAGCAGCTATCTCAGCCAAGGGGTTAATATCAAGGTTCAATAGCACATAGTTGTAGTGACTGATAAGTGAAGGTAGATTTCTGTGTTACAACCACTGACATAAAAAACAAATGTTCTTGCCCATAGACACTGTCACAGAGCCCTGAGTCCAACCTACTGGTTTACATACCATCCTGGTTGATCAACCTTAGACATTTTCATTCTAAATTCTAATAGATTTAAGCCACTGCAAATGTGTAATGTGAAACCAAGACTTTTGTCTACACCAGTCATTCACTTTTACACAGGCATGGCAAGATGTGCATTTATATTATCAGTGCATATCATCACTGAAATGAGACCATTCATCTCACAACAAAATGCCAGATGGGAATAGCACTCCTGCAGTGTTGTTGTGTGTATGTAATATGTCACACTGTGTGTGGCCCTTTGCACATTTCCCCGAATGACCCTATGCCCACCATCCTGCACCAGCCTCCAACTGCCCCATAAAGGACTCTTCATGTCGAAACGAGAGGTGATGCAAGGAGCGTGCATGGGCAGAATGGCTACCATTGCTAAAGTCACCACCCACCAGCAGCAGCTTGGATCAGCTGGTGTGCACCTGTGAGGTAATGTGCAAACCCTATCATAAGGTCACTGAGCTACAGCCGGAGCAAGGGACAAGGAGGCGCTCTTACCGCTCACAGGATGCCCCGGAGATCGGTCCCGGCACATGCTTTGCGGGTCTGGGCTGCTGAGAGTACCGGACACTCACGCTCCAATGTTCCTAAATCCAAATGTAAGGGACCGGGGAACACCGCTGTCATAGCAGATTGTGTTTCCCCAGCACAGCCTGTATCCCTCTGTCTCCCGAACCAACACACCAAGCAAACCCCGCCCTGCCTCTGTCAGCCGCTCTCCGCTTTGTTCACTTAAGGTGGATTAGGCACAGCTTCAGACAAATAATTAATACAGCCAACCAAGATACATGATTTATTATAGAACACAAGCTTGGTATCAGTATAAAGAGTCCCCTAACTACAGACAAGAGGATTACCACAGTTCCTGCCCAGCGTTCTATCCTGGCATTAAATACAATGCAATTTGTTGCCTATTTTATTTATTTTTTTCTTACGTTCTAGCAATCCAACGTTTCTAGGAACCAGATTTGTTCCTCTGTTTATTTGAAGTTAGTTGCATAAATGCCTGTAACGTTGTGGATATACACAAGTTCTACAATTTACTGTTAAATGTATATTGTTCTGCTCGAGCAGAATCGTTACTTCCCTGGTGCTGCTCTCTCATAAATAATTAAAGGGATACTAAACCCATTTTTTTCTTCTTTCATGATTCAGATAGAGCATTCAATTTTAAGCAACTTTCTAATTTACTCCTATTATCAATTTTTCTTTGTTCTCATGTTATCTTGATTTGAAAAAGCAGTAATAAAAGGTTAGGAGTCGGCCCATTTTTAGTTCAGCACCTGGGTAGCGCTTGCTGATTGGTTTGCTACATTTAGCCACCAATCAGCAAGTGCTACCCAGGTGCTGAACAAACAATGGGCCAGTTTTAAAGCTTACAGTACTGCTTTATCAAATCAAGATATCATGAGAACAAAGAAAAATTGATAATAGGAGTAAATTAGAAAGTTGCTTAAAATTGCCTGCTCTGTCTGAATCATGAAAAAAAAATTGGTTTAGTGTCCCTTTAATGCAATTGCCAAATGTAAACTACCACTACTATATGAAAACATATTCACATTTTCAAAGATTAAAAAATATGTTCAAGTTAAATTATGGAAATTTATTAATAAGGGTACATTTGCTCAGAAAGTGGGGAAGACGATTATAAAGGGGCATTGGATGCAATCATACTCCCCCATAAAACATTTAACTAAGCATACTAAAAAAAAGAACAACACAGTTTCATTTATTATTTTTAACCTGCTATTGCTGTAATTTATTGGGAAAACTGCACTCTCCCCCAAAGGGAAGATTGTCTGTGTATGGGAAAATGCTACAATGAATCTCAGATTTCGCTTTAGACAATTGCTTCTGATTGGCCACAACAAAAGGTATCAGGAACATGATTTCACTAATGGGAACTCGCTGGTGACTGACTGCTGCACATATATGCCTCTTGTCATTGGCTCACCAGATGTGTTCAGCTAGCTCCCAGTGGTGCATTGCTGCTTCGGAGCCCAGTTAGGAATTAACATACCAAAAAACAAAACACATTTGATAATAGACGAAAATTCATAATTTGTTTAAAATTGCATGCTCCATCTGAATCATGAACGTTTAATTTTAATATTACTGTCCCTTTAATTTAACTTTTTTGATTCATGGTCAAAAATTATCCATCCCTTATGAGTCTGCTGATACTCAATTTTTTTCCCCGCCAATTGAATTATACCATCGATGTTGCTGTTGCTTATCATCACAATCTTTATTACATCTCCTCTTGTCCTCCTACCCCCCCCCCCCATTTTTTCCTCTCCATCCATCTTTTCTATAAAATCAAATGTGTTGCCAAAAAGTATTTGTTACATTAGTAATTATTTTGATAAAGAAAAGCCTGCTATGTACCATACATTTATTATACGTTAATTACAATTGGTAATGCTTGAAGTGACCGTAAAGTCAGAAATACATTTTCATTACTCAAAGCATTCGATTTTAAACAACATTCCAATTTACTTCTATTATCAAATTTGCTTTTGATATCTTGGTATCCTTTGTTGAAAAGTAGGCTCAGGATCCGTAAAACACTACTGGGAGCTAGCTGAACACATCTGGTGAGCCAATGACAAGAGCATATATGTGCAGCCACCAATCACTAGTTAATTCCCAGTGGTGCACTGCTGCTCCTGAGCCTAACTAAGTATACTTAAAGGGATATTAAACACCTCAAGATATTAATATAAATTGTTTAATTACATGTAGTAAAAACATAATTTATGTAAGAACTTACCTAATAAATTAATTTCTTTCATATTGGCAAGAGTCCATGAGCTAGTGACGTATAGGATATACAATTCTACACCCCTCACCACACCCACAATTCAGTTTAACAAATAGCCAAGTAGTGGGGTGATAGAAAAAGGAGTAAAAAGCATCAAAAAAGGAACTGGAAATATAATTGTGCTTTATACAAAAAAACATAACCACCATAAAAAGGGTGGGGACTCTTGCCAATATGAAAGAAATTCATTTATCAGGTAAGTTCTTACATAAATTATGTTTTCTTTCATGTAATTGGCAAGAGTCCATGAGCTAGTGACATATGGGATAGTAATACCCAAGATGTGGAACTCCACAGAAGAGTCACTAGAGAGGGAGGGATAAAAATAAAAACAGCCATTTTCCGCTGAAAAAATTAAATCCACATCCAAAAAACCAAAATTTATGCTTACCTGATAAATTTCTTTCTTTTGCGATGTACCGAGTCCACGGATTCATCCTAACTTGTGGGATATTGTCCTTTCTGACAGAAAGTAGCAAAGAGTGCACCACAGCAGAGCTGTCTATATAGCTCCCCCCCTTAACTCCACCCCCCAGTCATTAGACCGAAGGCCAAGGAAGAAAAGGAGAAACTATAAGGTGCAGAGGCGACTGAAGTTTACATAAAAAAATACTATCTGTCTTGAATAGACAGGGCGGGCCGTGGACTTGGTACATCGCAAAAGAAAGACATTTATCAGGTAAGCATACATTTTGTTTTCTTTTGCAGGATGTACTGAGTCCACGGATTCATCCTAACTTGTGGGATACCAATACCAAAGCTTTAGGACACGGATGAAGGGAGGGACAAGACAGGAACCTAAACGGAAGGCACCACTGCTTGCAAAACCTTTCTCCCAAAAATAGCCTCAGAAGAAGCAAAAGTATCAAATTTATAACATTTTGAAAAGGTATAAAGCGACGACCAAGTCGCAGCCTTACAAATCTGTTCAACAGAAGCATAATTTTTAAAAGCCCATGTGGAAGCTACCGCTCTAGTAGAATGAGCTGTAATCCTTTCAGGAGGCTGCTGTCCAGCAGTCTCATAAGCCAAACGGATGATGCTTTTCAGCCAAAAGGAAAGAGAAGTCGCCGTAGCCTTTTGACCCCTACGCTTTCCAGAATAGACAACAAAGAAGATGTTTGACAAAAATCTTTGGTTGCCTGCAAATAAAATTTCAAAGCACGAACCACGTCCAAGTTGTGCAACAGACGTTCCTTCTTACAAGAAGGATTAGGACACAGAGAAGGAACAACAATTTCTTGATTGATATTCCTGTTTGTAACAACCTTAGGTAGGAACCCAGGCTTGGTACGCAAAACCACCTTATCAGCATGGAACACAAGATAAGGAGAGTCACATTGTAATGCAGATAGTTCAGAAACTCTTCGAGCTGAAGAGATAGCAACTAGGAACAAAGCTTTCAAAGATAAAATCTTAATATCTATGGAATGCATGGGTTCAAACGAAACCCCCTGAAGAACTCTAAGAACTAAATTTAGACTCCATGGCAGAGCAATAGGTTTAAACACAGGCTTAATTCTAACTAAAGCCTGACAAAAAGCCTGAACGTCTGGAACATCTGCCAGACGCTTGTGCAACAAAATAGACAGAGCAGATATCTGTCCCTTTAGGGAACTAGCTGATAATCCTTTCTCCAATCCCTCTTGGAGAAAAGACAAAATCCTAGGAATCCTGATTTTACTCCAGGAGAAGCCTTTGGATTTGCACCAAAAAGATATTTACACCATATCTTATGATAAATTTTCCTGGTAACAGGCTTTCGAGCCTGAATCAAGGTATTTATGACTGACTCAGAGAAACCCCGCTTTGATAGAATCAAGCGTTCAATCTCCAAGCAGTCAGTTGCAGAGAAATTAGATTTGGATGCTTGAATGGACATTGAATCAGAAGGTCCTGTCTCAATGGCAGAGACCATGGTGGAAGGGATGACATGTCCACCAGGTCTGCATACCAAGTCCTGCGTTGCCACGCAGGCGCTATCAAAATCACTGATGCTCTCTCCTGTTTGATTCTGGCAATCAGACGTGGAAGGAGAGGGAAAGGTGGAAACACATAAGCCAGGTTGAATGACCAGGGTACTGCTAGATCATCTATCAGTACAGCCTGAGGATCCCTTGACCTGGAGCCGTAACAAGGAAGTTTGGCGTTCTGACGAGACACCATCAGATCCAACTCTGGTGTGCCCCATAGCCGAACCAGCTGAGCAAACACCTCCGGATGGAGTTCCCACTCCCCCGGATGAAAAGTCGACGACTTAGAAAATCTGCCTCCCAGTTCTCTACACCTGGGATATAGATCGCTGACAGATGGCAAGAGTGAGCCTCTGCCCATTGGATTATCCTTGAGATCTCTATCATCGCTAAGGAACTCTTTGTTCCGCCCTGATGATTGATATAAGCCACAGTCGTGATGTTGTCCGACTGAAACCTGATGAATCTGGCTGAAGCCAGCTGAGACCATACCTGGAGAGCATTGAATATCGCTCTTAATTCCAGAATATTTATCGGTAGGAGAGCCTCCTCCCAAGTCCACAAACCCTGAGCTTTCAGGGAATTCCAGACTGCACCCCAGCACAGAAGACTGGCATCTGTCGTCACTATAACCCATTCTGGCCTGCGGAAACACATTCCCTGGGACAGATGATCCTGTGGCAACCACCAAAGAAGAGAGTCTCTGGTCTCTTGATCCAGATTTATCTGAGGAGATAAATCCACATAATCCCCATTCCACTGATTGAGCATGCATAGTTGCAGTGGTCTGAGATGCAAGCGAGCAAACGGAACTATGTCCATTGCCGCTACCATTAGTCCGATTACCTCCATACACTGAGCCACTGACGGCCGAGGAATGGAATGAAGAGCTCGGCAGGTGGACAAAATCTTTGATTTCCTGACCTCCATCAGAAATATTTTCATGTCCACCGAGTCTATCAGAGTCCCTAGAAATGAAACTCTTGTGAGGGGGGAAAGAGAACTCTTTTTTACGTTCACTTTCCACCCGTGAGACCTTAGAAAGGCCAACACTAAGTCTGTGTGAGACTTGGCTAGTTGGAAGGACGACGCTTGAATTAGAATGTCGTCTAGATAAGGCACCACTGCTATGCCCCGTGGCCTTAGAACTGCCAGAAGAGACCCTAGCACCTTTGTGAAGATTTGCGGCGCCGTGGCCAACCCAAAAGGAGGAGCCACAAACTGATAATGCTTGTCCAGAAAGGCGAACCTGAGGAACTGGTGATGATCTTTGTGGATAGGAATGTGCAGACACGCATCCTTTAAGTCCACGGTGGTCATATATTGACCCTCCTGGATCAATGGTAAGATAGTCCGAATGGTCTCCATCTTGAAAGATGGAACTCTTAGGAATTGGTTTAGGATCTTGAGATCCAGAATTGGTCTGAAGGTTCCCTCCTTTTTGGGAACTATAAACAGAATGGAGTAGAACCCCTGCCCGTTCTGCTTTTGGAACTGGGCAGATCACTTCCATGGTAAAAAGGTCTTCTACACAGCGTAAGAACGCCTCTCTTTTTGTTGGGTTTACAGACAATTGAGAAAGATGGAACCTCCCCCTTGGAGGGGAATCCTTGAAATCTAGAAGGTATCCCTGGGTTGCAATTTCTACTGCCCAGGAATCCTGAACGTCTCTTGCCCAGGCCTGAGCAAAGAGAGAGAGTCTGCCCCCTACTAGATCCAGTCCCGGATCGGGGGCTACCCCTTCATGCTGACTTAGTGGCAGCAGCAGGCTTTTTGGCCTGTTTACCCTTGTTCCAAGCCTGATTAGGTCTCCAGGTTGGCTTAGATTGAGCAAAGTTCCCCTCTTGCTTTGCAGCAGGGGAAGAGGTAGAGGGACCACTCTTGAAGTTTCGAAAGGAACGAAAATTATTTTGTTTGGTCCTTGTCTTATTTGACTTTTCCTGAGGGAGGGTATGACCCTTCCCTCTAGTAATGTCTGAAATGATCTCTTTCAATGCAGGCCCGAATAGGGTCTTACCTTTGAAAGGGATGGACAAAAGCTTAGATTTAGATGACACATCAGCTGACCAGGACTTAAGCCATAACGCTCTACGCGCTAAAATGGCAAAACCTGAATTCTTAGCCGCTAATTTAGCAAGATGAAAAGCGGCGTCTGTAATAAAAGAATTAGCCAACTTAAGAGCTTTAATTCTGTCCAAAATATCATCTAGTGGGGTCTCCATCTGAAGAGCCTCTTCTAGAGCCTCAAACCAAAAGGCAGCTGCAGTGGTTACAGGAACAAGGCATGCTATAGGTTGAAGAAGAAAACCTTGATGAACAAAAATTTTCTTTAGGAGACCCTCTAATTTTTTATCCATAGGATCAATGAAAGCACAACTGTCTTCAATAGGTATAGTTGTACGCTTAGCCAGGGTAGAAATAGCTCCCTCCACCTTAGGGACCGTCTGCCATGAGTCCTTTATGGTGTCAGAAATGGGAAACATTTTCTTAAAAACAGGAGGGGGAGAGAACGGAATACCTGGTTTATCCTACTCCTTAGTAACAATGTCCGAAATCCTCTTAGGGACCGGAAACACATCTGTGTAAACAGGAACCTCTAAATATTTGTCCATTTTACACAATTTCTCTGGAACTACAATAGGGTCACAATCATCCAGAGTAGCTAAAACCTCCCTGAGCAATAAGCGGAGGTGCTCTAGCTTAAATTTAAATGCCGTCATATCTGAATCTGTCTGAGAGAACATCTTTCCTGAATCAGAAATCTCTCCCTCAGACAGCAAATCCCTCATCCCTACTTCAGAACATTGTGAGGGAATATCGGATACGGCTACTAAAGCGTCAGAAGGCTCAGCATTTGTTCTTAACCCAGAGCTACTGCACTTCCCTTGCAACCCAGGCAGCTTAGATAAAACGTCTGTGAGGGTAGTATTCATAACTGAAGCCATATCTTGCAAGGTGAAAGAATTAGACGCACTAGAAGTACTTGGCGTCGCTTGTGCGGGCGTTACTGGTTGTGACACTTGGGGAGAACTAGATGGCAAAACCTGATTTCCTTCTGTCTGAGAATCATCGAATGCCAAACTTTTATAAGTCAAAATATGCTGTTTGCTATTTATAGACATATCAGTACAAGTGGGACACATTCTAAGAGGGGGTTCCACAATGGCTTCTAAACAAATTGAACAATGAGTTTCCTCAGTGTCAGACATGTTTAACAGACTTGTAATAAAGCAAGCAAGCTTGGAAAACACTTTATTTAATGAAAAAAACACAATTGGCACAAACGGTACTGTGCCTTTAAGAGAAAAAAAGGCATACACAAACTGCAAAATAGGTTAAAATTGCTTCAATTTTCTGAGATTTTAACAGTGTACCCACTAAGCTTTAGAAGGATTGCACCACAAGTTAATAAGCAATAAACCCCCAAATGAAAAAAACGGATTGAAATATGTCTAAAACCGTTTAAAACCCCCTAAAGCAGCTTGCCACAGCTGCCCTACCTGCCCTTAGGAAGCGATAATATGGGGTTTAAAGCTTCAATTAGTCCCTCAGAAGACTCTCAGGACCTCAGGAGAAGTTGCTTGCTGCTTGTAAATGTAGGCCCCGCCCACCTCACTCGATGTTGCTGGGGCCTACACAAAACTAACAAAGCCTGCCTGAAAGCCATGTGGGTTATAAACAACCCCAAAGAACCCTCAAGCAAATGTCCCATAAAACAGAAAACGTTACCCTTTATGCAAGCTAGTAAAAACCTCTGATAACACTAGGATCACAGCTTACCCTTCCCCTAATAGGGACACTGTCAGCCTTTCTGAGTTAACACAGTCTCTGCAGAAAATATGACTGAACATACCTCATTGCTGTATAGCAAGAAACTGTTCCTAACACTGAAGTTTTCCTGTACTCCTCAGCTTCTGTGGGAACAGCAGTGGACCTTACTTACAAATGTTAAGATCATCATCCTCCAGGCAGAAATCTTCATCTATGTCCTGCCTGAGAGTAAATAGTACAACACCGGTACCATTTAAAAATAACAAACACTTGATTGAAGATAAAATAAAACTAACAGTTTAACACCTCTTCTCTTTACTCTTCCTGCTTAGAGCCAGCAAAGAGAATGACTGGGGGGTGGAGTTAAGGGGGAGCTATATAGACAGCTCTGCTGTGGTGCTCTCTTTGCTACTTCCTGTCAGGAAGGACAATATCCCACAAGTTAGGATGAATCCATGGACTCGGTACATCATGCAAAAGAAAATAAGTTTTTCTCATAAGCAGAGGAATCAAACTGAAACAACTGCCTGAAGAACTTTTCTACCAAAAACGGCTTCCAAAGAGGCAAATACATCAAAGCGGTAGAATTTAATAAATGTATGCAAAGAAGACTAAGTTGCTGCTTTGCAAATCTGATCAACAGAAGCTTCATTCTTAAAAGCCCACAAAGTGGAAACTGATCTATTAGAATGAGCTGTGATTCTCTGAGACGGGGCTTGACCCGACTCCAAATAAGCCTGATGAATCAAAAGCTTTAACCAGGATGCCAAAGAAATGGCAGAAGCTTTCTGACCTTTCCTAGGACCAGAAAAGACAACAAATAGACTAGAAGTCTTCCTGAAATCTTTAGTAGCTTCAACATAATATTTCAAAACTCTTACAACATCCAGAGAATGTAAGTATCTTTTCAAATAATTCTTAGGATTAGGGCACAAAGAGGGAACAACAATTTCCCTATTAATGTTGTTAGAATTCACAACTTTAGGTAAAAACTTAAATGAAGTCCGCAAAACTGCCTTATCTTGATGGAAAATAAAAAAAAGAGACTCACAAGAAAGAGCAGATAATTCGGAAAATTTTCTAGCAGAAGAGAAAGCCAAAAGGAACAACACTTTCCAAGAAAGTAGTTTAATATCCAAAGAATGTATAGGCTCAAAAGGAGGAGCCTGTAAAGCCTTCAAAACCAAATTAAGACTCCAAGGAGGAGAGATTGATTTAATGACAGGCTTGATACGGACCAAAGCCTGCAGAAAACAGTGAATATCAGGAAGCTTAGCAATCTTTCTGTGAAATAAAACAGAAATAGCAGAGATTTGTCCCTTCAAGGAACTTGCAGACAAACCTTTATCCAAATCATCCTGAAGAAACTGTAAAATTCTAGGAATTCTAAAAGAATGCCAGGAGAATTTATGAGAAGAACACCATGAAATATAAGTCTTCCTAACTCGATAATAAATCTTCCTAGAAACAGATTTACGAGCCTGTAACATAGTATCTATCAATCACTGAGTCAGAGAAACCTCCATGACTAAGCCCTAAGCGTTCAATTTCCATGTCTTCAAATTTAATGATTTAAGATCCTGATGGAAAAAACGGTCCTTGGGACAGAAGGTCTGATCTTAACGGAAGTGGCCAAGGTTGGCAACTGGACATCCAGACAAGATCCGCATACCAAAAGCTGTGAGGCGATGCTGGTGCTACCAGAAACACAAACGATTGTTCCATGATGATCTTGGAGATCACTCTTGGAAGAAGAACTAGAGGCGGAAAGATATAAGCAGGTTGGTAAAACCAAGGAACTGCTAACGCATCCACCAACAAATAAATAGTTCTCTCTTCAACAGAGGCCAAACCTGAAGAGCACTGAAAATAGCACGGAGTTCTAAAATATTGATTGGTAACCTCGCCTCTTAAGATTTCCAAACCCTTTGTGCTGTCAGAGATCCCAGACAGCTCCCCAACCTGAAAGACTTGCCTCTGTTGTGATTACAGTCCAGGTTGGACGCACAACAGAGGCCCCTTGAGCTATACGATGGTGATCTAACCACCAAGTTAGAGAGAGTCGAACATTGGGATTTAAGGATATTAATTGTAATATCCTTGTATAATCCCTGCACCATTGATTCCGCATACAAAGCTGAAGAGGTCTCATATGAATATAGGGATTGTTAAATAGTGATGTCCCGAACTGTTCGCCCGCGAACGGTTCCCTGCGAACATAGCTTGTTCGCGTTTGCGTTTGTGGGCGAACACATGGCGATCCGCCCCTATGTGTCATCATTGTGGAAACTTTGACCCTTTATGTCACAGCCGCCTGACACATTAGAGCCAATCAACATCAGACACTCCCTCACAGACCCTCCCAGCTACTCGGAATCCGCCATTTTAGACTCATAACGACCTTGCTTTCTTAATGAGAGGATGTGTTGTGTTTTTGCTCCTGACATTAATAGGAAAAACATAGCTAGGCTAGTGTATTTACAGTCCAGAAGGACTCCACTCATCTCTGCTGCAAGCACAGCACCCCAAAATGCCCTTTTTAGGGCTATATTTCATGCCGTTTTTTTTTTCTTTTTTCTTTTTTTTTTTTATTAGCATTTGCCTGGCTTTCAGGCTGTGTGTTTAAGGCTCACAGCATATGCTGTGACTACTGCCACCACTGATATCTCCCTAACAACATTAGTTTAAATTTAACTAACTAACAAATCTATCTATTTCTCTTCTATCGATTCTATCTAACTATCAATCTATGTATATCTATCTATCCTATCTATCAATCTATCTTCTGTCCGGGATGTTTTGAGACAGCCACTTTGGGAATGTTAGTTGATTTAGGCCCATTATGGCTTAAAAGCAGACTCTGCATAAACTATGTAATTTTCCATGGGAGTTTTGCCAGGGATCCCCCTCCAGCATGCGACAGTCCAGGTGTTAGTACCCTTGAAACAACTTTTCCATCACTATTGTGGCCAGAAAGAGTCCTTGTAGGTTTTAAAGTTCGCCTGCCTATTGAATTCAATGGCGGTTCGCGCGTTCGCGAACAATACCGGAAGTTCGAGTCCGGCGTTCGCAAACCGAAAATTTTAGGTTCGCGACATCACTATTGTTAAAGTGCAAAAAGAAAGATTGTAGCACTTGCCCATATGTGAATAGTGAGGATATATTCTATAATTATAATAAATCCAAATTTTTTAAATGTACAAATAGTTGTACATGTGATAGTACATACGTAGTATATCAAATCATATCGGGAGAACCAAGAGAAAGCTAAAATATAGGATATCTGAACACATTAGGAATATCGATAATTCGTTCGAAAATCATACGGCTAGATTTGGAGTTTTGTCGGTAACGACCCGAAAAACTAACGCCGGCTTTTTTCTGGCCGCACCATAAAAATAACTCTGGTATTGAGAGTCCACATAAAGGCTGCGTTAGGCTCCAAAAAAGGAGCGTAGAGCATTTTTAATGCAGCTTCAACTCTCAATACCAGAGTTGCTTACGGACGCGGCCAGCCTCAAAAACGTGCTCGTGCACGATTCCCCCATAGGAAACAATGGGGCTGTTTGAGCTGAAAAAAAACCCTAACACCTGCAAAAAAAGCCGCGTTCAGCTCTTAACGCAGCCCCATTGTTTGCTATGCGGAAACACTTCCTACGTCTGCACCTAACACTCTAACATGTACCCCGAGTCTAAACACCCCTAACCTTACACTTATTAACCCCTATTCTGCCGCCCCCGCTATCGCTGACACCTGCATTTTATTTTTAACCCCTAATCTGCCGCTCCGTAAACCGCCGCTACTTACATTATCCCTATGTACCCCTAATCTGCTGCCCTAACATCGCCGACCCCTATATTATATTTATTAACCCCTAATCTGCCCCCCTCAACGTCGCCTCCACCTGCCTACACTTATTAACCCCTAATCTGCCGAGCGGACCGCACCGCTATTATAATAAAGTTATTAACCCCTAATCCGCCTCACTAACCCTATAATAAATAGTATTAACCCCTAATCAGATTGAGCTCGCATTCTATTGGCTGTTCCGATCAGCCAATAGAATGCAAGCTCAATCTGATTGGCTGATTGGATCAGCCAATCGGATTGAACTTGATTCTGATTGGCTGATTCCATCAGCCAATCAGAATATTCCTACCTTAATTCCGATTGGCTGATAGAATCCTATCAGCCAATCGGAATTCGAGGGACGCCATCTTGGATGACGTCCCTTAAAGGAACCGTCATTCTTCAGTTGGACGTCGCCGGAAGAAGATGGGTCCGCGGTGGAGGTCTTCAGGATGGAGCCGGTCGTCATCGGATGAAGATAGAAGATGCCGCTTGGATCAAGATGGTTGCCGGTCCGGATCGCCTCTTCTTCCTGGATAGGATAAAGACTTTGGAGCCTCTTCTGGACCTCTTCAGCCACCGGATGATGGATCGCCAACCCCCGCTTGGGTTGGATGAAGATTTTGGAGCCAGGACGGATCGGTGATACCTGGTGAGGTGAAGACAAGGTAGGATGATCTTCAGGGGCTTAGTGTTAGGTTTATTTAAGGGGGGTTTGGGTTAGATTAGGGGTATGTGGGTGGTGGGTTGTAATGTTGGGGGGGGGTATTGTATGTTGTTTTTTTACGGGCAAAAGAGCTGAATTTCTTGGGGCATGCCCCGCAAAGGGCCCTGTTCAGGGCTGGTAAGGTAAAAGAGCTTTTAACTTTAGTAATTTAGAATAGGGTAGGGCATTTTTTATTTTGGGGGGCTTTGTTGTTTTATTAGGGGGCTTAGAGTAGGTGTAATTAGTTTAAAATTGTTGTAATATTTTTCTTATGTTTGTAAATATTTTTTTATTTTTTGTAACTTAGTTCTTTTTTATTTTTTTTACTTTAGCTAGTTTATTTAATTGTATTTATTTGTAGGAATTGTATTTAATTAATTTATTGATAGTGTAGTGTTAGGTTAATTGTAGGTAATTGTAGGTAGTTTATTTAATTAATTTATTGATAGTTTAATTGTAACTTAGGTTAGTATTTTTTTTACAGGTAATTTTGTAATTATTTTAACTATTTTAGCTATTAAATAGTTCTTAACTATTTAATAGCTATTGTACCTGGTTAAAATAAATACAAAGTTACCTGTAAAATAAATATAAATCCTAAAATAGCTATAATATAATTATAATTTATATTGTAGCTATATTAGGATTTATTTTACAGGTAAGTATTTAGCTTTAAATAGGAATAATTTATTTAATAAGAGTTAATTTCGTTAGATGTAAATTATATTTAACTTAGGGGGGTGTTAGTGTTAGGGTTAGACTTAGCTTTAGGGGTTAATACATTTATTAGAGTAGCGATGAGCTCCAGTCGGCAGATTAGGGGTTAATAATTGAAGTTAGGTGTCGGCGATGTTAGGGAGGGCAGATTAGGGGTTAATACTATTTATTATAGGGTTAGTGATGCGGATTAGGGGTTAATAACTTTATTATAGTAGCGCTCAGGTCCGCTCGGCAGATTAGGGGTTAATAAGTGTAGGCAGGTGGAGGCGACGTTGAGGGGGGCAGATTAGGGGTTAATAAATATAATATAGGGGTCGGCGGTGTTAGGGGCAGCAGATTAGGGGTACATAGGGATAATGTAAGTAGCGGCGGTTTACGGAGCGGCAGATTAGGGGTTAAAAATAAAATGCAGGTGTCAGCGATAGCGGGGGGCGGCAGATTAGGGGTTAATAAGTGTAAGGTTAGGGGTGTTTAGACTCGGGGTACATGTTAGGGTGTTAGGTGCTGACTTAGGAAGTGTTTCCCCATAGCAAACAATGGGGCTGCGTTAAGAGCTGAACGCGGCTCTTTTGCAGGTGTTAGGTTTTTTTTCAGCTCAAACAGCCCCATTGTTTCCTATGGGGGAATCGTGCACGAGCACGTTTTTGAGGCTGGCCGCTTGCGTAAGCAACTCTGGTATTGAGAGTTGAAGCTGCGTTAAAAATGCTCTACGCTCCTTTTTTGGAGCCTAACGCAGCCTTTATGTGGACTCTCAATACCAGAGTTATTTTTATGGTGTGGCCAGAAAAAAGCCGGCGTTAGTTTTTCGGGTTGTTACCGACAAAACTCCAAATCTAGCGGACTGTGTTTTATTATGAATTTTAAATATGCATATTATAAGTCTGTGGAATTTTACATTTTTTTTAGCAAGTAATTTGGGCTTTAAGATAGGATTTAAATTATATCCGTTGTTAGCCTATGATATTTTAGCTCTGTATATATAATGAGGAGCTTGCTGGTAATGGATAGCAACCTCTTGACAAAGCTCCTACGGCAAGGAGCGAAACGGCCGTTGAGGATTCCTTTCACTGAGACACTGCATCGGCAGTGACAGTTACAGACTTCCGGTACAAACCGGAACTGGCTTCCACAGCAGATCACAGCTGATTAGCCGCATACACGTCACACAGAAGGTTTTACAGAGGACTGGATTCAATACCCGGCTTTACTGACAAGGACCCTGTGGAGCGGTAACTTCGTCATACTTCTAAGGCATTGTGTCTTATATGCTTATGTTTTATGCACACCTGGTACGCATAATACCTGTTGTTTTATTGTTTTAACTTGTTGCCCTATTAAAATCTATCTTCACTTGAGTCCGGTTGCGCTCTTCTGTTCCTGTTTTTCAGTTTTTTGCCCCACTTGAAGGATTCTTTTATGATACACCTTTAGAAGAGCAGCAGACACCAGATTGTTTGGTGAGGACCGTCTACACATTGTAAGATCCATTTTTTTCACTATAAAGACTCAGTCATTTGAAAATTGACTTTGAACTAATATATTGAAGGAATATTCATCTTTATTTGTTATTCACTGTTTTTATTTATCTGCAGTTTGGTTTTGATTTGTTTTAATGTTTTAAATGCATTTATTTTCTATGTATTATAGCACCTTAGCCTAATTGATTCTTAGGACTATATAGATTCTTAAAGATATAGTGTACCATATATTTTAAGGATTTGTCTCTTTGATTTTCTAGCTTTGGGAGACCGAATATTACACTGTGATTATCCTAATTCATCAAAATTATATTTTTATACTATTATTCATCCACAACAGTAGCGCTGATACGTTGTTTCTTTTGTTAGTCATATGAAAACGAGCAAAGGGGATCGCGTCCGATGCTGCAGTCATGAGACCTAAAACTTCCATGCACATAGCCACTGAAGGGAATTATTGAGACTGAAGGTTTCGGCAAGCTGAAAACAATTTTATTCATCTCTTGTCTGTTAGAGACAGAGTCATGGACACTGAATCTATCTGGGAACCTAAAAAGGTGACCCTTGTCTGAGGAATCAAGGAACTTTTTGGTAAATTGATCCTCCAACCATGTCTTTGAATAAACAACACTAGTTAATTTGTGTGAGATTCAGCAGAATGTAAAGACTGAGCTAGTACCAAGATATTGTCCAAATAAGGAAACACCGCAATACCCTGTTCTCTGATTACAGAGAGTAGGGCACTGAGAACCTTCGAAAAAATTCTTGGAGCTGTCGCTAGGCCAAATGGAAGAGCGACAAACTGGTAATGCTTGTCTAGAAAAGAGAATCTCAGAAATCGATAGTGGTCTGGATGAATCGGAATATGAAGATATGCATCCTGTAAGTCTATCGTGGACATATAATGACCTTGCTGAACAAAAGGCAGAATAGTCCTTATAGTCCCCATTTTGAAAGGTGGCACTCTTACAAAACAATTCAAAATTTTCAGATCCAGAACTAGCCTGAATGAATTTTCTTTCTTTGGGACAATGAATAGATTTGAATAAAACCCCAGACCCTGTTCCCTAAACAGAACTGGTATGATTACCCCTGAAAGCTCTAGATCTGAAACACACTTCAGAAAAGTCTGAGCCTTCACTGGTTTTGCTGGAACATGTGAGATAAAAAATCTTCTCACAGGAGGTCTTACTCTGAATCCTATTCAATACCCTTGAGAGACAATACTCTGAATCCACTGATTTTGGACAGAATATGCCCAAATGCCTTGGAAAAAATTTAATCTGCCCCCCACCAGCTGAACTGGAATGAGGGCCACACCTTTATGCAGACTTGGGGGCTGGCTTTGGTTTCTTAAAAGGCTTGGATTTATTCCAACTTGAAGAAGGTTTCTAATTGGAACCAGATTCCTTGGGGGAAAGATTGACTTTCTGTTCCTTATTCTGTTGAAAAGAACGAAAACGATTAGAAGCTTTAGATTTACCCTTAGATCTTTTATCCTGAGGCAAAAAACTCCCTTCCCCCCAGTGACAGTTGAAATAATAGAATCCAACTGAGAACCAAATAAATTGTTACCTTGGAAAGAAAGAGATAGTAATCTAGACTTAGATACCATGTCAGCATTCCAATATTTGAGCCAAAATAGCTAAAGACATAGATATAACATACATTTTGATGATATCAAAAATAGCATCACAGATAAAATGATTAGCATGTTGAAGCAAGCAAACAATGCTAGACAAATCAGAATCTGTTTCCTGTTGCGCTAAGCTTTCCAACCAAAAAGTTGATGCAGCTGCAACATCAGCCATAGATATAGCAGGCCTAAGAATATAGCCAGAAAATAAATAAGCTTTCCTTAGATAAGATTCAAGTTTCCTATCTAAAGGATCCTTAAAAGAAGTACTATCTTCCATAGGACAAGTAGTACATTTGGCAAGAGTAGAGATAGCCCCATCAACTTTGGGGATTTTTTCCCAAAACTCCAATCTAGCTGCTGGCAAAGGATACAACTTTTTAAACGTAGAAGAAGGAATAAAAGAAGTACAAGGCCTATCCCATTCCTTTGAAATCATATCAGAAATAGCATCAGGAACTGGAAAAACCTCTGGAGTAACCACAGGAGGTTTATAAACAGAATTTAAACGTTTACTAGTTTTAGTATCAAGAGGACTAGATTCCTCAATATCCAAAGTAATCAACACCTCTTTTAACAAGGAACGTATATACTCCATCTTAAAGAGATAAGTAGATTTGTCAGTGTCAATATCTGAGGTAGGATCTTCTGAATCAGAGAGATCCTCATCAGAGGAAGATAATTCAGTACGTTGTCGGTCATTTGAAAATTCATCAACTTTATGATAAGTTTTAAAAGACCTTTTACGTTTATTAGAAGGCGGAATAGCAGACACAGGCCTCTATTTATCAAGCCATCAACCGCAAATACGCTGGAATTCCGCAGCGTATTTGTGGAGAGGCGGATTCGCCATAGTTATCAAGCCCTACAGACCGGCAAAAGTAGAATTTAGTGACGTAACATACGATCCGCCGGACTCAGTCCGACGCAGATCAATGCTTACGTCACTTCAGATGTTCCAAACGCAAGTTTGGCACAATCTGACTACTTTTGGTAGTTATCAAAGAACAACCAGGTACGCTCGCTACTATTCCGGCCCAGCGTACCTGGTTTTCAATCCGCCGCCCTGGAGGCGGTGGATCCCATAAGAATCAATGGGAGTCTGACAGCAGCGAAAGCTTATGTTCGCTGCTGCCCGATATCCCATTGATTCCTATGGGAAGTGTCTGCACCTAACACCCTAACATGTACCCCGAGTCTAAACACCCCTAATCTGTCCCCCCTAAACCGCCGCAACCTACATTATACGTATTAACACCTAAACCGCCGCTCCCGGACCCCGCCGCAACTAAATAAAATGTTTAACCCCAAAAACCGCCGCTCCCGGACCCTGCTGCAACTAAATAAAATGTTTAACCCCTAAACCGCCGCAATTAAATAAAATGCTTAACCCCTACACCGCCGCCACCTACATTAAAGTTATTAACCCCTATCCTGCCCCCCCTACACCACCGCCACCTACATTAAAGTTATTAACCCCTATCCTGCCCCCCCTACACCGCCACCACTATATTAAAGTTATTAACCCCTAAACCTAAGTCTAACCCTTACCCTACCACCCCCCTAACTTAAATATTATTTAAATTAATCTAAATAAAATTACTATTATTAAGTAAATTATTCCTATTTAAAACTAAATACTTACCTGTAAAATAAACCCTAAGATAGCTACAATATAACTAATAATTACATTGTAGCTATTTTAGGGTTTATTTTTATTTTACCGGCAACTTTGTATTTATTTTAACTAGGTACAATAGTTATTAAATAGTTATTCACTATTTAATAGCTACCTAGTTAAAATAAAGTCAAATTTACCTGTAAAATAAATCCTAACCTAAGTTACAATTACACCTAACACTATACTACAATTAATTAAATTAAATAAGTTAAATACAATTACTTACAATTAACTAAAATTAACTAAAGTACAAAAATAAAAAACACTAAATTACAGAGAAAAAAAATTACAAGAATTTTAAACTAATTACACCTAATCTAATCCCCCTAATAAAATAAAAAATCCCCCCAAAATAATACAATTCCCTACCCTATACTAAATTACAAATAGCCCTTAAAAGGGCCTTTTGCGGGGCATTGCCCCAAAGTAATCAGCTCTTTTACCTGTAAAAAAAGAAATACAACCGCCCCAACATTAAAACCCACCACCCACACACCCAACCCTACTCTAAAACCCACCCAAACCCCCCTTAAAAAAATCTAACACTAACCCCCTGAAGATCACCCTACCTTGAGCCGTCTTCACCCAGGCGGGCACAAGTGGCCCTCCAGACCAGCAGAAGTCTTCATCCTATCCGGGCAGAAGAGGACATCCAGACCAGCAGAAGTCTTCATCCTATTCGGGCAGAAGAGGACATCCAGACAGGCAGAAGGCTTCATCCAGGTGGCATCTTCTATCTTCTTCCATCCGACGAGGAGCGGCTCCATCTTGAAGACATCCGATGCTGAGCATCCATCAATCCCGACGACTAAACGTCGAATGGCGGTTCCTTTAAATAACGTCATCCAAGATGGTGTCCCTTGAATTCCGATGTCATTTAAAGGAACCGTCATTCATAGTTTAGTCGTCAGGATCGATGGATGCTCCGCGTCGGATGTCTTCAAGATGGAGCCGCTCCTCGTCGGATGGAAGAAGATAGAAGATGCCGCCTGGATGAAGCCTTCTGCCGGTCTGGATGTCCTCTTCTGCCCGGATAGGATGAAGACTTCTGCTGGTCTGGAGGTCCTCTTCTGCCCGGATAGGGTGAAGACTTCTGCCAGTCTGGAGGTCCACTTGTGCCTGGCTGGGTGAAGACGTCTCAAGGTAGGGTGATCTTCAAGGGGTTAGTGTTAGGTTTTATTAAGGGGGGATTGGGTGGGTTTTAGAGTAGGGTTGGGTGTGTGGGTGGTGGGTTTTAATGTTGGGGGGTATTGTTTTTTTTTTTTACAGGTAAAAGAGCTGATTACTTTGGGGCAATGCCCCGCAAAAGGCCCTTTTAAGGGGTATTTGTAATTTAGTATAGGGTAGGGAATTTTATTATTTTGGGGGGATTTTTTATTTTATTAGGGGGATTAGATTAGGTGATATTAGTTTAAAATTCTTGTATTTTCTGTAATTTAGTGGGGGTTTTTTTGTACTTTAGTTAATTGTAATTAGTTTTATTTAATTGTAGTTAATTTATGTAATTAATTTAATGATAGTGTAGTGTTAGGTGTAATTGTAACTTAGGTTAGGTTTTATTTTACAGGTAATTTTGTCTTTATTTTAGCTAGGTAGTTATTAAATAGTTAATAACTATTTAATAACTGTTGTACCTAGTTTAAATAAATACAAAGTTGCCTGTAAAATAAAAATAAATCCTGAAATAGCTACAATGTAATTATTAATTATATTGTAGCTATTTTAGGGTTTATTTTATAGGTAAGTAATTAGTTTTAAATAGGAATTATTTAGTTAATAATAGGAATATTTATTTAGATTTATTTAATTATATTTAAGTTGGGGGGTGTTAGGGTTAGGGTTAGACTTAGGTTTAGGGGTTAATAACTTTAATATAGTGACGGCGGTGTAGGGGGGGCAGGATAGGGTTTAATAACTTTAATGTAGGTGGCGGTGGTGTAGGGGGGGCAGGATAGGGGTTAATATGTATAATGTAGGTGGCAGTGGGCTCCGGGAGCGGCGGTTTAGGGGTTAAACAATTTATTTAGTTGTGGCGGGGTCTGGGATCGGCAGGATAGGGGTTAATAACTTTATGTAGGTGGTGGCGGTATAGGGGCAGCAGATTAGAGGTTAATATGTATAATATAGGTGGTGGCGGGGTCCGGGAGCGGCGGTTTAGGGGTTAATATATTTATTATAGTTGCAGCGGGGTCCGGGAGCGGCAGTTTAAGGGTTAATAACTTTATTTAGGTGTGGGGGGCTCCGGGACCGGCGGTATAGGGGTAAAACAGTATAGTATAGTGTGGGTGCTTAGTGACAGGCTAGCAAGAAAGCTGCGAATAAGCCGATGAGCAGCGAGATCGATGACTGTTAGTTAACAACAGTTCGCGCTTTTTGACAGTTTTCTTGATAAATTTGGTGAACGTATTCAGGTCCGCGGCGGCGATGTTAGGCGAGCTTAGGCGAGCGTATTGGGGCCGTCAAATGCAGGTAAGTAGACAGCTTGATAAATAGAGGCCAAAGCCTTCTGAATCGCATCAGCAATAACATCTTTTATATTCACAGGGATATCATGTACATTAGATGTTGAAGGAACAACAGGCATTGTACTAGTACTGATGGATACATTCTCTGCATGTAAAAGTTTATCATGACAACTGTTACATACTACAGCTGGAGATATAATCTCCGCTAATTTACAACAGATACACTTAGCTTTGGTAGAACTGTTATCAGGCAGCAGGATTCCAACAGTTGTTTCTGAGACAGGATCAGATTGAGACATCTTGCAAATGTAAGAGAGAAAAAACAACATATAAAGCAAAATTATCAATTTCCTTATATGACAGTTTCATTAATGCAAAAAAATGCAAACAGCATAGCCCTTTGAGCATAAAAAAGGCAAGAGGCACCTGGCCACTGGACCAATGGGAGACAAACTTATTTGGGGGTATGACCTTCTCAGTAAATGCCTTCTTAAAGGAGAATCTCATAAAGTAGCTTACAAATGGTATATATACCCAGCAAGATTCCACAATACACCAGAACCAGGGAACCAACTATGTTATAGAAGTTGTGGGGAACGGGGCACATATATACATATGTGGTAGAGTTGCCCCAAAATTAGAGACATATGGGAAGTTAGAATACCATTATCATAGATCCGAAATAACAGCAAAAATTCTGGACAGGCAAAATCAATTCATAGTAGAATGGGAACCCTATATAATGTTTTATGAGAAAACAAGAAGGGAGATAAGAGAGATAGAGATGGGAACATAAGTTAGAAATATTCTTATTAATTACTGGATTGACATAGTGACCATAAAGGATCTAATAGATTTAAAAGTAACAAGGGGTGGAGGCGGCACCAAAAGAGGCGATCTAGCACTTTGAAATAAATTTCTAAAAACCTGGGTAGGTATCAAATCAAAATAGGCTAATAACAACTATATATGTTATACATATCCCCAATAGATCAGAATGAATACAATTGGACCTTATGATTTCATTAATTTAATATGTATTTCTCTAGACTAACCCAAACCACTTTTTATCAGATTTTGGATTTCTTAGGAAATTCTTAAAAAAATCTTAAAAAATGCAAGGTGCTGCAGGTTTCAATATCAAATAACAAATTTTTATTACACAAACTCCAGATAATTCTAGAAGAATTCAGAGTGTTCAAATAAGTATAAAATCACTTAAATACTGTGACACCGGTGTCCATTAATCTAAAAAATAAAAAATAAATGAGGATTAAAATTACTAATGTCCTTAAATGACTTACAAGCAAACTTTTAACAAATAATTGTAACGCTCTAATCAGACAAAGGTTCTAGAACAGTTTCCAACCACTATAGCTGTTAGCAAAAAAACAAACAAAAAAAAACAAACAGTTTTTAGAACTCTGTGCATTAATATTCAATGTTGACTGTGAATAAAAAAGCCTTAAATAAAGCTGTTGTGTTGTTATAAAAACAACCAGACTGGTTAACAATTGCAGTAACTTCTTATGGCAGTGACACAGTTCTTTGTATATAAAAGCGCTATTGGGAGTCTGTTTGCAGCAATGTTAGCATAATCTTATAAGTGCTGTTTTATAACACTCTTCCGTGAGGGCTTTAGAATCTCTTAGGTAGTAATGGCTGTAATAGCTTCCACAGGTGTAAATTAGTGCTTCAGTGTTTCAGCAGTAATTAGTAAGTCTTTTGAAAACACATTCAGAGTACCTGTATTTAAATAGTTGTCACAATCCAATTCCACACTTTTGAAGTTGGAAAACACTCACCCGGTCTTTCTGTAGTACAGGCGTTTAAGCCTTCAGCCTGTTTGTCTATGTCCCACCGTGGTCGTGTTAGTTTACCTTTAATAAGTGCTGGTAATCTTCTCTTGGTATCCTTAGTGTGCACACTAGTAGAAGAAACGGTTGATCTGTACTCCTACCGTATAACCAGGTCCTCCAAGTCTTACTGGTGTGACGGTTCTGGGAGTAAATGTGTCTCTGTAGTCTTTTCCTTTCTGCAGGGCTGGATAGTAGACAAGTCTACGCGTTTCAGCTCACCAAGGAGCCTTTGTCAACAGCGTCTGATTCCCCTTCTCACCTGGTGACTGATCAGTGCCGCATGTGTCTTGGCGTCTGACGTCACAGCTTGGTATCTCGGGTAGGATTGGCTGGGAATGTTAGAAGGCAAACAAATTCTTGTGGATGATGGAATGGAAACTTTTATGAGATAACAATGTTTGTAGAAGAATCCTGCACTTAGTGCTTGATGCACGCAGGACTTTGAGGTTCCAATTGGAGTATAATAGACAACCCGGGTTGTTACAGTGTTAAAACTGAAATCATATGGTATAAAAAGAAAGTCTCTTTGTGTATTTAATTCACACAATTGTAGGGTCAGCAATCACAAGCTCGACGCGTTTCGCTCAAAAGAGCTTTATCAAGATCCTGGTGACTGTTGTAACATAATATTTAAAGGCATCAGTTCTTTCTGATTGGTCTTCCATAATTGGACTCATTTAAGGTGGAATGTTTTGTTATTTCTCTTGCTCATATGTATCAGCAGAGTTTTTAAGGTGGAAGTTTTACATGGGACAGCTTTCTATATATTAAGCAGTCATAAGCTATATAATACAGAACATAAATGAAGAATTATTATAATAACATTACTTCTATTAGAAATAGATGTATTGTGTGTATTTGTTATATAGCTTCATTCAAAGAGAAAAGGTGATAGATCCATTTCAGAGTTAAGCCCATTCGGATATAATGTGTTGTATTTATAAATTAATTCAGCTTCTTTAATTAATAATTTTTTCTCTATATCTCCGCCCCTCAAGTTATTTTTCACTTTTTGTATTCCCCAATATGAAAGATCTTTGGTGTTCCCTTATGGACAGATTTGAAGTGTTTGTATAGATGTGTGTCTTCAGAGCCTCGTTCTATCTGGCAAAGATGTTCCCTTATTCTGTCTCTTACCATTCTTTTGGTCTCTCCAAAATAAAAGAGATTACAAGAGCATTTGAGAATATAGATTATGTTCTTGTTAGTGCATCTTATTATATCCTTGATATTAATTAATTTGTAAAAATTGTTAATTTGTAATTTTTTTAACTTTTTACTATGTGTGCAGGCTTTGCAGGTATAGCATGGGGAAAAGCCACTGATGTTTTTACCTGTCAGATCTTTCTGTCTCTTCAAATTTTGTTTTGGTTTTTTTAGTTCACTGGGAGCTAGTATTGATTTTAAGTTTGTTGCTTTTTTAAAAACAAATTTGGGTTGTTCCATAATAGTTTTCCCCAAAATAGTATCCTCCCTTATAAGGTGCCAGTGTTTTCCTATAATGCATTTAATTATATTGTGATCGGCATGGTAATTAGTAATGAACGGAATATCAATTTGGTTTTTATTGTCTTTTTCTTTTCCTTTCTCCTTATAAGTTAAAAGGGACTCTCTATCAGTGTTTTTGGCTCTTTCAGTTGCGTTGTCTGTAATTAATTTATTATACCCTCTGGCCTGAAATCTCTCTGCTAGGATTTCTGATTGTTGTTCGAAATCTATGGTTCTTGAGCAGTTTTTTCTGATACGGAGGTATTGACCTGTGGGAATATTAAGTTTCCAGGTGTTTAAATGGCAACTTTTTGAATGTATGTAGTTACTACTGTCAACTTTTTTAAAATGGGTCTTGGTTTCAAGTTCTTTGTTCATAATCATTATCTCTAGATCTAAAAAAGACAATTTTGTCTTTACTATAGTTGGAAGTGAATTTTAGACCCCAGGTGTTTAGGTTCATTCTATCAACCATAGATTTAAGGTCATTTTCAGTACCTCTCCATATTAATAAGAGATCATCTATGTATCTCTTGTAGAGCACAAGGTTTGCACCATAGCTGTCGGAGCCAAAAAAATCATCTTCCCATGCTCCCATAAACAAATTGGCATAGCTAGGTGCAAACCTTGTGCCCATTGCTGTACCTTCGGTCTGTGAATAAAACTTTCCATCAAATGAAAAATAATTGTTTTCTAATATATATGTTATGCTTTTTAAGATAAATGCTCTGTGTTGATCTGACATATTTAGATCTTTTTTAAGAAAAAGATCCACAGATTTTATACCCATAGAATGGTTGATCACAGTGTATAATGATGTAACATCGCACGTTACTAAAAACATATCATCTTCCCATTGTACTGTCTTTAGAGTGTTAAGGACTTGTGTGGAATCTTTTAGATAAGATTTTAGGTTCTTTACATGTTTTTGTAGATAATTATCTACGTATCTAGATAGATTTGCAGATAGAGAATTGATTCCAGAAATGATTGGTCTCCCTGGGGGTTGACCAAACATTTATGGACTTTGGGAAGATAATAAAAGATGGGAATCACAGGAAATTTTGATGTTAGAAAGACAAATTCTTTTTCATTTAATATTCCTGATTTCTTCCCATCTGTTAAAATCTTATCAAGTCTTCTTTTAAATAAATCTGTAGGGTCAGAGTCTAATGTTTAATATGTTTTTGTGTCTCCAAGTAATCTGTATGCCTCTTTAAGGTAGTCACTGGTGTTTAGAAGGACAATCCCACCTCCCTTGTCCGCTGGCTTTATTGTTATTTCTGCATTTTTTTGAAGGTTCTCAATTATAGACTTTTCTCTGATACTTGTATTAAAAAAATTTATTTTAGGAAGGGAGCATTTTTGTATATCATTACAGACCAATTTTTCGAATGTTTCCAGAAAATTCCCTTTGGCAAAAACAGGATTAAATTTGGATTTATCCTTAAGATTAGTATGTTGAATGTTATCTAAATTTTGTAATTTTATGTTCATTTGTCTTTCAACTGGGTTCTTAAGAAAAAATCTTTTGATTGTGAGATTTCTTACAATTTTTTTGACATGGATATGTGTATGAAATTTGCTTAATCTTGATGTAGGGGAAAATGAAAGGCCTAGCTTTAAGATATTTTCTTCTTCCTTTTTTAGAGTGTGACTACTGAGGTTGAAAATTCCCTGATGTTCTTTTTCTACCTCCATCTTTTTGCCTCGTTTAAGTAATCCTCTCCCTCTCTTTCCTCTAAGCTTCTTTTCTTTCTTAAGTTGGAATCTTGCTCCTTTTCTTTTATATCTCTTGATGTGCCCTCCCTTAGAGGGCTCTTCTCTAAAAAAACTGGTTCCTCAATTTTATGTTCATTGTCTATAGGTCTATATTCTCTTAGATTTTCAAAACGATTTTGGACTGGGATTTTCCAATTATCTTCCTGTCTATAACTGTTCTGTCTGTTAGTCCTTCTTGGATATTCCCATTCTCTTTGTCTAGGGTAATAGCCTCTTTCTTCATTATGTCTGAAGGTATTATGTCTGAATTCTTGATTAAAATGTTCCCTATTACTGTATCTTGGATAGTTATATCCTCCATACTGGGGCCGAGAATTGGTAATATATGGTTTATCATAGTTATAATTACCATTATTTGAATAGTTTCTATTATTGGTGTAGTTATTACGATATTGTTGTTGTGAATCTTTTGCTATCCTATTAGTATGTGTGTATTCCCTTCTTTGTTCCTCTCTGTACTCTATCCGTAATAACTCATTTGGGTTTGTTTCTTTGTGTCCTTGGGTACTATCATTTATATCCCTTTCCATTTTTCCCCATTTTGTTCGTAAGAGATTATTTAAACTTGCCAATTTTTCCATTATGACTTTCTGTCTCTCTTTAAATTCATTGCTTGATTTCTTGTCTTTTAATCTCTCTTTTATTTCTAAGATGTTATTTTCAATAATGGTTAGTGTTTCTTGTCTAGATCTTTTTAAGATATCAATCAGAGTGTTTGAGGCTTTATTTAAAGTTTCAGACCATTCCTTTTGTAAAGCGTCTGAAAGTTGGAAAGTACAATTTTTACTGATCTTTAAACCTTTAGGGATTATGCCTTTAGTCGTATATCTGTTTAAAAAAAATACTTCCATTTTTTGTTTTAGTTCTTTAGTCATATTAATTTCTAAGTCATGCAACAGATCTGATAATTTCTCAGATGGGGCAGAGTTATTTGAGGGGGCATTATCATCTTTCATATTTAAAATTATTTTATCTCGAAACTCGAAGATATCTTCCATATTTAAAAAAGGGATGAGGGGAGTTACCTGCAGCAACTACTAAGTGAAGGAAAAGAACTAGATGTGAGTATAGGGGGTATAGTAGTGCGCTGGTATCCTTCCGTCTTTCAACAAACAATAAAGTAAGTGATTGGGGGTGATAGGTGCGCTACTGATAGCTGAAGGTATACTAAAATTTTTAAAATTTTAAATGATATATATCAAAAAAGGATATGTGAATAATGTGAAATAGATGTTGTGAATTACAAGGTGAAAAAAATGTGTTACCAAAAATAAAAACTAAATAGTGTTCAATACTATATTACCACTTTGGAGGGATAAGAAAGAATTATGTAGTCACTGTGGGTGAAAAATATATTTTATAAAAAATGCATATAACAATATACTAAAAACATAAAAAGGGACGTCTCCCTTATTAAGTGAAATATTCAGGATATAAAAACAATGATCATTTTGACACTTTAAATAGTGTTTACATATGCTGCCCCATACATAAAAGATATATATATGCAAGTCTCCGTCTCTTTGAACGTTAGGCAAGTAAATGGTATTTGTATACCCAGCTGTACTTAGGTGGATAATAACAGTTCAGATGTACAGTTCAAATATGCATGAGCGTTTTAGCCGATATTAATATAGAAAGTTATTTCTAGATTGGTATTTTCTCCGGTTGAAGCAGGTTATAATGGAAAAATTGGCAAGTTTAAATAAAGATCTCTTACGAACAAAATGGGGAAAAATGGAAAGGGATATAAATGATAGTACCCAAGGACACAAAGAAACAAACCCAAATGAGTTATTACCGAAAGAGTACAGAGAGGAACAAAGAAGGGAATACACACATACTAATAGGATAGCAAAAGATTCACAACAACAATATCGTAATAACTACACCAATAATAGAAACTATTCAAATAATGGTAATTATAACTATGATAAACCATATATTACCAATTCTCGTCCCCAGTATGGAGGATATAACTATCCAAGATACAGTAATAGGGAACATTTTAATCAAGAATTCAGACATAATACCTTCAGACATAATGAAGAAAGAGGCTATTACCCTAGACAAAGAGAATGGGAATATCCAAGAAGGACTAACAGACAGAACAGCTATAGACAGGAAGATAATTGGAAAATCCCAGTCCAAAATCGTTTTGAAAATCTAAGAGAATATAGACCTATAGACAATGAACATAAAATTGAGGAACCAGTTTTTTTTAGAGAAGAGCCCTCTAAGGGAGGGCACATCAAGAGATACAAAAGAAAAGGAGCAAGATTCCAACTTAAGAAAGAAAAGAAGCTTAGAGGAAAGAGAGGGAGAGGATTACTTAAACGAGGCAAAAAGATGGAGGTAGAAAAAGAACATCAGGGAATTTTCAACCTCAGTAGTCACACTCTAAAAAAGGAAGAAGAAAATATCTTAAAGCTAGGCCTTTCATTTTCCCCTACAGCAAGATTAAGCAAATTTCATACACATATCCATGTCAAAAAATTTGTAAGAAATCTCACAATCAAAAGATTTTTTCTTAAGAACCCAGTTGAAAGACAAATGAACATAAAATCACAAAATTTAGATAACATTCAACATACTAATCTTAAGGATAAATCCAAATTTAATCCTGTTTTTGCCAAAGGGAATTTTCTGGAAACATTCGAAAAATTGGTCTGTAATGATATACAAAAATGCTCCCTTCCTAAAATAATTTTTTTTAAATAAGTATCAGAGAAAAGTCTATAATTGAGAACCTTCAAAAAAATGCAGAAATAACAATAAAGCCAGCAGACAAGGGAGGTGGGATTGTCCTTCTAAACACCAGTGACTACCTTAAAGAGGCAAACAGATTACTTGGAGACACAAAAACATATAAAACATTAGACTCTGACCCTACAGATTTATTTAAAAGAAGACTTGATAAGATTTTAACAGATGGGAAGAAATCAGGAATATTAAATGAAAAAGAATTTGTCTTTCTAACATCAAAATTTCCTGTGATTCCCATCTTTTATTATCTTCCCAAAGTCCATAAATGTTTGGTCAACCCCCCAGGGAGACCAATCATTTCTGGAATCAATTCTCTATCTGCAAATCTATCTAGATACGTAGATAATTATCTACAAAAACATGTAAAGAACCTAAAATCTTATCTAAAAGATTCCACACAAGTCCTTAACACTCTAAAGACAGTACAATGGGAAGATGATATGTTTTTAGTAACGTGCGATGTTACATCATTATACACTGTGATCAACCATTCTATGGGTATAAAATCTGTGGATCTTTTTCTTAAAAAAGATCTAAATATGTCAGATCAACATAGAGCATTTATCTTAAAAAGCATAACAAATATATTAGAAAACAATTATTTTTCATTTGATGGAAAGTTTTATTTACAGACCGAAGGTACAGCAATGGGCACAAGGTTTGCACCTAGCTATGCCAATTTGTTTATGGGAGCATGGGAAGATGATTTTTTTGGCTCCGACAGCTATGGTGCAAACCTTGTGCTCTACAAGAGATACATAGATGATCTCTTATTAATATGGAGAGGTACTGAAAATGACCTTAAATCTATGGTTGATAGAATGAACCTAAACACCTGGGGTCTAAAATTCACTTCCAACTATAGTAAAGACAAAATTGTCTTTTTAGATCTAGAGATAATGATTATGAACAAAGAACTTGAAACCAAGACCCATTTTAAAAAAGTTGACAGTAGTAACTACATACATTCAAAAAGTTGCCATTTAAACACCTGGAAACTTAATATTCCCACAGGTCAATACCTCCGTATCAGAAAAAACTGCTCAAGAACCATAGATTTCGAACAACATTCAGAAATCCTAGCAGAGAGATTTCAGGCCAGAGGGTATAATAAATTAATTACAGACAAAGCAACTGATAGAGCCAAAAACACTGATAGAGAGTCCCTTTTAACTTATAAGGAGAAAGGAAAAGAAAATGACAATAAAAACCAAATTGATATTCCGTTCATTACTAATTACCATGCCGATCACAATATAATTAAAGGCATTATAAGAAAACACTGGCACCTTATAAGGGAGGATACTATGTTGGGGAAAACTATTATGGAACAACCCAAATTTGTTTTTAAAAAAGCAACAAACTTAAAATCAATACTAGCTCCCAGTGAACTAAAAAAACCAAAAACAAAATTTGAAGAGACAGAAAGATCTGACAGGTAAAAACATCAGTGGCTTTTTCCCATGCTATACCTGCAAAGCCTTCACACATAGTAAAAAGTTAAAAAATTTACAAATTAACAATTTTGACAAATTAATTAATATCAAGGATATAATAAGATGCACTAACAAGAACATAATCTATATTCTCAAATGCTCTTGTAATCTCTTTTATTTTGGAGAGACCAAAAGAATGGTAAGAGACAGAATAAGGGAACATCTTTGCCAGATAGAACGAGGCTCTGAAGACACACATCTATACAAACACTTAAAATCTGTCCATAAAGGGAACACCAAAGATCTTTCATATTGGGGAATACAAAAAGTAAAAAATAACTGGAGGGGCGGAGATATAGAGAAAAAATTATTAATTAAAGAAGCTGAATTAATTTATAAATACAACACATTATATCCGAATGGGCTTAACTCTGAAATGGATCTATCACCTTTTCTCTTTGAATGAAGCTATATAACAAATACACACAATACATCTATTTCTAATAGAACTAATGTTATTATAATAATTCTTCATTTATGTTCTGTATTATATAGCTTATGACTGCTTAATATATAGAAAGCTGTCCCATGTAAAACTTCCACCTTAAAAACTCTGCTGATACATATGAGCAAGAGAGACAACAAAACATTCCACCTTAAATTAGTCCAATTATGGAAGACCAATCAGAAAGAACTGATGCTTTTGAGCGAAACGCGTCAAGCTTGTGACTGCTGACCCTACAATTGTGTGAATTAAATACACAAAGAGACTTTCTTTTTATACCATATGATTTCAGTTTTAACACTGTAACAACCCGGGTTGTCTATTATACTCCTATTGGAACCTCAAAGTCCTGCGAGCATCAAGTACTAAGTGCAGGATTCTTCTACAAACATCGTTATCTCATAAAAGTTTCCATTCCATCATCCACACAAGAATTTGTTTGCCTTCTAACATTCCCAGCCAATCCTACCCGAGATACCAAGCTGTGACGTCAGACGCCAAGACACATGCGGCGCTGATCAGTCACCAGGTGAGAAGGGGAATCAGACGCTGGAAGACGGGTCTGGAGAACAACAGGTACTCGATTCTATTGAGAAAATATTGTATAGTAACCTGCTTCAACCGGAGAAAATACCAATCTAGAAATAACTTTCTATATTAATATCGGCTAAAACGCTCATGCATATTTGAACTGTACATCTGAACTGCTATTATCCACCTAAGTACAGCTGGGTATACAAATACCATTTACTTGCCTAACGTTCAAAGAGACGGACACTTGCATATATATATCTTTTATGTATGGGGCAGCATATGTAAACACTATTTAAAGTGTCAAAATGATCATTGTTTTTATATCCTGAATATTTCACTTAATAAGGGAGACATCCCTTTTGATGTTTTTAGTATATTGTTATATGCATTTTTTATAAAATATATTTTTCACCCACAGTGACTACATAATTCTTTCTTATCCCTCCAAAGTGGTAATATAGTATTGAACACTATTTAGTTTTTATTTTTGGTAACACATTTTTTTCACCTTGTAATTCACAACATCTATTTCACATTATTCACATATCCTTTTTTGATATATATCATTTAAAATTTTAAAAATTTTAGTATACCTTCAGCTATCAGTAGCACACCTATCACCCCCAATCACTTACTTTATCGTTTGTTGAAAGACGGAAGGATCTTTCTACTTTTTAGGTGTTTGGTAACCACCCTTATACCAGCGCACTACTATACCCCCTATACTCACATCTAGTGTATTAATAGGCATTTTGAAGTTTGGGAAACTTTGCCCCTCCTGGTAGGTTTGTATATCCCATACGTCACTAGCTCATGGACTCTTGCCAATTACATGAAAGAAATAACATTGCAATATACTTTCATTATTTGTTTTGTTCTCATTCCGGAAATTTGATTCTGAATATTGTGGCGTTTCCAATTCATGTTAAACATGGAAGTGTAGACACAGCTATATTCCACACAGTGATTGGTTGCAAACTATAGTAAGCCATTTATAACCATTCTTAATTGGCCTCAGCAGAAAAAGTAACCTAAGTTACAATATGGCGGTGCCCAATGCTTTATGGACATTAACTTTATCCTTATTTATTTCAATATTTAAACAATATGATTTTTAACAATACATGTACAAATTACTCACAGGTTAATCTTTGCTCTGAATACAGCATTCAAGCAATGAATTATTTAGTGTTGAATGTCCCTTTAAAGGGACATTGTACACTAGATTTTTCTTTGCATAAAATGTTTTGAATAAAGGGACAGTCAACTCCAAAATTTATATTGTTTAAAAAGATAGATGATCCCTTTATTACCAATTCCCCAGTTTTGAACAGCCAACATGGTTATATTAATATACTTTTTACCTCTGTGATTACCTTGTATATAAGCCTCTTCTGACAGCCCCCTGATCACAAGACTTTTTATTTATTATCTATTGACTTGCATTTTAGCCAATTAGTGCTGTTTGTGCACAATTTTGCAGGCGTGAGCACAATGTTATCTATATGATCCACATGAACTAGCTGTCTCCTGTTGTGAATATCTAATAAAAAAGCATGTGATAAGAGGCTGTATGTAGTGGCTTAGAAACAGGCAGACATTTAGAGGTTTAAATGTTATAAAGTATATTAAAGGGATAGTAAAGTCCAAATTAAACTTTCATGATTCAGATAGGGCATGTAATTTTAAACAACTTTATAATTTACTTTTATCATCAAATTTGCTTTGTTCAAATGTTCTTTGTAGTTGAAAGCTAAACCTAGGTCGGCTCATATGCTTATTTCTAAGCCCTTGAAGGCCGCCTATATTCTGAATGTATTTGACAGTTTTTCACAGCTAGAGGGCATTAATGCATGTGTTTCATATAAATAACATTGTGCTCACGCATGTGGTGTTATTAAAGAGTCAGCACTATTTGACCCGAAATGCAAGTCTGTCAATAGATAAGCAGAAAAGGATAGTTGTTTATTCTTATTTCACATGGGAAATTAACACTTCTTTCTGGCACTTTATGGATAAATTCATTACTAATTATAAAACGTTATCTTCAAATATGCCACCTAAAGTTAGAGATAGGAAGAATAGGATTAGCACTGATAATACCCCCAATATACCCCCGACAGTCATTATGACAGATACTTCATTGACAGACCCGCATGAAATAGTCAAGCAAATTTCAGATCTTATGATCCCACAATTCAAACAAATTAAAGCAGATATCTCGAACTTAGCTACTGAAATCAAATAATTTTCACATAGACTGAGCGAGGCAGAACAACGCATATCTGATCTAGAAGACACCAATGTCCAACAAGAATTAATTATTAAAGAGCAAACCACACCATTGGCTAATGTCCAATATAAATTGAATGAGAACGAAGATCCTGCAAGACGTAACAACGTCAGATTTATTGGTATACCAGAATCCAATGATTTTCAAGATCTCCTTGGATTTGTTTCGATGACATTACCACAGGCTTTAGGAATTGATCCCAGTGTACTACCCTATGCAGTTGAAAGGGCCCATCGAATAGGTACACCTAAACTTCTACCTGATGGATTAATTAAGAATACACCTGTAATAGCAAAGTTCCTGAACTTCCAGGACAAACTCAGTATAATGCAGCAGTATAGGAAAAAATTCAGTTTGCAATTGGGGACAAAACAATTTTGATGTTCCAAGATTTCTCGACTGAGACGTCACAAAAAAAAAGAAAAGAAATGACTCCATTTTGCACTAAACTGATTGGTAGGGGTATTAAGTTATTTACCCGGCCAAAATTAAAATCCTCACAGAAAATGAGCGCATGATTCTGAATAGTCCTGAGGAGGTTAGGGATTTTGCACAAAAGAAGGGTATTACACAAATGTTTTTTTTTTAAGTTATCATTTTTTATTGAGGTCATTAGTAAAATACATTATCAAGTGACTTTATAAAATACATAAATCAGAAAGAGCAATACACATACAGAGAAAATATAATTTCTTTAAAACTAGAAGTTATACATAATACATACTTTTTTTCCCCCCTCATTCTCCACTGGTCCCCCCCCCCCTCAGTCAGTGTTTTGCTTTAATGGTGTATTGACTCATACATAATAAAGCATGATGAAGCCTCAGATTAACTTGGCTTCTTGGACTATAGGAGGGATTTTATCACCTGAAAACCGGAAAAAAGGAGCCTGAACTAGTTAAACTTAAAATGGGTTGGGTAGGTGAAGTGGTGGGAACCCCATGTAAGAAGAGGAAAAGGGGGGTGGCTTTCCTTTTAAATAAAAACTTACAGTATAAAATCTTGGGGACAGAGCTAAACCCAGAATAAAGATATCTTATTCTCCATGTTATGGTGGAAGGAACACTTTTAAACTTATGTAACATATACGGCTCAAATAAAGCGGACAAAGCATTCTGGGAGAAATTACAGATAAAACTTTTGCCTCTCCACTCCAAAAACCTAATTATTGCTGGCGATTTTAACTTAGCAGCATATCCTACCTTGGATAGGCTTTAACCCTCCTTGAATAAAAATGGCAAACAAGAGTCTAAACTGTTTAGAAATTTTAGCAAGACATTACATATAAAAGATATTTGGCGGGTTCAGAATCCAGACTTAAGAAAATTCACCTGTGAGTCCCATTCACACCAAACATTATCCATGATAGACTATTTTCTTATATCCGAAAAAAAATGTGGGCTTAGTTATGATTCCCGATATCAAAGAGGTAATTATCTCAGACCATGCTATTTTAACTTTAATCATTAAAATTAGGAATCTACAAGGTTCTAACAATAATAGGTTCTTTTTCCCAAGACACTTGGTAGATAATGTACAATTTAAAGCTTGGCTCAAAATAAAATGGAAATAATTTTTCCAGATTAATTTCTCACCGACAATTCAAACCAAAACACTTTGGGAAACTTTTAAGGCTGTAATTAGGGGAGAATCCATAGCTTATCTAGTCACCCAAAAACGCAAAATAATATTGAGGGACTTCCAACTGGCCAACCAACTTCGCAATGCATACAACTCTTATTTTAGTGACCCTTCAAAATTTGTGGGATCTATACCAGAAAGCAAAAACGGAAAGAGAAACTTTTTTATCACAAAAAATGGCTCAAGAAGAACTTAGAACCAGGTTCTTTTTTTATAGATATGGAGATAAAACAGGGACATTCCTGGCTAATTTAACAAAATACAAAATACAAAAAAACGTCCACGATAGAAGCCCTTAAGACCCCAACTAAATTAAAGGAAATCAAATGGCTAGTCTACCATAGAATTTGTATTGCTTTAAAAGATAGATAATCCCTTTAGTACCCATTCCCCAGTTTTGCACAACCAACACAGTTATATTAATATACTTTTTACCTCTGTGATTACCTTGTATCTAAGAACCTTCTTCCAGCCCCCTGATCACGTGACTGTGACTGTTTATTATCTATTGTCTTGTATTTAGCATTGTGCTTTGCTAAATCTTAAATAATCTTTTGTGCCTGAACACAGTGTTATCTACATGGCCCACATGTACTTTCAGTCTCTTTGTGTTGAAAATAAATTTAAAAAGCATGTGATAAGAGGCAGCCCTCAAAGGCTTAGAAATGCGCATATGAGCCCACCTAGGTTTAGTTTAAACTAAGAATACCTAGAGAACAAAGCAAATTTGATGATACAAGTGACTTGTAAAGTTGATTAAAATTACTTGTCCTATCTGAATAATGAAAGTTTAATTTTGACTAGACTGTCCCTTTAATAACCAGGACTTACAATACTTCCAAACTGTACTAAGCAGACAAAATAGATTTAAAAATTAAAAAAAGTTCAGACCCCAAAGTTAGATAGAGCGAAATTGAATAACTTAAATGCTCCAATTACCCCCACTGAAGTCATTAATGCTATAAAGAGAGCCACACCTAATAAAGCCACGGGCCCAGACCAGATACCTATTGAATTATACAAAATACTCTCAGAAGAAATAGTCCAAACCTTGGTTAAATTGTTTAATAATTATTATTTGGACAGCAAACCCTGTTCTAGATATTTCACTTCATCATTAATAGTTTTGATCTTAAAAAAAAATAAAGACCCAGAACAGATTAGCTCATATAGGGCGATTTCATTATCGAATAGTGATTACAAATTCTGATGAGCATTATTGCTGCTAGGCTTAAATTAATAATTGGATCTCTCATACACAAGGACCAGGTTGGTTTTATGCGAGGGAGGAATTCCTCACGTAATCTGAGGAAACAATTGATCTTAAATAGCTTTCATTCTCAGAGGAGAAGTGCTTTAAAAGGCCCAGATGCAGCAATAATATCAATTGATGCGGAGAAGACCTTTGACTCCATTACTTGGGACCATTTGTTTTCGACTCTTCCCAAGTTTGGGGTCGAGGGGCCTTTCTTAAATTCTATACGGTTAATTTATAACTCCCCAAATGCTTCCATTCTTGTTAATGAGATACCTACAGTACATTTCCCTCTGTATAAGGGATCAAGACAGGGTTGCTCACTTTCCCCCTATCTATTTAATTTGGCCTTAGAACACCTAGCAATTTATATAATAAAGGAGATTAAAGGGATCAAAGTGGGACTAAGAAAGTATACCACTACCTTGAGTTTGGAGTGCAGTTCTGGGGACCAATTGCTAAAAAAGATATTGCAGAACTAGAAAAAGTTCAGAGAAGGGCCACAAAGCTAATAAGGGGATTGGAGAAATTAACCTATGAGGAGAGGCTAGCCAAACTGGGTCTGTTTTCTTTAGAAAAAAGGCGCTTGAGAGGTGACATGATTACTTTATATAAATATATTCAAGGCCCATATACAGAGATGGCAGAAGCTCTGTTTATTCCAAGAAAATTGTTTCTGACAAGAGGTCATAATTTAAGGTTGGAGGAAAGGAGATTTAATCTCCTGCAACGGAAACGTTTTTTCACTGTGAGAGCAATAAAATTGTGGAACTCATTACCAAAGGAGGTAGTGAATGCCAATACCATAGATACATTTAAAAATAGTCTGGATAAGTTTCTGTATACTAACAAAATTCATGGATATGATTGCTAGTATTAAATGGGTCACATTTTAATGGGGTTATTTAAGCTTAACTGGAGCTTTTTGTAAGTATTTTAGATTTGTATAGGTTGAACTCGATGGACTTCAGTCTTTTTTTCAACCTTATCTACTATGTTACTATGTTATGTTACTTTATGCAGATGACTTATTAGTTCTGATATCTAACACCAGCAGGAATAATTTGCGATTAATTCAAATTCTACAAGAGTTTAGTGCATTTTCAGGATACAAAGTAAATACACTTAAATCAGAAATGTTCTGGTTATGTTAACAAACAGAGTCATATCAATTACCTCATTTAAAATAGGTTAGAGATGCTTTTGTTTACTTAGGGATTAAATTGTCGAAAGATAGCAATGAATGGTATGACCTTAATTACCCCAATTACAAAAGTAAAATATGATTTGGGAAACTGGGCCAAATTTAATTTAACACTAACTGGTAAAGTTAATTTAGTTAAGATGGTGATTTTTCCTAAATTACTCTACCTCATGCAAAACCTCCCAATTGTGTTAAAACGAACAGACTTAAAAAATTTAAAACTGTTGTTGACTCAGTTTTTATGTGGGAGAAAAAGGAGAGATATTGTGATTAATAATCTCTCTTTTTGTAGAATTGGCGGTGGGCTGGCACTCCCAGACATTGAGGTATATAATCTAGTAAGTGTGGCAAAGATTGCTCTGGACTGGCTAACAGGAACAGATTACTATGCAGCGCTCTGTTTAGAAGAAACTCTGTTACTGCCATATTCTCTAAAATCATTGCTACACTGCTCCCCAGATAAATGCCCAATTAAAGTTAAGCAACTTCTCGCCATTCGGGCATGGCATAAAATCCTCAAAATGCCCTTATTATTAACCCTACTTTCTCAAAATAGCTAACTATAGTTAGTAACCCCAATTTTACCCCAGCTTTGAACTCCAAAATGTTTAATGATTGGGCATCAAAGGGTTTAGTGTTCTTACATCAGTTAAGATAAATAGGAACAGGGAGTTGTAGGTCACTGCAGGATCTCACGCAATAATTTGGTATATCTAAAAAAGAGTTTTTTGCCTTTTTTCAAGCCCGCCACTTCCTGCAGCAATTCTTTTATAATGCTGCAGAGGAGAACGCTTGTCATGTCTTAGACCCCGCACTAATTTTTTTTAAAGCTGGGAAATATGCAATATCTTTACTTTACTACAAAATAATTATGAGTGCATGGGGACAAGTTAACGTCCAAAAAATAGCAGAAAACTTGCACGTCTCTGTAGATATTATACATAAACGTTTTAGGTTGGCAGATTCAACAATTCTTTCTACCTCCTGGAGAGAATCTCACACCAAAGTTATTAATAGAATCTATATTACTCCAAGTATTAAGGCGAAATTGGGCAATTTAGGGGCACTATGTTATAAATGTAAAACGTCTAAAGCAGACTTGATACATTGTTTTTTGGGACTGCCCCAAGATTAGGGAGTTCTGGCATAAAATTAACTATTGGACAGATAAAATTAACTATAACATCCGTAAAAATGTGCGTTAACTAAATGCTATAATTATGGTAGGTAGATTATTAATATTGAAACATTGGAAATCCAATGAAGTGCCTAACTTGACAGAATTTATCCATAAGCTTAAAAATCAACTGATTATGGAGCAAATGGACACCTCTGTAAATTCAGAAGTACAAATCAAACGGTTTCTTTCTAAATGGAAGAATGTCATCCTAAACTTTTCAAAAGAAATTCAAGTTCAGCTAATTGCACCCTTTAGGGGCACAGTGTCACTCAAACTGGCCATTGCAAATAAAGAGTTTCCAAAGTAATATTCGGGGGTGAGCGGTGGAGCGAGGGAATCACTTTTCTCTTTTTTTTTTTGTTTTGTACACCGTTTTTTTTTCTTCTGGGCTACTTTTGTTGAAATGTACTTGGTATTGGCTTATAAATATAGTTTAGTTTTGTTGCTAGGGTAATTCGGAAATTCGAATCGATTAGAATCTCTGAATTTGGCGAATTCGTTCGAATTTCAATTTGGAACTAAATGAAATGCACATGTCTAATAGTCATTATCTGATTGGCCTTTTGATCTAAGATGCCCACCAATGTATATTATTACGATATGCCCTCTTTGTGGGTTGAGCAATTTCTCACAGGAAACCGCTTACTGACCAATGGAATCTCACAAAAAACAGCAATCAATTGTCAAAGTGGAAGGCTAATACTTTTACTAGGTGTATATTTTTATTATGTTCATTTTTTTTTTTAAATTAACCAGAAGTCTGACCACTGGTTAATTTCCTAACGCAAAGTGCTACCGCAAGCTCACGGTTGCATTAAAGGGACACTGAACCCAAATTTTTTCTTTCAGGATTCAGATAGAGCATGCAATTTTAAGCCACTTTCTAATTTATTCATATTATCAATTTTTCTTCGTTCTCTTGCTATCTTTATTTTAAAAAAAAGACATCTAAGATTTTTTTTTATTCAGAACTCTGGACAGCACTTTTTTATTGGTGGATGAGTTTATCCACCAATCAGCAAGAACAACCCAGGTTGATCACCAAAAATGGTCCGGCATCTAAACTTACTTTCTTGCATTTCAAATAAAGATACCAAGAGAATGAAGAAAATTTGATAATAGGAGTAAATTAGAAAGTTGCTTAAAATGCCATGCTCTATCTGAATCACGAAAGAACAAAATTGGGTACAGTGTCCCTTAAACCAGCCAGTTGTAATGGCTTGTTATTTAACATGCTCACATTAAATTAACGCTCCACTTGTAATCTAGCCCATAATGTTTATGCCTCAGATTTCACTAACCCATTGTAATTGGTGCAGATTCTAATCTTATGCCTAACATTCTAGTGGTAGCAATATTTTGAATTTAGAGGAGTTTACAACTATATCAGAAGAATGCAAAATTGATTTAAAAACTGATCTAATCCGCAAGTGTATTCAGAGACTGTTGAATCAAGTTCCCAGTTCTAACTTGCATAGAAAACTTTTGTATTTCACCCTCACTAATCACTCACTTTTTTACAATGATCTATCTTTCCTATCACCATTTTTGAAAGGGCTTATTAAGTTTACAAGACAGACACTACTCTCGCAAGGAACATTTCTGTCATTTCCCTCATACCTATAATTTATATAAATCTGGCTATGCCATTGTAGATAACGAGAAGCTTAGTCATAATCCTATTCTAGGAAGCTTTTAAAGCATTTATGTGAGGTAACTACTACATTACTTAATATCCACGTTAAAAGTACCCATGTAGAATGTTTAATATAATTCTAACTCTACAGAGGCGCATTATTCAGGTGGTTTAGTTAGGGATAATTTCCTTTTCCCTCATACAGAACAAGTGCAGAAGTATGCACAAGGCCTTATTCATACCTGGGACAATAAAGGTGGTAAGCTACTGTCTCATCCTCTAAAATATCGCAGGTGCACGTTCTGATTAACCCCCCCCCCAAGACAAATAATGATGTTATAGCTACCTCTAACAATATAATAAATTTTAGTTCATCAGTTTTACTCATCCTTTTAGAAACAAGAGACATGTGGCGAATCATGTCCGCCCGACATCGCTAAATGTGCTGTCGGCATTTAACATTGCACAAGCATTTCTCATGAAATGCTTGTGCAATGCCACCCCTGCATATTCGCGGCCAATCGGCCGCTAGCAAGGGGTGTCAATCATCCTGATCGTATTGCTGTCTTACGACCGCTGCTTCTTAACTAAAGTTTCAGGAAACTTCGGGGGTAGATTGCCGCATCAGTTGCTTGATAAATCTACCACAAATAATTAAAGTTTAATCTTATTTCTTCGGTGGATATTTTCTCTGCTATTAATATTATAACCTGCTCTCTCCCCTTAGCTGAATTAATGTAATTAAGATGGTTTCCATTCCATGTGACCTTTTTCAATACATCACCAAGATATTAGATATATCGATAAACATTTAAAGGGATATGAAACCCCCCCAAAAATATTTCATGGTTCAGCTAGAGCATGCAATTTTAAACAAGTTACTTCTATTATCAAATTGTCTTTGTCCTCTTGGTATCTTTTGTTGAAAAGCAGGGATATGAGCTCAGGAGCATGCACATGTCTGGAGCACTAAATGGCAGCAGTTTTGCAAAAATGATATCCATTTCCCAGAGCACTAGATGGCAGCACTATTTCCTACCATGATCCAGACACCTGCCTAGGTATCTATTCAACAAAGAATAGCATTAGAACAAAGCAAATGTGATAAAATAATAAATTGCAAGCTTTTTTAAAATTGTATGCTCTGTCCAAAGCACAAAAGAAAATGTATGGGTTTCATATCTCTTAAAGTCAATTTATTTGGGAGATAACAACAAATAAGTTATTTTAAATGTTCCCAAACAAAAAATCACAAGGAGAGGTCAGATAACGACTAGAGGTTTGGTACAATTTATCAGCATATACAGGTTTTATAGTATATACAGCATATACATATACAGCATATACAGGTTTTATAGTATATACAGCATATACATATACAGCATATACAGGTTTTATAGTATATACAGCATATACATATACAGCATATACAGGTTTTATAGTATATACAGCATATACATATAAAGCATATACAGGTTTTATAGTATATACAGCATATACATATACAGCATATACAGGTTTTATAGTATATACAGCATATACATATACAGCATATACAGGTTTTATAGTATATACAGCATATACATATACAGCATATACAGGTTTTATAGTATATACAGCATATACATATACAGCATATACAGGTTTTATAGTATATACAGCATATACATATACAGCATATACAGGTATGCTTTATAGTAGATCTTAGCATTTTCCTAATTTATTGCTCTTAAATTAGAACAGAGTTTTGTGCCTGATAAAAAAATCATTCTTATTTATCTAATTTATATGATACTCAAAACATTATTTAGCAATTAAATCTAACTTATTTTTTGTAATCTAGATTTTGTACTTGGAAATCTCATCTCCTCCAGCTCATCATTGTCTAATGAGGCTAAACACACTTGGATAAGGTTACTGGGTAGCTCTGTTTATATGCAGTTTTTGTGTTTATGCTTTTAATGTGTATTTTTATGTTATTTTTTTCTACTTTACTATATGGCAAGCACTTTTAGGCGTGTGGATGTCATGGATATTGATTGGATTTTACATAACATCTTTAGAACACTTACATCCTTCTATGATAAAGTTACCCAGCACTTGGTGCTCAAATTGCTCTAGTTTTAATTCTAATATTATAGACTTCAAGATTAAGTGGTTCTGGCATAAATATTCACGCCTCGATACTGAGTGATCATATAACAGATAACTTGTTTTTTTAACTGGACATAAAACCCAAAATTGTTCATTCATGATTCAGATAGACCATTTTATTTCAAACAATTTCCTAATTTACTTAAATTATCAGATTTTCTTTGTTCTCTAGGTATCCTTTATTGATAATCAGGGATGTAAATTCAAGAGTATGCATGTGTCTGCAGCACTATATTGCAGCAGTTTTGTAAGATTATTGTGCATTTGCAAGAGTACTAGATGGCAGCACTTTTTCCTGCCATGTAGTGATCTAGACATATGTATACTGCCTACCTAGGTATCTCTTTAATAAAGAATAGCATGAGAACAAAGCAAGTTTGATAACAGAAATACATTGACAACTATTTTAATATTGTATGTCTGAATCACAAAGGAAAACAATTGTGTTTTATGTCTATTTTAGTAAATACCACCATCTTAGGTATAGAGACACATATAAACACACACTTTCATAAATATGGTGACTTAAGTGGCTAAGAAACATATTCCTTGATTTCTGGCATTGTTATCTTTGTTCTCTGTCATGAGAGCTACTTATTCTTAATTATTCCAACATTAATTGTATAAGTAAGAAGCTTGTCTTCTGAGCCAGTGGTTAACAGACCGATGCTTTAAAATACTGCTTCATTTAGATTTATCACAGAATCTCGCCAACTCCAGTTTGATCACTTTGGCTGCTTTTTTCCCATTTTGTCTTCCATGCCTTTTATTAAAGTAATCCTTATAAATGAGTGCACAACTCATTATATTGTAAAAAATTAAAAATACTTAATGGTGTTTAGTGGTATTTTGCTTTTGCCCAGTATGTAATACTCCTCTTATAATTTATTTTGTTCTTTTATATATATAGTTACAAATTTTAAGTTTCTATAGGCAATCCATGGGCAGGCTTTGCAGTAAAACTCTAACTAAACCTTATCAACCCATTGTGTCCACCTCTTTATGGAATTTCAGCTTTTTTATGATAATTCAATTGTTTGTTAAGTTTATGGACCTTTGTAATGTTACAACATATTAGAAGTAATGATGCCTGATGCTTTATCATTTACTATTATTTAGCAGATGAGTTGTTAATTATTATTTTTTAAAACATTTCTTTATTCCAGCAGTATATGAAAACAATCAACAAAAGAGAAAAAAACAAAAACAAAAGCAAAGATAGCATTAAACAGTTCACATATACATTTTCTATACACCACGCAGGGTGTCTTTATATAAATCATGACATATACCTAAATATAACTCCAAGCAGGAGTCCTATCAAAGAGAAAAGATAAAGAAAAAAAAACAACAACATATACCTAGATCTAATCCTGCTATAATCACATTATACAGTGAACTAAAGAGTTACATCTTTCCTTGTCTACTCTACCTATCCTATATGCGTATAATTTCTTAAAGGCCCTGCGTGCGTACATTTTTATATGTTTAGCTGAAAATATAAGTCAAATCTTTCTTTTTTTTTCCTTTCTTTTTTTTTTCTTTTTTTCTCCCTTCCTTTAAAGAGAATCCACACATACTGTTGGAGTATTTTATATTTCATACACCCGCCGTCACTAAAACACAAGAACAAAACAACACATAACAAACACACAAAAAAAATCAAGAAAACCCACCACACACAGCCCCGTCTCTCCGCCCAATCCCCCCCACCCACCCCACACTACCATCATTTATAACTGGAAGATCCTAATACCATTCAGCCGGGAAAATATTTGGTAGAATTAATTGCTCAAAACATTCCGTTTTATGATAGTGGGATGTCAATAAAAATTGTATTGGTAGAGGATAAGATAAAATAACCCTCAACCATTTTGAAAAAAAAGCCTTAATTTTTTTGTTATGTATGGGTGATATAATGAATTGTTCAAAAAGTATTTGATAATACATGGAATATGTGAAACTCACTATTTATGGGGCTGCCTTATTTTTCCAGTTCTTTAAGATGAGACTACGACCTACCATGATTGCGGTGTTTATTAAATTATTGTTTTCTCCATTTGAATTTTCTATTAAAAGAAAGAAAATATCTCTGGATTTAAATTTCAGCCTACTTTCTATCTTATGATTGAGCCAATATTCTACCTTGACCCAGAACTGCAAAATCATAGGACAGGACCAGAATTAATGTATTAAGTCCGCAGCCGGATTGTTACATTTACAGCAATAACCGACTCTATTCAGGTTCCATTTGATCATTTTCAATGGTGTAATATAAACTTTATTGAGTAACTTTATATGGGACTCTTTCCATGTTACAGATATATGTGCATTCTGCATCCATTTGTAGCTTGTTCTAATTCTGTCTATAGTCATATCACTGTATTGTATTCTCCATATCTCTACTAATCTATCTAGGGCTAATTGCCCTTGTTTTGCCAACATAATTTTATATAGTAGGGATATATTATGATTTCCCGTTTTATATAGGATCACGTATGACACAATTTTAGTCCCTTCCAGTATTTCCATATTATGTCTCTTGAGCTGAGCCCTTGTATAAAATGCCTGATCTGCAAATAAGCGAAAAAATTCTTATTAGGTATATCAAACTCTCTAGACATAGCTTCAAAAGAATTCAATTGTTGCATATTATCAAGACACTGATGGACATAATTCAGTCCATTGTGTGCCCACATTTTGAAGATTTCTGACTATAGGCCCGGTATAAATTTTGGATTTCCCCTTATCGGGAGAAAGGAAGATAATTCATAGTTCACGTTTAATGCTATATTAACCCCTTAATGACCGGATCATTTTTCAATTTTCTTACCCTTAATGACAATGGCTATTTTTACATTTCTGCAGTGTTTGTGTTTAGCTGTAATTTCCCTCTTACTCATTTACTGTACCCACACATATTATATACCGTTTTTCTCGCCATTAAATGGACTTTCTAAAGATACCATTATTTTCATCATATCTTATAATTTACTAAAAAAAAAAATAATAAAACCCATATCTTTTATTTTTTAATTTTATAATTACATCTGAGCACCTAGTATAGTCAGCGACTAAGATTAATATTGTCTAATTTATTATTTATCTGGAGCTTTTAGTGATTAGTAGTAGGACTTTATAGGACCCCCTTATATTTATAGGACTTTGAAATTGTCTTTATCGCTGGTCCTTTTAGTCTTATCCCCTTATTTTCCAAGGATTGCCCCCCCTTTATAAACAATTCTCTCATTCTCTATTTAATAATTTTTTAATCATTATTCAGCCCCTTTTTATTAAACTGGACCATTATTATTATTTTTTTATCTGTTCTGAGTCTTTTAATGATACTGGGTTATTATGATACATTATTATTATTATATTTTATTAAACTATGATCTTAATTTGTGAGCGTTTTAATTCTCCACATGTTGTATGCTGTTACAGTAATATTTATTACATGTATGATTTGAATGTGTATATTTTCTGTAAGGACAGATCAATTACGAACATATAATTCAGAATGTTTGAAATATTTGTGTATGTTATTTGTTGTTTGTAGTCCATCCTTAGCTCCGGCTCCTGAGACACCTCCTACTCGATTCACATCCTATCACCAGTTATCCCCACTTGGAGGTGTGTCGGCAGCAGGAGCTCTGTGATTGACACAGGTGTGTTATAAATAGAGCAGGTATTTCCATGTATTAGTATCAGCCTGATGAAACGACTATTTGTTGAGAAACGCGTTGCTGTACGCTTGTTTTTATCTGTTTGTACTCAATAAATGTATCCTTGAGTACATCACACCTGCCGGTTTTCTATTATTATTGCCGCTGGAGCAATTTGGTTACGTTCCTGATCCCCTTTGGAGGTCCGCTGTGTCGAGTTTCCTTCGACTCCATTGGTTCCCCTGCTGGGTCGACTCTGACGCTGCTTGCTGAGTGACGTTTGCCTAGCGTACCGAGCTTACGCCTGTCTGACGGGCGACTTGGTTCCGTCCTGCTTGTCTGGGTACACGTTTGTACCGCCGCTCTTGTGAGTAACACTCTGTGTGGGGGGTCCGCTGTTAATGTGTATCCCTCTGTTGCCTAAAACGATACTTGTCCCATGAGGCGCCTCTTCCATCTGTCATCCACAGGTTCCCGTTGTCCACTTACCATTTCTAAGAGAGCTGCCTGGATTGCTGGTTGCCGAATCCGCCATCTGCCACATGCTGTGATCATTTGCGCACTTCTATAGAGACTCTGTGTGTTATCTTGGTTCTCTTTAATCTAGCAAGTATTTGGGCCAAGGCCCACCGAAGTTTGCTGCATTTGATTTAGTTCTTATTAGCAATTGCTGTTCCCAATGAATTACGACTTAACACTACTGCTTATTATATGTCTTTTTTAGGGTTTGTTGCTAAACCGATATATATTTATATATTTTTATATACTGCCTTGGTTGTTGCTGTTTTAGTAATTATTACTTCTTGTCCAATACGATCCACATCGGTTTATTGTTTAATCATTTATTATTTAACATATTTTTGTTCACATTGTATTTCGATTTCAGACCTATCTATATTATAGGGTTGCATGTTGTCCTCAATACCTCCTTTATTTGATAATCGTCACTTGTTCTGTTATATCTATTATCACGGTAGGAGTTTGGTCTGATAGCAAGTTTGTATCTTATTTTTACTTATCACCACTACTCGGAGGTACAATATTAGACTAGTGTATTAGTATAGGGTCTATCTGATCAATACACTAGTTTTCGAAACTATTTGGTTATTTTGTTATAGACACATATTGTATATTTAAATTTAAATTTTTATAGCATTTTTGGCATTTAGGATTTGTTTTATTTCTGCACTTCAATTATAGATTCCAAGTCTTTTTGATTCACACCATTGCTAGTTATATTATTGTTAGCACATATATCACTTATTCCCAGTTCTAACACTGTCACATTACTATTCACAGTTGTAATACTGCCATATTACATTGGTTCACTATTTCTATCACTGGTTTGCATCTGATTAAGACTATTTAGTCTCACAATCTAATACACGGGTCACTGCTAATCACGTGACCTGTGCATTTGATTTGTATTCACGTATTCGTATTACAGAATATAATGTTATCTGTGAGTGAAAGGAACAACAAGAGATTGTTGCTTGTGTCACACACAGAATCCACTACTAGCACAGCTACATCTGACAGTTCTGTTGAGAATCTGTCCATTCATGCACTGTTTGCGAGATTAGAAGATGCAATCAATGTCGAGTGCAGACACTGGTTGGATGCAGAAATGTTGCAAAAATATATTGACAAAGAACAAATACCTCGTGGACTTAGGATTTTTAAAAGTTGTTCATTTAAAGATGACCCCACTGTCAATTCCCAATGGGAGAAAGCATTAACTTTATGTTCCATCACACTTTTGAAAATCTTGATTGCCCACAGGAAAATTTTAGTTGAACAATCCTCTAAAGAAATAGATTCCATTCAAAAAAGTTTAGAAAAATTCAAAACATCGCATCTTTATGATGAACTGAATACTATGGTTCTACAGAAAACAGATGCTTATCAAAAAGATTTGATGTTGGTCAAAAATCGTAAACTTATTAGGGATGAAGAGGATTACCAGAAAGGTCAGATACATACCTATCATAAGAATAAGAGAATTCACGAAACATCTAGCCCTGATCCTAAGAGCATCTTAGTTTCAGAAGTGAATGCCACCTCACAGGATAGGGTTATCCAGCAACCACCCTCAAGAGAACCACCTAATGGCCTTGAAAATGAGTGGACCACGGTATATTACCCGAAAAATAAAAATAAACATAAGAATAAAAACAAATCGAATAATACCACTTGGAATAATCATCAGTCCAATAATAATACTAATGAACAGTGGACGAACGCCAACAGACGAAACCATTATTCTTATAATGGTAATAACCACTGGCATAAAGATAGAGATTATCCACCATATGGTCCAGATCATAGTGGCTATAGACATCAGGGTGAATATAATAGAGGACATCAATCCAATTATAACAACCCTAATTATGGATATAGACCTGATCACAGAAACTCTAAAGAAAATAGGAATGTTAACCATGTACAGCATTCCAATGGGTACCATAACTCCAGAAATGATATAGTTATACCATCTCACCGTGCTGTAGGAAATTACCATCAGACCCAAGGTGATCCAGCTAACCAACACATATCATTCAATTATGGCCATGGACATATGAGAGATAATTCTCTTAGTGATCAGGGTCCCTCACATACTAGGAGGGCTATTACGAGCAGCCATGAGATTACACCATCTAGAATGCCAAATAATGTTGGTGCAAATGCATATCCTAACCACATGTTTGCCCCCGATGCGACCTTGAGCCCACATTTTCCAAATGATAGCCAAGCTATCATTTCTGATACTGATTCTCCTAATCATTTTTTAGGGACAGGTCACAGACAATCGTCATGGAAACAGAAGACGATTGCCAGTTACCTAGAGCCGGTGATCTCTCTTACTGCACCCCCGAAAGGGAAAAGACCTCACGGAAACGAGGGTGTAGAGGACGGAGCACAGCCCGCAAAAAGGCAAGATTACAGACCCTAAGTAAGGGGATCTTTAATCTTTCGTCACATGTCTTGTCAAATGACGAAATTCGGGTATTGGGCAAAGGTCTTTCTTTTAGTCCTACCAACAAGCACAATGTTTTTTCACTTTTTGTGGATTTGAACCGGTTCACCCAAAAACTGTCATTGCAAAAATACTTTGCTGAAAAGACACTCAAGAATAGTACACTGTTGCCTATTCTGACAGACTCCATGGGAGCCAGACTCAATCAAGAAATGGTTCCGGTTATTGAACCTGACACTTTTATTGACCAACTGTGTGAGGGGTATATACATACCAACTTCAAAAATAAATCGAATTTTGTGCCCCAATTGAAAAACAATGCCCATATCGAAATCTTCAGACAACTTGTTAGTGACGATTTTGATAAAATAACTAAAAAGATACATGGACAAAATAATCTTTTTCCTAATGAGAAAAAAGCTTTGGAAAGTCTTAAAAACAACAAATCTATTGTCATAAGACAAGCCGACAAAGGCGGAGGGGTTGTGCTTCAAGACCTTGCTGACTATCTAACAGAGGCCCGGAAAATTTTATTTGATGTTAACTACTACACGAAATTGAACTCTGACCCCACTACGAGGTTTAAATCATCTCTTAAGGATATTGTTGATTCTGCCTTCAAAGAAGGTATACTCCATAAAAAAGAGAGGGATTTTTTGGTAACTGATGAGCCCAATTTGGCATTTTATTACCATTTGCCTAAGATACACAAAAACCCCTCATGCCCACCAGGTCGACCCATCATAGCGGGGATAGGCAGCTTAACTGACAACGTGTCTTCATACGTTGATCATTTTCTACAGAAATATGTCCGGGGTCTTGAATCCTATATTCAAGACTCCACAGACCTCCTCAAGAAATTAGAGGGATTGAATATCACACCCGACCTGGTGTGGATCACCTGTGATGTTCAGGCTTTGTACTCAAATATTGCACACAATTTGGGTATGGAGGCAGTGTCTGAATTTCTGGACCAAGATTTTTATCTTTCTACCAATCAGAAAGAGTTCATTTTACAACTCATTTCTTTCATCCTGGAGCACAACTATTTTGTGTTCCAGGATGAATTTTTTCTTCAAACCAAAGGTACTGCCATGGGTACCAGGTTCGCCCCTAGTTACGCGAATTTGTTCATGGGTCATTTTGAAAAGCGTTATATATATGACTCACACTATGGGGCGAGCCTGGTATTCTATGGCAGATACATTGACGATCTGATATTTATATGGAGGGGCAATGAGGACTCAGCCACTTCTTTTGTGGATTATTTGAATTCAAACGACAGGGGCTTGACCTTCACGAGTTCAATTAACAATAAATCAATTGTATACTTGGACCTGCACTTGAGCTTTAATGAAGGCAAGGTGACCAGTACAACCTATTTCAAGACGGTTGACTGTAATAGCTATCTGGATTTCAAAAGTTGTCATTTTCATGCCTGGAAACAAAACGTACCATATGGTCAGTTCAAACGTATTCGCCGTAACTGCAGCACGTTATCTGACTTTGATTCCCAAAGTCAGGTCTTGAGGGAACGTTTTCTGGAAAAGAACTATCCACTTAGTATTATAGACAAAGGTTACAGAAGGGCTAGATTAGATGATAGGAACGGTTATTTTATCAACTCAAATAAACATTTGGGACAAGTAACTAATAACTATAATGAAAATCCTCTTTTCATCACGCAATTTAATTCTAATCATGCACTGATTAGAAAGGTGCTGGCCAAACATTGGGACATTCTAACTAAGGATCCCATTTTGGGTAAGTCGATAGGTACCAAACCAAAAGTGGTTTACAGGAGAGCTCCTACTCTAAAGACCCTGCTTGCTCCCAGCAAGATAGTCAAACATAAGAGACAACCAGCCCTCATAACACCGAAGTCTATTGCACCAAAGTTTGGTGCTTTCAGATGTAGAGCGAGCAGATGCAAGATTTGTCAGTCGATTGACACCAAACAAAAAACCTTTCGATCTACTATCACTAATAGATCTTATTCGATCATTGGACATATCTCTTGTGCATCAACCTATGTTGTATATCTACTCACCTGTTTGTGTGGCATCCAATATGTGGGCAGAACCTGTAGGCGGTTCAGCATAAGGTGGTCTGAACATAAACGTAATATGAGGAAGAATTACAAGTACCATAGTGTCTCTAGACACTGCAACATCATGCACAATGGTGATACTAACTGCTTCTCCGTGACCCCTTTAGAACATATACCTAAATCTTATATCTATAATAGGTATTTTAGATTAAGACAAAGAGAAACGTATTGGATCCACGTTTTGAAATGTATGCATCCTGATGGGTTAAATTTGTGTATTGACCTAGCAGCCTTCCACTAATTAGGGCCATGCACTAGAGCTGTATCCAGTCACTCAATCCATATCTTTTATTCTTTATTTTTTATTTTTATATTTACATCTGAGCATTTAGTATAGTCAATGACTAAGATTAATACTGTTTGATTTATTATTTTCTGGTGCTTTTAGTCATTAATAGTAGAACTTCCATCAATTAGGGCCATCCATTAGAGTTGTTTCCAGTCACTCAACCCATATCTTTTATTTTTTAATTTTATAATTACATCTGAGCACCTAGTATAGTCAGCGACTAAGATTAATATTGTCTAATTTATTATTTATCTGGAGCTTTTAGTGATTAGTAGTAGGACTTTATAGGACCCCCTTATATTTATAGGACTTTGAAATTGTCTTTATCGCTGGTCCTTTTAGTCTTATCCCCTTATTTTCCAAGGATTGCCCCCCCTTTATAAACTATTCTCTCATTCTCTATTTAATAATTTTTAAATCATTATTCAGCCCCTTTTTATTAAACTGGACCATTATTATTATTTTTTTATCTGTTCTGAGTCTTTTAATGATACTGGGTTATTATGATACATTATTATTATTATATTTTATTAAACTATGATCTTAATTTGTGAGCGTTTTAATTCTCCACATGTTGTATGCTGTTACAGTAATATTTATTACATGTATGATTTGAATGTGTATATTTTCTGTAAGGACAGATCAATTACGAACATATAATTCAGAATGTTTGAAATATTTGTGTATGTTATTTGTTGTTTGTAGTCCATCCTTAGCTCCGGCTCCTGAGACACCTCCTACTCGATTCACATCCTATCACCAGTTATCCCCACTTGGAGGTGTGTCGGCAGCAGGAGCTCTGTGATTGACACAGGTGTGTTATAAATAGAGCAGGTATTTCCATGTATTAGTATCAGCCTGATGAAACGACTATTTGTTGAGAAACGCGTTGCTGTACGCTTGTTTTTATCTGTTTGTACTCAATAAATGTATCCTTGAGTACATCACACCTGCCGGTTTTCTATTATTATTGCCGCTGGAGCAATTTGGTTACATTCCTGATCCCCTTTGGAGGTCCGCTGTGTCGAGTTTCCTTCGACTCCATTGGTTCCCCTGCTGGGTCGACTCTGACGCTGCTTGCTGAGTGACGTTTGCCTAGCGTACCGAGCTTACGCCTGTCTGACGGGCGACTTGGTTCCGTCCTGCTTGTCTGGGTACACGTTTGTACCGCCGCTCTTGTGAGTAACACTCTGTGTGGGGGGTCCGCTGTTAATGTGTATCCCTCTGTTGCCTAAAACGATACTTGTCCCATGAGGCGCCTCTTCCATCTGTCATCCACAGGTTCCCGTTAAAAAAATAAATAATAAAATATGAGGAAAAAATGGAAAAAAACACACTTTTTCTAACTTTGACCCCCAAAATATGTTACACATCTACAATCACCAAAAAACACCCATGCTAAATAGTTTCTAAATTTTGTCCTGAGTTTAGAAATACCCAATTTTTACACGTTCTTTGCTTTTTTTGCAATTTATGGGGCAATAAATACAAGTAGCACTTCGCTATTTCCAAACCACTTTTTTTCAAAATTAGCGCTAGTTACATTGGAACCCTGATATCTGTCAGGAATACCTGAATATCCCTTGACATGTATATATTTTTTTTTAGAAGACATCCCAAAGTATTGATCTAGGCCCATTTTGGTATATTTCATGCCACCATTTCACCGCCAAATGCGATCAAAAAAAAAAAGTTCACTTTTTCACAAAATTTGTCACACACTTTAGGTTTCCCACTGAAATTATTTACAAACAGCTTCTGCAATTATGGCACAAATGGTTGTAAATGCTTCTCTGGGATCCCCTTTTTTCAGAAATAGCAGACTTATATGGCTTTGGGGTTGCTTTTTGGTAATTAGAAGGCCGCTAAATGCCGCTGCGCACCACACATGTTTTATGCCCAGGAGTGAAGGGGTTAATTAGGGAGCTTGTAGGGAGCTTGTAGGGTTAATTTTAGCTTTAGTGTAGTGTAGTAGACAACCCCAAGTATTGATCTAGGCCCATTTTGGTATATTTTATGCCACCATTTCACCGCCAAATGCGAGCAAATAAAAAAAAAAAAAAATTTAAATTTTTCACAATTTTAGGTTTCTCACTGAAATTATTTACAAACAGCTTGTGCTATTATGGCAGAAATTGTTGTAAAAGCTTCTCTGGGATCCCCTTTGTTCAGAAATAGCAGACTTATATGGCTTTGGCATTGCTTTTTGGTAATTAGAAGGCCGCTAAATGCTGCTGCGCACCACACGTTAATTATGCCCAGCAGTGAAGGGGTTAAATTAGGTAGCTTGTAGGGAGCTTGCAGGGTTAATTTTAGAGATCAGCCTCCCACCTGACACATCCCACCCCCTGATCCCTCCCAAACAGCTGTCTTCCCTCCCCCACCCCACAATTGTTCCCGCCATCTTAAGTACTGGCAGAAAGTCTGCCAGTACTAAATAAAAGAGTTTTTTTTTTTTTTTTAAATAAAAATAATAAAATATTTTAGCTGTGATGGACCCCTGCCTTAGCCCCAACCTCCCTGATCCCCCCTCCAGCTCTCTAACCCTCTCCCCTACCTAATTACCGCCATCTTGGGTACTGGCAGCTGTCTGCCAGTACCCAGTTTGGCCCCAAAAAACCCCCAAAAAGTATTTTTATTTTATTTTTTACTTAAAAACTATTTCTATAGTGTAGCAGCCCCCCACAATACCCCCACCCCCTCCCAGATCCTTTTATATTTAAAAAAAAAAAATTCCCTTTTTTTTCCCCCTGTCTGCCCTCATTCATTGGTGTCAGTGTGGCTAATGGACGCACGTGCACGCGCGCCAAGTGCACGCGCACATGCACGCTCACGTGCACACTCACCCCTCGTGCACACGCACGCGCATCGTGCACGCGCGCGCACCCTCACACCCGGCGGACACTGTCACCATCGCTACCGGTGCAGAGAGGGCCACAGAGTGGCTCTCTCTGCATCGGAGGCTTGTAAAGTGGTATTGCAGGATGCCTCCATATCGAGGCATCACTGCAATACCCTCAGAGCTGCTGGAAGCATTTGTGATTGCTTCCAGCACTCTGTTAGACAACTGACGTACCAGGTACGTCCATTGTCATTAACTGTTAGTTTTTGCATGACGTACCTGGTACGTCAGTTGTCATTAAGGGTTAAGTTTTTGCCACGCGACCACCACACTACGTATTGTATTTATATTTTTTATATATTTTGGAAGTTGTGAGGCTGGGCAATGTAATATAACCTTAAAAAGAAATGGAGAGATCAATCCTTCTTCTAATGATAGAGATGTAAGATAATTATCTTCCGTTATCCAATCCACAGCAAAACATGCTAACATTACTTTATTATATTTTTTAATGTAAGGAAGGGCTAATCCTCCATCTTCTAGATTACATATTAATTTTGCTATAGACAGCATATATCTCCTCTTACCCCATGCAAATATGGCACAATCTTTATTAAACTTTTTAATGTCTTGGCTATATATAAATATCGGAACATTCTGTATAATATACATTAGTTGCGGAAATAAAATAGTTTTAATAATCATAACCTTAGCTGAAAGGAAAATAGGGAAAGCTTTCCATCTCTCAAACTTCAAAGTTGCTTTTCTAAAAAAAAGGTGTGAAGTTCAGCCTATACCATTGTTTTGGATCCACATGTAAATGTATTCCTAGGTATTTAATAGATAAAGTCTCTTTGAGTACACACTCTTTAATACTATTCCTATTTTTGTGGATCCATAAGATTTCAGACTTGCTAGTATTAACTTGGTATCCTGAAAAGGAACCAAATGTCTTTATACTATTTAATGCCTTTGGAATATTCTTTTTAGTGTTTTCCACAAATAGCAGCAGGTCATCTGCATATAATAGCAGAGCTATTTTTTGTTCTCCTAAGCAAATACCTTTTATCTCTTCCCGCAGAAGAATAGCAAAGGGTTCTATAGAAATGTTAAATAATAAAGGCGAGAGTGGGCAGCGATGCCTAGTTCCCCTATTCAGCGTAAAGTTATCTGTCTGGCTACCATTAATCAATATAGAAGAGCTTGGGTAATCATACATTGTCCTAATAAATTGAATAAAGTGCCCGAAAAATCCAAATTTTTCTAAAGATGTATATAGATGGTCCCATATTATTGAATCAAATGTTTTTTCAGCATCCACCTCAATAAATGCAGAATCCTGTTTAATCTGGGCTTGGCCCTCTACTTTATCCCTATAATATTCAAGTACTAATGTAACTTTGCGCATGTTTTTAATGGAGGATCTTCCAGTCATTAAACCAGATTGGTCTGCATGTATAACATGCTCGAGAAACAGCTTCAATCTATTAGCAATAATATGTGTTAGTAACTTATAGTCTGTGTTGAGCAAAGATATGGGTCTATAAGACCCTGGATCTAGGGGATTTTTATCTTTTTTTTTTTTTTTTTTGTTTATAAATTTTTATTGAGGTTAAGAATGTACAACAACAAGCATATTGTAATACAAAAATCACATACATAAACAGAAAAGAAACATAGGAATCATGTTGTGCAATCAAATCTGTTGTTTCACAGTTATGTAAATATTACTAAAGATAAACCTCATATTTTCCGATTTATAGAAGGATGATTGCTCCTCCATTGTTAAGAGGGGCCACTCATGGGCCCATGTAGGTTGAAAAGCTCAGGGAGGCGCCTTAATGTTCAACATGGTCACTCTTGGACCTGAATGAGTAAAGAAATAATAAATATAGCAGGCTAAGCAGCTTATAAAAGACTTACATAACAAAACAGTAGGGAGTCTAAGAAAATCAGTCACTGTTTCTTCCTGTGTCAAACCTAAACTGGAGCTACAGATCTATAGGGGCCGTTCAAAGCTGACATTGAGTGAGCATTAGAGTTGTCATTAGGAAGGAGTTAATATGCTATGCTACCTAACAGGCAGGCTCCCACTATATTATATCCATGATACCAGTGGCAGGTTGTATATACATTAATGCCACACTAAGACCCCAATAAGTATAGGGTTAAGGTTATAAGAGGTGCTCAACCCCAGTTAGGATGCAGAGACTACTGCAGGAATAAAGAAACTGTGGTAGCTAGCTATTGTCTCCAGGACCTATGCTCATATTTGAATCAGTTCTGTGATAACAGTAGCGCTTCATACATGCAATAAACTGAACATGATGTAATAGGAAAGCCTTGTGTATACTATACTGTCCACACTACAGATGTACATTAAGAGGATATATTGGTAGCGGCTGTTTAAAGCTGGTAAAACTGGTAAAATGTATGCGCCAAGTATGGCTGAAACATGGGGGTGAAAAATAGAAATAATACTTAAACAAGGTTGGGATCCAAGGAGCTATAGCGATAAGAGGGCTAGGCTAGCTGGTTACATTACTTAAAGGGACAGTATACACTCATTTTCATATAACTGCATGTAATAGACACTACTATAAAGAATAAGATGGACAGATACTGATATAAAAATCCAGTATAAAACTGTTTAAAAACTTACTTAGAAGCTGTCAGTTTGGCTCTGTTGAAAAGGTAGCTGGAAAGCCCACTGCAAGTGGCAAATAAGACACTCCCCCCTCCCCCTCCTTTTGCATATGAAAAGACCCTTTATACAAACAGGAGCAAGCTGGAGAAGGTAGCTGACAGTATTCACATAAAACTTTGGGGCTTGGTTAGGAGTCTGAAAATCAGAGCAATGTTATTTAAAAATAAGCAAAACTATACATTTATTTTAAAAAAAAACTTTATGGGCTATTTAAATAGATCATCTACAAAACATTTATGCAAAGAAAAAATGAGTGTATAATGTCCCGTTAATATGTAGGATCGTATTGTGCTATGTTAAGAATAATACCCATAAGCAATATATGTAGGGAAGTAAACCTAAAAGTATTTAACTGGAGTAAGGGCGCTACTGATTGGGGTTACAAAAGATCTCCCAGTCCACCACACTGCCTCGGCCGCAGGCAGCACAGAAGGATGCCAGGCCATCCAGATCCCCTTACTATGATGCTAGAGTTTGTGAGCCCATAGTTGACAACCTCTTAAAACACAAAATATAAACAACTAAGGGTAAAGATAGCTAGTGAGGTATATGAAGTCCCCTTTAACACTGACACGGTTATTGCAACAATTCAGGGACATATAATATATAGATTCTTCACAAAATAATTATAGGTATTACTGTATACCCAAACCTTGTTAAAAAATGAATTGAATTGTATATAACCATAATTAACCGCCAATAGACATGTACAAAAGCAAGAAACAAAATAAACATAAACCACACTTTAACTTATTATGAAATATTGAACTGATATGGAGGAACTTTTAAAGGAACATGTTGGGCAAGATGGAGCTATATTGAGGTATAGAAACATTTAGTATAAGAGGTCAGAGCTCCCAACCCAAAGGAAGCCTAAGACAGTCACTAGCGTCCATCTTGTCTCAGGCTGGATGGCTGAACCTCCATGTCCTTTATAAATTGTTAGCCGATACCCAACCTCGTGCGGTTAGGGACAATGACCAGCTGGGTAAGCAAGTTTGGTGCGACACTGGAGCAGAGATACTGTGCAGGATTATTGATATATTTGGGCTCTCTAGGGGTAAGGAATGTCTCTAGCTGAGAAATATGGATAGATGTCCCTAGCGCCAGCAGGTCAAACCTGTTATACACAAAAATCAAGGCTTCTGAATCTCCTTGGCTTCCACAGTCCCGGTATATATCTGGTTCCTTTTTGGTGATGAGCCATGTCTCCCTTGCGTTGGACGGACCAGCTGTCTCAGTCTCAGTGTCGGTAGGGCCTTGTGTAGGGCATTGTGCTGTAGTAATCTCACCAGGCTTGATACAGTAGGCAGGGGGACCTCCAATCTTTACAGGCGGCTCCTGGTAAGGGGAGAACTCATCTAATCCATCTAATCCAAGGCTTTGTTCAGAGGGTTCCAGGGAGGGTGCGGCGCACTGAGCCATAGCAGCTGAGATTAGTGAGCAAAGGTCTTCCTGCAGCTGCTCGTAGCTCTGCGAGATCGTGGTGCGTATAGTGTGCTCCCAGGCATCTACGGCTGCGAGGGCCTCCATACCCAGTTCAGAAATGTCCTCCAATATTCACCGCACGTGATAGTTGTGACACAAGTCTCTGGCAAAGTAGCCCCCAAAGTTAGCTCCCACTCCGGTTAACTTAGTCCGACTGCTTAGACCTGCCAACCTCAAAGAACGGGGGGGGGGGTGTTATAGTTAATTTGCTTAAATTGATATGCACAAGAGTGGAAGTTTTTAATCCTGTTACAGAATCTCGTAACCCCGGAGTTCGGGGGGGGGGGTTATTATACGGCAGCCCCAGACCTACGCTCCATATCCTCCACAGGGTCCCCTTCTGTTACTTGGCTCCGTGTGTGGATGCAGTATTTTGCAAAGATGGCTTCCAGGGCTATAAAGGAATCTGTTACGCAGCTGACCCAAAGAGCATAGGCACAAACACTGTCAAAACCTTCATTTTGAAGGTATATCCATTCTCAAAGATATATATCTACTCCAAAGCAATAAATACTATATCTTTACTATAGTTAGCTTATGAAAATAGGTTCAGAAACAGAGAGCTTCATGAAGACATGTCTTGCCGCTTTGAGTGCAGGCTCCGCCCCCCTTGAATAATTTTTTTTATTTTATAACAATATAGAGATACAAACAGCAGTACGATCTGAGCGTACTATAGAAACAGGTTACATGTTCATGCATGGTTACAGTATCAAATCACAACCAATATTAATGATACAGCATAAATAACTGAGCTATGTGGAATCCAGTTCTCCTTGGCACACATAGTGGAGTCAACTGGATCCAGGTACCATGTTATGTTCAAGAGGGGGGGGGATCTGGGGGAAACAACGGGGATGTTAATTTCACTCGAGTGTAAGTGAGGGTCATCTAAGTTATGAAGGAGGAGGGGAAGTGTAATCAGGATCCCACCTTTCTTTGCAAGGACACTCAGAAGCCTGCCATCCATGGATTCTGTCAGTGTTTTGATCTGTTCACCATCAACATTGCGTGCAGCAGCAACCACAGCCTCCCAGACACTGTTCAGAGAGGTGTACTGTTTTCCCTCCTTGTAAATCTCACATTTGATGATGGACCACAGGTTCTCAATGGGGTTCAGATCAGGTGAACAAGGAGGCCATGTCATTAGATTTTCTTCTTTTATACCCTTTCTTGCCAGCCACGCTGTGGAGTACTTGGACGCGTGTGATGGAGCATTGTCCTGCATGAAAATCATGTTTTTCTTGAAGGATGCAGACTTCTTCCTGTACCACTGCTTGAAGAAGGTGTCTTCCAGAAACTGGCAGTAGGACTGGGAGTTGAGCTTGACTCCATCCTCAACCCGAAAAGGCCCCACAAGCTCATCTTTGATGATACCAGCCCAAACCAGTACTCCACCTCCACCTTGCTGGCGTCTGAGTCGGACTGGAGCTCTCTGCCCTTTACCAATCCAGCCACTGGCCAATCCATCTGGCCCATCAAGACTCACTCTCATTTCATCAGTCCATAAAACCTTAGAAAAATCAGTCTTGAGATATTTCCTGGCCCAGTCTTGACGTTTCAGCTTGTGTGTCTTGTTCAGTGGTGGTCGTCTTTCAGCCTTTCTTACCTTGGCCATGTCTCTGAGTATTGCACACCTTGTGCTTTTGGGCACTCCAGTGATGTTGCAGCTCTGAAATATGGCCAAACTGGTGGCAAGTGGCATCTTGGCAGCTGCACGCTTGACTTTTCTCAGTTCATGGGCAGTTATTTTGCGCCTTGGTTTTTCCACACGCTTCTTGCGACCCTGTTGACTATTTTGAATGAAACGCTTGATTGTTCGATGATCACGCTTCAGAAGCTTTGCAATTTTAAGAGTGCTGCATCCCTCTGCAAGATATCTCACTATTTTTGACTTTTCTGAGCCTGTCAAGTCCTTCTTTTGACCCATTTTGCCAAAGGAAAGGAAGTTGCCTAATAATTATGCACACCTGATATAGGGTGTTGATGTCATTAGACCACACCCCTTCTCATTACAGAGATGCACATCACTTAATATGCTTAATTGGTAGTAGGCTTTCGAGCCTATACAGCTTGGAGTAAGACAACATGCATAAAGAGGATGATGTGGTCAAAATACTCATTTGCCTAATAATTCTGCACTCCCTGTAGTATACATTTTTCTCCATAGAATACATATAAGCCATAGGAGAAACTACATCTGCCCAGGCGGGGGGGGGGGGGGGTGAACCCTCTTCCAGGCCCTAGCTATGGATAGCTTAATAGCAGAAAACAAGTAAATGCATAGTGTGCCGTGATGTTTGGGTAGTTTGTGTGTACCTAAGTGAAAAAGGGCTACATCAGGAGATTTGGGGATTTGTATTCCTATACTTGCCAATACAGCGAAACTGCGTGACCAAAGTGAATGAAGTTTGGGGCAATGCCACCTAATATGGAGCATGTCACCCCTGTGAGCGCACTCCCTCCAGTAAGCCGAACAGGCTGCAGGGAAGAGTGCGACTAGCCTGGTCGGAACGTAATACCAGTGCATAAGGAGCTTAATATAAGTTTCGTAAATAGTGACACAATGTAGCACCTTTTTTGTGAGTAAGAGTGTACGTTGCCATACTTCTATTGGCTTGGATATGTTCAGCTTCTGTTCCCATTTGAGAATATGAGAGGCTTTATCTGTAGGGGATGCTCCTTCCATGAGAGTATAATGCAATGATAACGGTTTACCAAGTCGTCATCCCTGTTGCCATCTGGCCTCCCATACAGTCAGCTGATGGGAGGAGGACGGTTCGAACCCCCATCTAGAGAGTAGGCTTATTACTCTGATATATTCAAAAGCCATGTACGATGGGATTGAATTAGGGTTGTCAGTGTGAGATAGTTTTTTTTTTTTTTTTTTTATACATTAAAATTATTTAATCGTCTTTCAATTTGCAATTTACTTTACTTTTTACAAAAGCTTTAATAAGAAATAATAATAAAAAGGGTAATATATTTCATAACAAATAATTACAGCAACAATTATATTTTCATAATTCATTTTTTTTTTTTTTTTTTTTTTTTTTAATTTTTATTATAATTTTGAAAAAGTACAAAGTGCAGTGGCAAAGTAAGCATTACAAGTAGGATATTCACATATATCCAAATACATTTGTCAAGAGTTTACATATATGTTATCAAATCTAAGAGTGGGGGGGGGGGTGATGAGTCTGTTATGCCCAACTAGGCCGCCTAATCGTCCATTATTTTATATAGTGTTATATTGCATTAATCATGCATCTTTCATGGGGAGAGTCCAAGAGAGAGGAAAAAAAAAAAAAAAAAAGAACAAAGTTAACATAATCTCCTCCCTTCTCACCGCCCCATCCAATCTTGTCCATTTAAACCTCCAATTCGGGGCATATTCTCTATATTTGAATATTAATGATACCTTCTATGTTAGCAGTAAAGTCTCTACCCTGATCTAGAATAAAGTCTTTCCAAGTTTTTAAATATGAGTTATCTTTCTTCCTTTCAAGCCTATAGTCATGGGCTGCTATTATTGCACTATCAGAAAGAAGATTTTTTGCTTCTTTGATTGATGGAGCTCGTGGTTTGCACCAATTGTCAAAAATAAGTTTTCTGAGGTTAAGTATCGCAGTTAGAATGAATCTCTTTTTATTCCCCCATGAAATACAGGGGTTCAGTAATATTATAGAATTTATTGAAAGTCTCACTTCAATATTTATCATTTGGGAAAGAAGATAGGCTACCTTATGCCAAAATTGGTTTACTTTCGGGCATTCCCACAGTAGGTGACCCAGATCTGGATCGTTTAAATGGCACTTGATACAAAGATTTTTAACATTACAATTCCACTTAGCTACCCGCCGTGGGGTGAGGTAGTCTCTATTGATAATCTTAAACTGCGTTTCTCTTAGATAAGTTGAAGGGGAGATAGCTAGCGCAGTCTTTAAACTGTTCTCTAGTTGATCTATAGGGTCTATCAAGCTTACTATCTTTCCCCAATATGCCTTCGCCCGTTCTATATATTTTTCCGTCTCTGCTGATCTTAAAATTTTATATATAGAAGTCACGGAACACTTTTCCATTTTAAGATGATCCATTAATGGGTGGTCTTGGAAAGTCTGAGGAAACAGATACAGTAACTTTCGTATATAATCTGTGGCTTGCAAAAAATAGAACATATGTTTCTTCTGTGCTGCCGGAAAGTTATTTTGAAATTCTGTAAATTTATGAAATTTTCTAGTCTTAAAATCATAGAACTCTGCAATCGAGAGAACTTTGGAAGGTGACCATAGACTAAAAGGGTTAGCTGAGTTACCTAGTGGAAAGTGCCAATTTCCTTGAATAGGTAGCCATTTAGAGACCGCTGTGGGATGTCCAAGCAACTTCATGGTATTCCTCCATGCTTTTAAGATATCCTTCAATAAGGGGTGGTTAGCAATTGTATTGCCCAAAATCTTATTTGTTGCATGTAATATAAAGCCCATAGAATAGGGAGCACATATGTGTTCTTCTAAGTACTTATTAGATAGTTTAAATGATTGAAAGAGCCATTCAATTGGAAATCTTATTAATGTTGCTAAATTGTACCATTCCAGGTTTGGAAGTGATAGCCCCCCTCCCAAATATGGTTGGTATAGTATCTCCAGTTTTATTCTAGGTTTTCTCCCACTCCAAAGAAAATATCTCAGTGCCCGATTGAAGCGCCATAGGTCAATTTTTTTATAAGCAAGGGAAGCATTCTACATGGGTATAAAATTTTTGGGACTATGAACATTTTATAGAGATTAACTTTACCCGAGATTGAAACCGGTAACGCTGCCCAACTTCTTAATTTCATCATGGTTTCTTGGAGGACTGAAAGAATATTGTCGCAATACCAGTCATCTGGGTTAACAGAGAGTTTCAAGCCTAGATATTCCAAGGCATTAGATTCAATAAATTCAAAGGTTTGCTGTTTATTACTCCTTTTCAACCAAATTGCCTTTGATTTTGCCAAATTAGTTTTGTACCCTGAGACATTGCCATAATCCTTTAAAAGTTCTAAGACCATGTCCATGGTATCTTTTGGATTACTGACATACAAAAGTAAATCATCGGCAAATAGGGATATTCTTAGCACTTCCTTGCCTATGTTAATTCCTGTGAGAAGTTCCCTTAATTTGATTGCCAGTGGCTCCAGAACTAAATTGAAAAGTAGGGGTGAAAGAGGACACCCCTGTCTCGTGCCTCTAGAAAGTGTAAAAGATTGAGTTAACTCATTATTGATCATAATTGATGCCTTTGCACCTGAATAGATGTTTCTAATAAAGGTACAGAACTTACTTCCAAATCCGTATTTAGCCATAACTTTGAACATAAATGGCCATTCCACTCTGTCGAAGGCCTTCTCTGCATCCAAAGATAGCAGGAAGGCCTCCGGCAGAGCAGAATCCCTGTCACTGTACTGAGAGATAGCATGGAGTATCTTTCTAATACTTTTCTCAGATGATCTTCCACTCACAAATCCCACCTGATCCTCGTGTATAATTTTAGGTGCAATTAGCTTCAATCTTTCTGCCAAAATCTTCATCATAATCTTATAATTAAGATTCAGCAGGGATATCGGTCTGTAGGCTGTAAGATCTAGGGGATCCTTATTAGGTTTAGGGATTAGTACGATGTTTGCTCTCTTAAAATCTTCCGATACCCTGATGTTTTCTTCAAAGTACCCTTTGTATAGGTCCTTAAGGACTGGAGTAATTTTTTCTAATAGTACCATATAAAACTCCAAAGGCAGGTTGTCTGGGCCAGGAGATTTTCCTCTAGCTAATGATTTAATGACCCTTACTATCTCCTGGTCACTTATAGGCTTATCTAGAGCTTCCAAGTCTGTTCCTGATATCAATGGTATCTTAATAGAATCTAAAAATCGATCAATGTCTTCTGCTTGTGGTTGTTGTGAAGCATAAAGGTCTGTGAAAAAATTGCGGAATAAGAGAGCCATTTGTTCCTGATCTGAGGTGATACTCTTATCTTTTCTAATAGCCACAATAGGCTTTCTCTGAGTTTGTGTTTTAAAGATGGATGCTAAGAATTTGCCTGCTTTATTGCCATATCTTTTAAATTTGGCTGCTTTGATTTGTATTGATTCTTGGGCTTGTTGTAATAGAAAATGATCCCTATTTTTTTTATTAGAGAAGTAAATTTCTCTGTTTACTATAGTTGGGTTCTGCATATAACTAGCGTAAGCCTCTTTAAGTTTATTAGATAGATCATGGTATCTAGAAACTTGCTTCTTTTTTAATCTCGCCATATATGATATTATCTCTGCTTTTAGATATACTTTAGCCGTTTCCCAGAAAAGAAGTGTATTATTTCTACTGTGAGCATTAAAAGAGCAGTAATCTTCCCAGGCCTTTTCCAAAAAGGACTTAAATTTATCTGAGTTGGCTAAATAGACTGGGAAAAAAAAGAGTTAGATGTATAGGATTTCTTAACTTGAATTTGTAATATTACAGGGGCATGGTCGGAAAGAGTGAATTCCAGAATTTCACATTTAGAGATTCTAGGAGCCAAGATTTCTGATACTAGGTATAAATCTAGTCTAGACATGGTATTATGGGATTTAGAATGGCATGTAAACTCCCGAGAATTAGGGTTCATAGTTCTCCAAATGTCTATGAGATTAGTTGATTGGGTCAATAAACTAAAGATTTCTTCTTCATATTTATGATGGGTTCTTGTATAATTCCCTTTTTTCCTACTTAGGCCCATTCTAGTTCTATCAATGCTCGAGTTAGGGGTAATATTAAAATCCCCTGTTATAATTATGTTATCTTTTGCAAACTTCAAGATATTCTTAATTAACCGGGTCCAGAATGCAACATCGGGACTATTAGGGCCATACAAGTTAACTATTAAGAAGAATTGATTTTGAATCTTCATTCTGACCATTATAAACCTGGCCTCTCTATCTCTCACTACTTTAATGATTTCTTGTCCAAGGTTTTTATGGATCAAGATCATCACCCCTCTGGCTGCTTTCCTATATGAAGCGAAAAATGTTTGCGAAAACCCACGTATCTTAAGTTTGTTATGTTCGACATCGGAGAGATGGGTCTCCTGTAGACAAATGATGTCCAGTGCCTTCTTACTTAGAAAGTTTATCACCGCTTTCCTTTTAATGGGGGAGTGAATTCCTCCCACATTCCATGAGATAACCTTTATCTTCTAACTATGTTTATTTTTGAAGCTAAGTTTGCAGGATATCTTATCGCTAGGTAGAAAGATGGAATAAAACCCAAATTGGAAGGCGCAACACTGTATCTAACAAATTGCCCAAGGATATGTGGATGGGTGGGAGAGAGAGGAGGAGAAAATAATAAAAAAAAAAAAAAAAAAAAACCCACAAACATACACATTTATAACAAAAAGAAACATAGTGATATAAGCCAGTAGATAGAATTTGTACATCAAATCATTTCTATCGTCAGAGTTAAATCCTTCAAAAACAGTTTCACAAAAATAACTCAAAGTATATATCCTAACCTTAATTAAAATTGTGGTGTATATCTCAATTCCTAATACATAAATACCTTTATACATTGTATCTATAGAACAGTGAAAATCTTGTTTACTGAGTGAAGCTGAAACCATTTCTATAACAACAAATAGACTTTTTTAGTTCAATTTCACAAAATTGTGTCAAAATATTCGTAATATCATCCTCGGGTGGACCTTTCATGTGTGTTTCAAAAAAAAGAACCACAGACATACACATTATAACAAAAAGAAAAATGGTGATATAAACCAGTAGATAGAATTTGTACATCAAATCGTTTCTTTCGTCGAAATTAGATCCTTCAACAACAAATTCACAAAAATAGATCAAAATATATATCCTAACCTTAATTAAAAACTGTGTGCATATCTCAGTTCCTAATACATAAATATCTTTATACATTGTATCTATAAAACAGTGAAAATCGTGTTTACTAGGTGAAGCTGAGGAAAAAAAAACAAAACAAAAAAAAAACCCGTTTCTCCTTAAAAGAGACATGGAGAAGGAAAAAAAAAACAAAAACCAAAAAAAACCCGTTTCTCCTTAAAAAAGACATGGAGGGAGGAAAGAAAAAAAAACCAAAAAAAAAAAAAAACCGTTTTTCCTTAAAAGAGACATGGAGAAGGAAAAAAAAAAAAAAAAAAAATATATATAATTTATAAATCAATAAATCAAGGACTCTCATTAAATCAAGCTCAATGTTTTGATTCATTCTCTAAGAACAATTGTGCGGCTTCTGGGGTTTCAAATATATAGGTATTGGGTCCAGACTTAATTCTAAGTTTGGCAGGGTACATTAAGGAAAAAAATCTCTTCTCCTGTGCTAGTTGAGAACAAATAGGGGAAAATTTCCTCCTTTTAAGTGAAGTCTCTGCTGAGAAGTCCTGGAATATTAGGATTCTAGCTCCATTAAATTGTAGGGGTTGTTGTTTTCTGAATGCTTGAATAAGCTCATTCTTTCCTTGGTAGTTAAGATATTTGGCAATCACTGGTCGCGATCTCTTTATGCCTTGCTCCGTCCCCTCTTGCTCTCTACCCAATCTGTGCACTCTTTCCACAGTGAACAGTGACTTTTGTTGTTGAATAGCCATCAGACTTGGGAGAGTTTCTTCCACGAACTTTTTTAGATCCTGAGATTTTATTGTTTCAGGCAGCCCAATTATTCGCAGGTTGTTGCGCCTTGCTCTGTTTTCGGAGTCTTCCATCTTATTTGTAAGAATTTTGTTTTGTGAGATTACTTCTTCCAATTTTGCATTTAATATGGTTTGACTATCCTCATAGTCTGAAATCCTTTGTTCCAAATAGCTTATTCTCTCATTTTGAGCTCTTATTTCCCCCATGATGGCGTCTAGTCGTGCATTCACTTCTTCGATCTTAGGTATAATCAGCTCAGATACCTGCATAGCAATTGTTGTGGCATCCAAGGCCTCAGGAGTTTTTTCTTCTGCGCAGGATTTATTAGGAGAATTTATTGATTTATTGATCTTCTTGTCTATAACCTTTAACTTAGGAGACATTTTTTGCTGCTTAAGATACTTATCCATCAATCAAATACTAGGTGGATTTAGATAGCCACTCTTATATGTTTTAATAGCATTTTAAAATCTTTATAGTATGTCTCCAAGCCAGTAAGAAAAGGGAAGAAAAAAAAAAAAACAGATAGAAAGCAGTATGTTTTTCTCACCCCTGCTTTACACTTCTACACAGGCGGATAGTTGGCTTTATAAGTCCCTTTTCTCCCTTTCTTAGCAATGGAATTAGCGATTTGTATAAGATGGAGAGAGGATAGTTTGTTAAAAAAAAAAAAAAAAAAAGTGGCAGTAATTCACAGTATAAAATATATTTCAACAGTCACAGCAATTTGCTATAGTTTTAAGTCTCCAGCCTTGGGCTCTTTACCTCTCTCCATGTATCCAGGTATCCATGCATCCAGGGCCCATGCAGCCCTATCATCCGGGGGTGAAAGCCTCCCTGTGAGAGACTAAGTGCAGTCCAGGATCCTCCTCCTACCACTTCCACTCCTGGTTCTGCTCCTAGGTCAGGGCACCTGCTCCTCACACGCCCATAGACCTTTCCCGTGCTTTGTGACTGCAGCTTGGCCACCACCTCTGCCCGGCGTTACTCACAGGCCCCACTGTTGGACCGGACTGGCCTCACGGTCTCCATCCATCCAGCAGTATGCCTCCCTAAAGCAGGGCTGGAGACACGGCCTGATATCCGCCGTAGTTCCGTCTCCTTACCACCTTAGGAGTAGCGTCGGCTAACTCACATGTGCAGCTCTGCTCTGCACCTCGCCGCGCTGCGTGATGACGTCACACTTGCACCTCCCCCCCAGTGTGAGATAGTTCCACATAAGTTCCTTGAGAGGTCGGGGACCACAGGTCCGCTACCTTACTAAAACCCAACCTAGCCCAAGTGACTGGGTGCGAGTCAGGTAGGCCCGAAAGGAGCCCCGATAGGGTGGTTATGGGTGAGGGGTATGGAGCTATATGTTTGTAGTGGCGTATTTGGTCCCAGACTGCAAGACATTCTTTTATCACCGGGTGTAACAACGGATTAAATCTTGTAAGATAGGTAATAGGTTGTTGAACCACAACTGCTGAGATATAAAAGGTTTATGTGTAGCAAGGATTGAACCTGATAGTAACAATGAATACTGCAGGGATGTATAATGATTACACAGGTTTAATCACAGAAATTACTGTCAGGTAATACAAGAGCAAGGAAGTTTCTATAGCTGCAAAAGGCAACTGGGGAGGTACAAGCAGCAAGAAAACCCTTGTCTATATACCAGTGTAAAGTAACACAGCGTGATATGTGAAACAGGCAGCATAATAGAAATCAATGAAAGTCAAGATTAGGTAAACTTCTGGCAAGCAGGATAAATATATACAATCAGCATAAGAGTCAATAGGTACCTGGTACTGTTTACTTTGAAAGCGGTTAAACAGAGTATTTTAGAGAGGGTAATCCTTGATGGCAGTTCAGAGCGGCAGCGCTAGCCGAAGTTGGCGTGTGACGTCACCGCAGGTGGAAGCTGTAGGAAGAGATGAGCTGTACTGAACAGCAGGTAATTGCAGAAGCGAGGTTAGCTGCAGCAGAATGGGAATCTGCTGAAGGCAGAGGATAGCTTGTTAGGAGCAACAGGATCCCCTGTTAAGGCAAGCTGAAACACATTTAGGAAATGTGAAACAATATCAAGCAAGGTAATGATGTGGGAGGAGGCTTATATAGCTGAGACAAATTGGAAAACATGATTTAAAGGTACAGGAATGGTAATCAGAATAACACAAAAAAAAAAAAGGCAAAGTTAAGCACATCATGACAGGATGCCCCACCCAAATGAGCCGCTCAGAGGCTCATGGATGTGGACGGTCAGGGTTGCTCTGGTGAAAGCGAGAAATAAGTCTGGGGGCAGATATGTTAACAGCTGGTTCCCAGGAGTTATGTTCCTCAGAATAACCCTTCCATCGTATCAAGTACTGTAGATGTCCACGAGAGACCCTGGAATCCAAGATAGAGTGGACCTCATATTCAACGTTGGGATCGATGGTCACAGGACAAATCCTCTGGTTGGGAGTTGGGTCCCGAACGGTTCGATAGGGTTTAATCAAGGAGACATGGAACGCTGGGTGTATCTTGAGAGTGCTGGGTAGTTGTAGGCGAACAGCGTTATCATTGATGATTTTGGTTATGGGATAAGGACCGATGTATAGAGGTGTGAGTTTTTTACTAGGAGTATTTAGCCTCAGGTTCTTGGTAGACAACCATACCAAATCACCAAGTGAATAACAGGGTGGAGTACTCCTTCTTAGGTCGTAGTATTTCTTTTGTTTATTTTTTGCTTCTTCAATAGCCTGAGAAACTATCGTAAAATTCGAAGAGATTACATTAGAGAGATCACTGATATGTGGTGAAGAGGTTCCTTCTGGAAGTAGTTGGAAAGTAGGATGGAAGCCATAATTTATGAAAAATGGTGACTGTTTGGTAGTGGAATGAATACTGTTGTTGAATGCAAATTCTGCGTAAGGGAGATGTTGGGACCAGGTATCCTGGTTGACTTGACAGTAGCATCGTAGGAATTGTTCTATGCTTTGGTTAGACCTCTCTGTCTGCCCGTTGGTCTGAGGATGGTAAGAAGTTGAGAGCCGTTTGTCAATGTTGAAGACCTTGCAGAATTCTGACAACAAACCACTAGTAAACTGGGAACCTCGGTCAGAAACTATCCGTTGTGGAAGGCCATGTAGTCTGAAAACGTTATGTAAAAGTAATTGTATTGTTTCCGCAGCAGAAGGTAACTTATGAAAAGGTATCAGATGCAACATTTTGCTGAACAAATCTACCACAACTAGAATTGTGATATCATTAATATATCCACCTGCCCCCCACAGCATGCCAAAACTGTTAGTCCAAGTAACAATTCTAGAAATTCTAGTAGAAAAATTCTTCGTGCCATGAGCACAAATGCTCGCAGCTTAGGAAATAAATTACCTGAACTCATTTCAATAATGACTAGGGACAACTTGGATTTAGTAGCTATAACAGAAACATGGTACAATGATTTGCATGACTGGGACATAGTCATACCTGGATACAGGTTATTTAAAAAGAACAGAGTAGGAAAGAAAGGTGGAGGAGTTGCTTTGTATGTAAATGAAAATATAAAGGTTACTGAAATTGTAGGAACAAATGATGAGGTGGAAAGTATTTGGGTGACTTTGGAAATTGGAGATAAAAATGTTTTTAGAATAGGGGTTGTATGTAGGCCTCCATTGCAGGATGAAAAACTGGACAATCTGTTATTAGATGAAATAACCAAAATGACCATGAAGGGTAAGGTTATAGTACTGGGGGACTTTAATTTGCCAGATATAGACTGGAAGATTCCTTCTGCTAGATCGGCTAGAAGCAGGTATATTCTTGAATCTCTGCTAGGGGAATCACTTGAACAATTAGTCAAGGAACCAACTCGTAAGGAAGCTATATTAGATCTAATACTTACAAACAGTGATACAGTTTCAGATGTGTCTGTAGGTGAGAACTTAGGATCCAGTGATCATCAATCTGTTTGGTTTAGTATTCATGTTCAGGAACTGTCCACCCAGACTAAAACAAAAGTTTTAGACTTTAGGACGGCAGATTTTTCATTAATGGGAGAATACCTAAAGAACTATTTAAAGGGGAAAACTCTTATTACAGGGGTTCAAGAACAGTGGGAATTTGTGAAAGGTGCCATTTTAGATGCAACCGCACACTGTATTAGACATGTCTGTAAAAGTAAAAGAAAGCGGAAACCAATTTGGTTTTCCAAAGAAGTAGCACATGCTGTAAAGACAAAAAAGATAGCTTATAAAAATTACAGACACACACAAGCAGATGATGATATGAAAATATGGAGACTCCAACAAAAAAAGACTAAGCAGTTAATTAGGAAGGTTAAAGCTCATGCAGAAGAGAAGATAGCACAGTCAGTAAAACATGGGGACAAAACATTCTTTAGATATATCAGTGAAAGAAGAAAAAATAAGGTAGGAATAGTAAAATTGAAATCAGTTGATGGTAGAATAATAGAAGGAGATAAGCAGATTGCAGACTGTCTCAATGATTACTTCTGTTCTGTTTTCACTAAAGATTGTGAAGATACAATGTCTACATTAAGGGATGCAGCGCAAAATAGAAACAAGCTTAACAGTAATCTTTTTACAGAGGATGAGGTTTTGTTAGCATTATCAAAAATAAATGTTACAAAGGCAGTGGGTCCTGATAATATTCATCCAAGGGTTTTAAAAGAACTTCGATCAGTGCTAACTGTCCCATTAACTGATCTGTTTAATCAGTCACTATTAACAGGAGCTGTCCCAGATGATTGGAGAATAGCAAATGTAATACCCCTTCATAAAAAGGGCAGTAGAGAAGAATCTGGCAACTACAGGCCAGTTAGTTTAACTTCAGTAGTAGGGAAATTAATGGAAAGCCTCTTAAAAGAAAGAATTATGACTTACATAAAGACAAACAATTTAGAGGACCTAAATCAGCATGGTTTTACTTCAGGGAGATCATGTCAGACTAATCTAATTGACTTCTTTGATTATGTAACAAAAGTATTAGACAAGGGAGGAGCAGTTGATGTAGCATATCTAGATTTCAGCAAAGCATTTGACACCGTCCCACACAATAAACTTATTCACAAACTATATCTCCTTGGTCTAGATTCAAAAATTGTGAACTGGGTGGAATGCTGGCTTAAGGACAGAAAACAAAGTGTCTTAGTAAATGGAGTTCATTCAGCAGAGGGGGCTGTTACTAGTGGTGTTCCTCAGGGGTCAGTTCTGGGGCCTGTTTTGTTTAACATATTTATCTGCGATATCAGCAAAGGGCTACAGGGGAAAGTATGTCTCTTTGCAGATGATACAAAAATTTGCAACAGAGTGGATGTTCCAGGGGGGGTAGACAAAATGAGAAGTGATATACAACAATTGGAGGATTGGACAAATGACTGGGGTCTAAAGTTTAACACAGCAAAGTGTAAAATAATGCATTTAGGGAAGAAAAATCCAAAAGTTAATTACAGACTCAATGACACTTTACTGACTGTTACAGACGAGGAACAGGACTTGGGAATTATTATTTCAGATGATTTAAAACTTAGTAAACAATGTAGTAATGCAGCGAGTAAGGCTAGCAGAATGCTTGGATGTATTGGTAGAGGTATTTGCAGCAGAAATAGTAAGGTTCTTATGCCACTTTATAGATCATTAGTTAGGCCTCATCTTGAGTATTGTGTGCAGTTCTGGAGACCATATCTTCAGAAGGATATTAACAAACTTGAATCTGTGCAAAGGAGGGCTACCAAAATGGTACATGGTCTAAAAAATAAAACTTACCAGGATAGGCTCAATGACCTAAATATGTATAGCTTAGAGGAGAGAAGGGAAAGAGGTGATATGATAGCAACTTTCAAGTACATTAAAGGGTTTAGTAAAACTGAGGCTGTGGGTATTTTACATAAAATGGAAAATTCAAGAACAAGGGGTCATGAGCTCAAGCTAAAGGGTAGTAGATTCAGAAGTAATTTGAGGAAGCACTTCTTTACAGAAAGAGTGATTGATTTATGGAATAAACTTCCTCAAGAGGTAGTAGCAACAAACACTGTGGGGGACTTTAAAAATGCATGGGACAAGCATAGGGCTATCCTACGAACTAGATAAGTTTATACTGTTAGGTAAGGTCGGGCAGACTTGCTGGGCCTATGGCTCTTATCTGCCGTCAATATCTATGTTTCTATGTTTCTATGTTTCTATGTTTCTATGATTTGATCTTGGAAGATCCACAATATAATCTAGGGCAATCTCTGCCCATGGTCTTGTTGGAGTAGGAAGAGGCATTAGTAACCCATAGGGTCGATGTTTTGATCTTTTGGAAGTGGCACAGATTGAACACGAGTTGATATAGTCCGTTATGTCAGTGCTCATATCAGGCCACCAATACGACATGTTAATAAGATCCTGGGTTTTGTGTATGCCAGTATGACCTGCAAGTGGAGAGTCGTGTGCAGAATGAAGTAACAACTTTCTAGTAGAGGGTGGTACATATAACCTTTCACCATGATAGTACAAAGAATAATCTTTTTGTTTTAAAAGATGTAGTGGTTTTGTTGTATCTTGATGTTGTTCTTCCGAGAAATAAGGGATCGAATCAAGGAAGAAGAGGAGGAACTTATTTTCAGGTATGATAGACTGTTTTGGAAAAGAAAAGGATGTATGTCCAGGTAACCTTGAAAGAGCGTCTGCCTTTCCATTTTTTGCAGCAGGTCTGTAGGTGATTAGGAAATCAAATCTAGAGAAGTATAAGTTCCATCGAACTTGACGAGCGGAAAGAGTTTTCGTGGATTTAAGGTACTGCAAATTGCGGTGGTCTGTATAGACTAGGGTAGGATGAGTAACACCCTCCAGCAGGTGGCGCCACTGTTCGAAGGCAACCTTGATGGCGAGTAGTTCCTTATCGCCAATAGGATAGTGTGTTTCTGGGGTGGTTAAACATCTGGAATAATAGGCGACTGGATGTAATGGCTTATTCAGATCTTCTCTTTGTGAAAGCACAGCACTGATGGCACAATCTGAGGCATCAACCTCCAATACAAATTGGAGCTGACTGTTTGGGTGTCGTAGGATAGGAGCCATGGTAAATTTTTCTTTTAACAAATCAAAAGCGTTTTGTGCAGCTGTAGTCCACAGGAATTTATGGAGAGACTTTGTTAAGTCAGTAAGAGGCTTAGCAATAACAGCAAATTTTTTAATAAATTTTCTGTAAAAATTTGCAAAGCCCAAAAAGCTCTGTACTTGTTTCCTATTCGTCGGTTGAGGCCAATTCAGTATGGAGGTAATTTTAGAGTCATCCATCTGTATACCCGACTCTGAGATCCTATATCCAAGGAATGAGATATTGCTTGTGTGGAATATACACTTCTCAGCCTTAGCGTAAAGAGAATGTGAGCGAAGTCGTGAGAGTACTTGTCTAACATGTATGACATGGTCTTTAACTGTTTTGGAATATATCAAGATGTCATCAAGGTAGATCACGACGAAGGTGTCAAGGATATCCTTGAAAATATCATTAATAAAGTGCTGGAAGGTTGCCGGAGCGTTGCAGAGACCAAATGGCATGACGGTGTATTCGTATAGACCGTAGCGGGTACGAAACGCCGTCAGCCATTCGTCCCCGGCTCTCATACGTACGAGATTATATGCACCTCGTAAGTCCAGCTTAGTGAAAACCTTGGCACCTTCCAGTTGTTCAATTAGTTGTGGAATAAGGGGCAATGGGTAACGGTTCTTTAGTGTCACCTTGTTTAGTTGCCTATAGTCCACAATGGGTCTAAGAGAGCCATCCTTATTTTTCACAAAAAACATCCCAGCAGCTGCAGGGGAGGTAGATGGTCTTATGAAACCCTTCTCTATATTTTCATCTATGTAAGATTTTAAGTGGTCTAACTCTGGTTTGGACAGAGGAAAGATATGCCCACACGGTATGACTGCCCCGGGTAACAGTTCAATGGGGCAGTCATATTTACGATGTGGTGGTAAATTTTGGGACTCCTTTTTGCTAAATACGTCAAGAAAGTCTGAATATTCAGGAGGAATTACAGTTTCTTGTATTTTTTCAGGTGTTTGTAATAATAAAGCAGGGAAGCAGGTATTTATACAATACTCAGAATTAAACTGTACAGTGAGGTTGGACCAATTAATGCAAGGATTATGTTGTTTCAACCATTGGAGACCTAGAATGAGAGGATAGACAGGGGATGTAATGACATCAAAAGAGATATACTCTCTATGGTGGTCATGAGTAGTAAGTAATAAGGGTATAGTTTCATGTACTACAGGACCTGAAGATAAGACCTCCCCATCTATTCCCCTTAAAGGAACAGGAGTCTTTTTTTTATTAGTGGAATTTTATTTTTTGTGGCAAACAACACATCAATATAAGAGGCAGATGCACCAGAGTCAATTATCCCGGTAACGGTCAGCCGGGATAAGAGGCAGGTTACAGTAAGTGTTAGGATATGAGACTGTGTTTATAGAAAAATAAGGATAGCAGCTCTCACCCTTGTTCTGTTTCTGTAAGATAGGACAGGCCTTTACCGTGTGTTCATCAGATGCACAGTACATGCACAAATTCAGGGTGCGTCAACGTAGTTTTTCCTGGTTGCTCAAGGGACCCTTCAGGAAGGCGATGTCCATGGGTTCAGTAGTGGTCTTATGATGAGTGGAGGAGATAGTTGAGGGAGTATGTTTTTTGTGTGTGCTATCTTGATGTGCTCTCTCATGCTGTCTCTCTCTCAACCTTCTATCAATACTAATAGATAAATTTATTAGTTCCTCTAAGGTCTGGGGTATCTCTATACGTGAGAGCTCATCCTTAATAGATTCTGACAAACCTAAGCGGAATTGTTTTTTTAGTGATAAGTTATTCCACTGAGTATCTTTGGCTAGCCTCTTAAAGTCTGATATATATTCCTCTACATCCCTTTTTTTCTGTTTTAATGACCGCATAGATGTTTCAGCGGTTAATTGCTTATATGGGTCATCATAAAGCTGGCCAAGTGCAGAAAAGAAAGTTCCAGGGAGTTTAGAATTTCATCATTATTTTCTAGAAAGGAGTTAGCCCAGCTCCTAGGGTCTGCCCTTAAATAGGAGATGGTGGTCATAACTTTAACTCTGTCATTAGGGTAAGTGAAAGGCTTTAGTGCAAATAATAAGAGACATGAATTCATAAAATCTCTAAATTGTTTTCTATCACCGGAAAGCAACTCTGGGAGACTAACTTGAGGTTCTTGGAACCTAGTTCTGCTATCAACAAAATCTTTGATGTAAGCTTTTAACCCCACATTTTCTTGTTTTAATGTATTAAGCCCCTCAGTTAACAAGTCCACTTTCTGGGAGAGAGTTTGTATAGTACTTGAAATCTCAGCTGGGTCCATCTTTATATATGGCTTGATATTCTGTAACAACGGATTAAATCTTGTAAGATAGGTAATAGGTTGTTGAACCACAACTGCTGAGATATAAAAGGTTTATGTGTAGCAAGGATTGAACCTGATAGTAACAATGAATACTGCAGGGATGTATAATGATTACACAGGTTTAATCACAGCAATTGCTGGCAGGTAATACAAGAGCAAGGAAGTTTCTATAGCTGCAAAAGGCAACTGGGGAGGTACAAGCAGCAAGAAAACCCTTGTCTATATACCAGTGTAAAGTAACACAGCGTGATATGTGAAACAGGCAGCATAATAGAAATCAATGAAAGTCAAGATTAGGTAAACTTCTGGCAAGCAGGATAAATATATACAATCAGCATAAGAGTCAATAGGTACCTGGTACTGTTTACTTTGAAAGCGGTTAAACAGAGTAGTTTAGAGAGGGTAATCCTTGATGGCAGTTCAGAGCGGCAGCGCTAGCCGAAGTTGGCGTGTGACGTCACCGCAGGCGGAAGCTGTAGGAAGAGATGAGCTGTACTGAACAGCAGGTAATTGCAGAAGCGAGGTTAGCTGCAGCAGAATGGGAATCTGCTGAAGGCAGAGGATAGCTTGTTAGGAGCAACAGGATCCCCTGTTAAGGCAAGCTGAAACACATTTAGGAAATGTGAAACAATATCAAGCAAGGTAATGATGTGGGAGGAGGCTTATATAGCTGAGACAAATTGGAAAACATGATTTAAAGGTACAAGAATGGTAATCAGAATAACACAAAAAAAAAGGCAAAGTTAAACACATCATGACACCGGGTTTGTTATGTTGAGAAGTCTCCTACAATGAGGAGGAGTCCAAATCAAGTCTCTTAGAGTGAAATCGAATGGGAGAGACGCCTGTTCCAAGCTTCTCCATTTGCTTTCGGATCCGACTACGCCCCACTGGGAAATATGCATGAGCATTGCCGCCTCGTAGTACCTGGATATGGATGGGGAGGCCACCCCCCGTCCATTCTGGCATATTGTAGACATCTATGGGCGACGCGAGGAGGTTTACTCTGCCAAATATATTTGGTACATGCATCTTGGAATTGTAGGATGAGGGAGCGGGGGACTCTGAGCGGAAGGCATCTAAATGCATATGTGAGTTTCGGGAGGTAGCTCATTTTGAGGGCAGCTATGCGACCCAGCCATGAGACCGTTTTAAAGTTCCATCTCCGACTCAAAGATTTGAGCTCTGAGAGGAGAGGCTTATAGTTGTTTTCAAGCATTTGTGGAAGGGAGTTGGACATTTTCACCCCTAAATGAGAAATGTGGGAGTTATTAACTACAAATTTGTGCCTGTTTTGTATATGTTTGGAGACGTCTGCTGAGAATCCCTGTAAGTATATTTCTGTTTTAGTTTGGTTTAATTTATAGTAGGAGAGACCACTGAAGGTCTCCAGCAAGGAGAGGAGCTTGGGAATGGTTTGTATTGGTTTGGTGGTAAAGATTGTGGTGTCATCCGCAAATAGCGCCACCTTATGCGTCGTGCTGTGTAGTGTAATTCCTACTAGATCTTTATCTTCTCGTATGGCTGCAGCCAGAGGTTCAATAGCCAAAGCGAAAAGGATGGGGGAGAGAGGGCAGCCTTGCCGTGTGTGTGCCGTTCGAGATGGGAAAGGATGGCGAACTGAACCTGAGGCCCCTAACCGAGGCCGTGGGAGCTGAGTATAGCGCTCTCACTGTGAGTATAACTTGTGTTGGGAACTGGAAGGCCTCCAATACTTTCCATAGATATTCCCAGCGGACCCGGTCGAAGGCCTTTTCCGCGTCAAGCGAGAGCATGGCTAAGGGCTTGTTTAATCTCTGGGCCTCGCATAGGATGTTTAGCAATCTCCTTGTGTTGTCCGGGCCCTCACGACCTGGGATGAAGCCCACTTGGTCTTGGTTGATTAGGGAGGGTAAAAACCTCGCCAACCTGTTAGCCAGGATTTTCGCGTAGATTTTGATGTCTGTGTTAATTAAAGATATGGGTCTGTAATTAAGGCACAGCGTTGGGTCCTTATTTTGCTTTGGGATGGTAATAATGGAGGCCTCCAAAAATTCCTTTCTAAAGGTTCCCTCCTCCATTGCTAGTTTAAAGAATCTAGTTATAATGGGTAAAATTTATTTGCAGTATGTTTTGTAGAATATGGCAGTGTAACCATCAGGGCCCGGGGCCTTGAGAGATTTCATGTTTTTAATTACTTGTCTCACTTCTTGGCAAGTAATTGGGACATCTATACATCCCTTTTGTGCCTCATCTAAGGCAGGGAGTTTCAAGGACTGTAATGGCCCTATCTGTGTAGAGGGTGACTGTGTGGGACCCGTCTGGTCCTGGATATTATATAGAGCGGTATAGTAATCGCAGAACTGCTGGCCTATTAAGGTCGGCAACCTAAAAACCTGCTTACCGTGCTTGAGTTTGTGTATGCATGTCGCGCCTCTATGCTGTCTAATTTTGTTGGCAAGAATGGTGTCTGCTTTGTTGCCCTTTGAGTACATGAGCTGTTTCAGCCGAAACAGGTTATTCTGTGTTTTCTTGAACTCTATTTGGCATATATGTTTTTTACGGTCCTTGACCTCCTGGCTTAAATCCACATTATCTGATATGCGTTGTTGTGTTTCTAGTGTACGTAACCTGCTATGGGCCTGAGAAAGGGTGAGGCTTGTCTGTTTCCTGAGGTATGCTTGTTTGCATAAAAATAGGCCTCTAGTAGTGGCCTTGAATGCCCCCCAGATTATGTCATCTCTGACATCAGGGGTGTCATTAATCTGTAGTGTGGTTGTTATTTCTGACCTGAGTTCTTCCCTAAAGGGGATGTCAGCTAATAAGTGGTGACGTAACCTCCATGAGGATCTGGTGTTGGTGGTGTTTCTGGATTCTAGCTCCATTACAACCTGGTCGTGGTCTGACCACGGGCAGGGGTGGATGTCTGCGGTTTGTACGTAATCTAACGTTTCAGGGTTCCAAAAAAAATAGTCCAGTCTGGAAAATGTGGAGTGGGGGTGGGAAAAGTGAGTGAAATCCCTGTTGCGGGGATGCACTGATCTCCATATGTCAAAATAGTTAAAACTGGTCATGAGCCCCCTAAACCTGCCACTTGTAGTGTCCGGAGCGATCGCTCGTCTCTGGGGGTGAGTTTTTTTCTGTCTAGGCCATTGTCCCACACCATGTTCATGTCGCCCGCCATAATCACCTTCCCTTGTTTAAATTGTTCAATTTAACTCAGAATCTTCTTAAGATTACTAGGCTGAGAGGTGTTCGGGAGGTAGACTGAAACCAATGTATAAGTAACATGGTCAAGGTTGCAAACCACTATGATGTATCTTGCTTGGGGGTCCCTGATCACCTGGAGGGGCTCAAAAGCCACCCTTTTGTGCACGAGGATGGCCACCCCTCTAGCTTTTTTAGAGTAGGAGGCTGTCTCAAAGACTGGGAAGTCTCGGGGGAAGGGTGTAGGAAGAGTGTTGGCGAGGAGGTGCGTCTCTTGTAGGAAAGCCACATCCACCTTGTGAAAGCGTAGGGATCTAGCTAATAGGCTTCTCTTGCCCACTGAATTTAAGCCTCTAACGTTGTGGGTAAGATATCAGAGAGGTGCCATTTATTATTCAATATCTGGTGGTCCTGATTAGGGAACTATTCGGGATAGGGATGATGGGGAGGGTGTATGGGGGGGGGAAGGGGGAGAGGTACGGTGGAAGTAGTCCACCAAAATGGAGCCCTAGTACGGGCTCCTATGTCTGAGGGGGAGCTAGCACTGTTTAGTAGGGTGTGGGTTGAGGTGAGAAGCCCCACTCTCTAGTGGGGCATGTTGGGTAGAAAGTAATTAAAATATATAAGCTAAAACCATACACATGATAAATATGACATACATAGTTGCAACCTTATTTTCTGAAAATGTCAAGGTAGTAAACAGTTGTAGACTGATAGTAAATAAAATAAAATGCACAATGTTAGTTGTACCAGTATGTCAACAACAGATCTTATTCTTTGTAGGACACAAGGAGTGTAGTTGTACCGCCAACTTCCGTTGCCTTAATATGGGACCTTCAACAAAAGTATCTTAACTATAGGCAAACACTAAGTGTTGGCTGTCGAACTAGAGTGTACAATTTAATGTGACATAACTTCAAACCTTCAACAAAACATCTGAACTATAAACAGTCACTGATTGTTGGTAGCAGAACCAGGGCGTGCAGTTCCGCCAGCAACAATGTTTTAGTGCTAAACCATATTCGTTATAGAGTATGGAAGGTATAACTGTAGCAATCAGTTCTGATAGTGTCTAACTTGTAAACTTTCAACAACTGTCTATAACAAGACCTTAGCGTGCAACGATGTATTCAATAGTGTCAAACCCTATAATATACACATACCATTGGTAGCAGGTCCTAAGTGGGTGAGGCTTGAGGCCTCAGAGAGTGGTCAGGGGGATTTTGCCTCTGTCGTTTGGGTCTCTGTTCTTTTAATGTCCATTCAGGTGCCGAGACCCTGAGGCGGGAATGAGATGGTGCTTGAGTTCCCGGATCCGGCTGTAGACCCCAGTTAGCAATCAATTTAGTGGGGAAGCCCCACCTGTACTTGATGTTGGCCCTCCTGAGCTGAGATGTGATAGGGGCATACAGCTTCCTTTGTTGCAGGTGTATGGAGAGAGATCTGGTAGCAGCTGAATGTCTTTCAAGGGCTCAGGAAGCAAGGGTTTGCTGAAGGCCGCCTGCATCAGGCGGTCTTTAAAGGTGAAGTAGTGAAAACAGACTACTACATCCCTAGGTTTATCTGATGAGACAGTCCTTGGTCTAAGGGCTCTGTGTGCCCGTTCCATGGTGTGAAAGGTGCCCTCTAGGGGGCCCAGGAGGGCCACAAACAGCGTTTTAAGGAATTCCTGGAGGTCACTCGCCGACACTGACTCGGGTATACCTCTGAATCTTACATTGTTTCTTCTGGCCCTATCCTCTAGATCTGCCAGTTTTAATTCCAATTGTGTGATTTGATTCGCTAGAGTTTCGGCATACGAGAGCAAGCTAGAGTGATCTGTGACCAGGTCATCTTGTTGGCGTTCAAGGGTGTCTACTCTGTCGCCTATTTCAGCGATGTTTTTTTTTTTGTTCCGCAGAGCTTTGTTGGATTTCAGCTGTAATAGATTTGGTCTGCAGTGCCAACATCTTCTGCAGTGTGTTTTCAGTGATGTAGTGGTTGAGATGGGCTGTGGAGCGGGAGATCGATTGGGAGCCCTCATCTTGTGACTCAGGGTCGCTTTCCTCTCTCCTTTGTGAACTAGGATCTTTGCGGGCTTGAGGGAAATGATCGAGAACAGACTTCTCTGACCGAGCAGGGGTCCTAGGATTTCTTTTTGAGGCATGAGGCATAATAGCTGAGAACTAGGGGAACTAGTGTTCCCACTAGAATACTCCACTCTGTTCCCACAGGGCACTGTGAGGGAAATGAAACAGATAGGACCTGCACCAAATGTTTACCTGACAGTTATAACATTTATAGCTTAATTTGCGAGAGTGAGGCTAAACATCACCAATTTATACCACATGCATTTATAATATTACATTTGATGTCATATGAAACAATTCAGGTTTAGTGTCTGTTTATGTGGGCTAAGTAGCCCCTATGAACCCCTCTGCACCTCAGGGAGAGGGGGATACGACCGTGAAGGAAGGGGAAAGGGGAAGTGGAGGTGACCAGCCCAGACTAGCAGGGCCGGAAAGGGGGAGGTGCAGAAAGGGCCACAGCAATACGGATTATGCTACACAGGATGTAAATGGCAGGATGTGGGGTATATACAATGCGGCGTGGGGTCTAATAGTGTGAGGTAGGCTCAGAATCTAGACAATAAAAGTATGGCAGGTTAAACAGTACAGTATTGCAATAACATATAGGAACCCTTAAGCAACTATAGCATGTGTGATACGATGATCAGTGTTATATAGAGAGAAACCTGCAGGAAAAAGAAAAATATGTTATCAGGAAGCCCACATGCAATAAAAAGGACACTCCACTCTGGGTATTAACCACAGAGACACATAAGCTGACGCAGCAGCTAGGCTAAACACCTCTGTAGGAAATTTCAAAGTGTCTGTACACAGGCTTTAATCAGGATCCAAGGCCTGCTAGTTTAAAGGGTCAATCTGTACAGGCCCTGTTCGTATTCAGTGACAAATCTTTATGACAGAGGCCCTTACTATGGCCTCAGGGAGCCAGAGCAAAGTCTAAGGAGGCCTGCACAGCAATCAGAGGGCCCAGCAGGGCCATACGATGGAATGTGTGGAGGGTGCAGGCTCACCAATTAGTTAAGGGCAGATGAATATAGATCCCTCCCCAGCAGGGATAAGTTCACTATCTAGGCAAATTCTTTATTAGCTGTGATGCAGAGCAAAGTGCCAACTTATGTAGCTGTCAATACGGTAAATACCAATCCAAATTGTTGTTCCAGAGAACTTTTCCAATTAAAGGTGTCTCATCTGTAGTAAGCAGTTAAAAGGGGAAAATGGTAGGTTGCTAGTCAGAGGGTTCTATCTGTGCGGGTGCAGAGTCCTGTGTGTGAGTTAATTGGGCCTAAGCTGGCCAAGCGAGCAGTGGGTGACCAGGAGGGAAGGTTTTGTGTTAGGCCCAATTCAGCAATTAGGATGCCTTGTATAAATCTCTAGGCCTTAGCTTAGCCTTGGTGTGGACAGATATGTAGTTCTTAGGCCTAGGTGATAAAGCGCGAGCTTGAAGTGTCCCAAGGTGTAAGCGTGTGAGTAGAAATATATATATTTGGAGCTCTTACCCACTTTATCTTGTGTGTGCTGCGTGCAGGTCTTTGCCTCACTGCTAGGAGCCCTTATTGAGGCCTAGGGATCAGGCCACAAGATGGCGGGGATTCACGCCAAATGGGTTGTGGCGTACTTAGAGTTCTCACCTCCTTGTTGGTGTCTCGGTAATGATCCGCCTGGACCGGTCCTTAGGGCAAGAGGGTATTTAGCGAGGATACAGGTCTAACACCGAAGTGTGTTTCTCCGAAGGTAGGTGGTCTCCTATTTCTCCCTATAGATTGTTATCAGCAACTGTCTGCTGCACCGGAGCAGAGCCCCGACCCTCCGGGCAGCGGTGCTGAGAAGCAGGAGATCCCTTATGGCCTTGGTGAGTTTGATAAAGAACTGGTGCCAATAGTCCAACTGGCTCTATATCTGGGATAGCGATATGCGTGGTCGGGAGTCCCGGGACTTCAGGCTGACCTGCCGCTGTTGCGACACCAATACAGCTCTAAGTGCCTGTAAGTGTCCCAAGTTCCAGCGTAGGCACTAGTCACAGGTGCAGGTTTGAAGGAATCCACAGACACCCGGAGCGGAGCCCCGACCCTCCGAGGCTGTGGAAGGAGAAGTTATCAGGTTGCGGCAAGCTTCCTCCGGAGCAGCGACCAACTGCTAACTGGCACGAAGTAGATAAGGTTAGAGTGCTCGTTTCTGAACAAAAGTGTCCTCACAGGAGCTAGGATGTCTCCAGCCCCTTTAACTATAGGTACCTCTTCGTTTCTAACAAGTTTGAACAATTAATTATGAGTTTAAACCTCAAAACTCAACAGAGCTCAGTACTTGTGCATCTGTCCTGCTCTGCGGCTAGCTCCGCCCCCCTTTTTATCTTTTTTTAGAATTAACGTTATATTAGATGCCAAAAAATATTTGGACATTTGTTGTGCATATTAAAATTTTATACATTTATGTGGGTATCTGGTCTGGGCCCGTGGCTTTATTATATTTAGCATGTTCTATAGCTTCTATCACTTCCTCTCTATTAATAGGACTATTTAAAACATTTATGAGATCTAGTGGAACTTTGGGTGGCTTCACTCTTTGCCAAAAGGCACTTTTATTATTTATATTCCATTCTCCAGCTGTATAAATCTTTTGATAATATTTCAGAAAAATCTTAGGGAGATCTGTTTATCTATTTTGCTCACTTACAATAGCTTCTATTATGTTATTTTTTTTCCTGGCTTTGTCCAATCTAGAAAGAAATTTAGCTGATTTGCCATGATAACCCTTATAAATTGCGTTCAGTTTCAGCTCTTCCCAAGCACTTTTCTGTTTAATAAACAGATCTCTTTCAAGTTTTGCTTGTTTATATTTATCCCATAAATTTTTACTAGGCTCATTCATATATCTGCGATATACATTCCGTACTTGACTAGCCAGCTGAATCTCTCTAGCCTTTACCTTTTTCTTTTTTATTATCATATATGCTTTAATCTCGCCTCTTAGCCAGGCTTTCGCCATTTCCCAAAAAGATCTCTATTTTTTCTCTATAGGATTTATTAAATATATTAAAATCTCTCCATTTTTGTATCAGCCAATTACAGAAATCCTCATTATTTGCTAAAAATTTAGGGAAGAAGAAATTAGCCCCCCCATTTCTTTGACTTGGTCTTAACCAGATATCTAGTGCTATGATCGCGTGGTCAGAGATACTTATATCATGTATTTTGGTTTTTATTTCTAGATTAAAAAGAGAGTTTGATACTAAAAAGAAGTCTATCCTAGATAAAGAGCCAAAAGTTTTCGAATCACAAGTAAACATTTTAATGTCAGGATGTTGTATACGCCATATTTTGTGAAGCTTAAGGTTTTTGCATATTTGTACAAATATTTTAGCATTTTGCTTGGAAAAGAAAGCTTATTTGAGACTAAATTTATCTAAATTTGTAGGTATTAAATTCAAGTCACCTACCAATATTAAGTTTTGTCCAATGTATTCAGATAAATGAAAAATTTAATTATTCCAAAAATCTGTTTTATTAGGACCATATATATTGCATAGAATTAACTTAGTTCCATTAACCTGTAGTTCTACTATCAACCATCTTTCATCTGGGTCTATATCTGTTTTAATTATATTATATGTCAGATTTTTGTTTATTAACATCGCTACTCCCTTCTTTCTCCTTGAACAGTGGGTGGCTATGACCTCCCTAACCCATTTACTTTTAAGTTTAACCACTTCTTCCAATTTTAGGTGAGTTTCCTGTATAAAGGCTATATCAGGGTTAAATTTCCCAAGTTGTCTTACTATTAACTTTCTTTTGATTGGGGAGGTGATGCTTCCATCGTTCCAGGAGAGGCATCTAATATTCTCCTTTACCAGTGACTTCTATTGAATTTTGTGTGTAGGGAGAAGAAAGAGAGACGAGGAAAGGGGCAGCGGGGGGGAGGAGAAAAGGGAGAGAAGGAGAAAAAAAAAATATATATATATACCATATATAAAACCACTTTAATCAAGGTTTGCCAACACCTTTCATTATTTTTTATTAAAGCTTCTTACTTCAGAAGTCTTTATTATCACATGAATCTATGCTACTTATAGCCCTAAATTTACTCCTGTATTATCTTTTTCCTTTTAAAAAAGTCTTTTGCTTCTGCTGCATTACTTAAATTGATTGGGCCATCCTCGTCTTCAATCAAAATTTTTGCCGGATATAGAAGCCTAGCTTTATATCCCACTTGTATTAGTTTAGTGCAGTATGGGGCCATTTCCTTTCTCCTAGCGGCAGTGTCACTGGAATAATCTTGAAAAAGCTAAATTCTGCTTTCCCCAACTATCAATTTTTCCTTTTTCCTGTATAATCTCAGGATGTTAATCTTATCTTGGAAATCTAAAAATCTGACCATAATTGGTCTATTGAGATTTTTTCCAGTGGTACTGCCTCTAGTAGAGCCCATCCTGGGCTCTTTCAATCTTTAGTGGGAGATTCTGTTGCTTGACACCTAACATTTGAGGTAATATACCGGTAAATGCAGCAAAATGTAATACGTCTTTAAATTCCTCTATCTCAGGAAGGCCTATAATCTTTACGTTATTCCGTCTGGAACGGTCTTCCAGATCATCTATTCTAGCCTTCAAAAGATTGATTTTTTTATCTTGTGTTGATACTATCTCAGATTGGTTGTTAAGCATGTCCTCAATTACTGATATTTTATCCTCTGCCTCCGTTAATCTACTAGCAAATTGTCTAACTTCCGCCGATAGACTTGACATCTGGCTTTTCAGAGATTCAAATTGGGGTAGAAAAATATCTGAAAGTTGGTTCACCATTAATTGCATATCTGCTTTTGTAATTACCCCTTCATTCTGTGTCTCACTTAGTGCCTCAGATAGCCAGTGTTTTCTATCTTTCGTTTTGGGGGGCATGGTCTGAGAAGTGATATTAGTGTTGGAAAGAAACCTTTCCATGTGTTCTAAAAATATACGTGAATTTCAGCAAATAAAATAGCAAGAAGAGAAGAAAGAACAAAAAAAAAAGAGAGAAAAGAATACTTTACTCTATGAGGCCTATTTATCATATGTCTGTCGGACCTGATCCGACAGTGCGGATCAGGTCCGACAGACATCGCTGAATGTGGAGAGCAAAATGCTCTCCGTATTCAGCATTGCACCAGCAGCTCTTGTGAGCTGCAGGTGCAACTCCGCCCCCTGCAGACTCGCGGCTAATTGGCCGCAAGCAGGGGGTGTCAATCAACCCGATTGTACTCGATCGGGTTGAATTTGGGCGATTCCTGTCCGCCTCATCAGAGCTGGTGGACAGGGTTATGGAGCAGCGATCTTTAGACTGCTGCTTCATAACTGGTGTTTCTGGCGAGCCTGCAGGCTCACCAGAAACACAGGGTGTCAAGCTGATAGGCTGATAGGCCCCTATGTGTTTAGTGTGGATTTTTTTTCCCTTTTTTTTTATAATTATTTTTTAATTATAGGTGTAAGGACGTGTAAGTGATATCCAAAACACAACTAAAGAAATATATCTGTGTTACGTGATAGTTAAATGACCATGTCACTATCTGTCAAATTAATCTGCACCAGCTAGCATCAACACAATGTCCTATAATCGTAGGTATACTATTTTAGAATCGAGTTACTACCTTCCGGTATATAGACCCCAATCTATATTCCTCAGTAATACAATTATACTTTCCGGTGCCCAAAACATACATATAGCTTAAACCCTGTGTCCTTAGACCTTTGTCTTTATCTGCATCTAAGGCGTACATACAATCGTTATATTCTTGTACATTTATATTATGTTCGCATCTAAGATACTAGAAAGGCAGATAATCTGTTACTTTTCAGACTTAATTTAAGAATATATAATCAATATCCACCCAAAGTAGACCAGACCTTATAATCCTAATTTCACAGGTATTTGGCTCATATAATATTCATATATATATATATATATATATATATATATATATATATATATATATATATATATATATATGGATGAGTTGTTAATTGATAAAAACAACCAGTCAGGGGGGCGTGTCCGAACCGCGATCTTGCATGGTCGCATTTTCTCTGAGCTCTCACTGATTACTCGAAATCCGCCGATGACAGGAGAGATCCTATAGCACAAAATTATATCTAAATGTCTATGAGGGCAGACTACCTAACAGCACTTGAAAATTAGAGAAATTTGCGCTGTATTTGTGAAGTTTGAGCCCGGCATCGGACGCAGGAGGCCTAGAGCGGCGGCTCATATATAGGCAGCGCCACCCCCCTCGAGTAATCGAGGGTACTTGTCCTAATTGGGTACTCACTACTTCAGCCCGAAATATACACTCTTTTGCTGAACCATATCAACTTCTCAGAGCTTGAATAAAAGAAAATATTATTTAATACACTTTCATTGCTACCCCGTAAAATGGATGCCGAACAGGAAATAGGCCTGCACGCTAGTTGCAACAGCAGCATGGAAAAACTGGATCGCTGTTTTCAGAGCTTGATTGCCAGGGCCCCATGGGATTTTCTCATACATATTTACCAAAAGCGGCAAAAGCTTCACCATCCCACTGCAGCCAACGAAGTAGACACAATGCCGGACTTACCAGGGGTTAACAACCTTGCAGCGGCGCCTTCACGTTCGCTCTCGACATTTACTTTGCAATCGACTAGCTGCACGGCAGGACTTAAGGAGGTGGGCGGCTTTTGCAGTGTGGAAGCTGCTGATATAATGGCCAAGGAGCTATCTGAATCTGATTTGAGCACCAGTGTCGCTGAAGCAGAGCCGACTACAACCGGTTGGACTTACCGTCACCAGAAGGTATCACAATCAAATTTGCACCAGGGTGTGAACTTGGGGGGGACTCCCGGGCTACTCTAAACAACAAAAAGAGTCTCAGTCCATCTGGCTTACATAAACCAAATATACCTGGGCAATTATCCTGGCCGGATCCTGCTGATACGCTCCGATCTGAAAAGCTGATAGTGGAAGGTTGTTCAAGAACTTTAACATCACTACCTAGGCACCACTTTTAAGGAGTTGGTGGCTACAACTGGGACATTGGGACAATGTTCACACTCTTGCAGGTTATGCCTGGAATCAGAAGTATAGTGTAAGCTTCACCTTAGCACAAAGGGCCTATTAGTCACCAAGGGAGAGATATAAAGATACCTTGGGTAGTTTGGCCAGGTTTCACCTATAGTTACAAAATGCTTGTTTATATTTTATATCTCATGATGTCATAATTTTAAGGGTAAACTATGAGTCCACACTGCTAATAATATTTTTGGCATGATACAGAGGTTCCTTTAATATCTTATTACTAAAATGGCCGAGGAGGGGGTTAAATGTATTATTGCAATGCTACAGGAACTGTCTTTGTCTAAATATGTCCAGTCCGGTGAAATTTATGTTGATCAAACCTCTATCTTTGTTTCACCATGCCACTACACCCTAAATAGCGCTTTGTAGATTTAACATTTTCTCAACCTGCTTGGTAGACACTACTACTTTCATAGTGCGCTTAAATATATTAGCATGTTTTCTGTGGGGTTTAGTGGGGGGCCCCCGAGGGAGACATCCTATATCATAAAGATAAAATAAGGGTCTCTAGAAACGTAGTGCCGTTGTCTCCATATGCATGGCGGACATATCTTCCTTAGAGCGCTAGAATAACTAATTTCCTTTCCCTAGCAAACTTCTGAAAGCTCCCAAACACATAGTTAGTTGCAACACCCATTCAACAAATAAACTATAGAACACATTAGTGATGGAACATTGATACCCAAACTGTTCTCTTAGCCTTAAAGTATCGCATATTACCCTTCTGGAGATGTTATAAAAGAAAAATCTGATTTTTCCTATCTTAATTCCGATTGGCTGATAGAATCCTATCAGCCAATCGGAATTGAGGGGACGCCATCTTGGATGACGTACCTTAAAGGAGCCTTCATTCGTTGTAGTCCGTCGGTGAAGAAGGAGGTTCCGCATCGGCGGGAGGAAGATTCAAGACCCGGCTTGGAAGATGACATCGCCCGGATAGAAGACCTCTTCAGCGCCTCTTTGAAGATGACATTGCCCGGATCGAAGACTTCTTCATCGCTGCCTGGATGATGACTTCATCGGATGGAAGATTTCTTCAGCGCCGCTTGGAGGATTAACTTCTTCTGCTCCGGATTTCCACTTCGGTTCCATCGCTGCTCGGCTGAGTGAAGACGACTAAAGGTAGGATGATCTTCAGGGGATTAGTGTTAGGTTTTTGTAAGGGGGGTTTGGGTTAGATTAGGGGTATGTGGGTGGTGGGTTTTAATGTTGGGGGGGTTGTATTTTTCTTTTACAGGCAAAAGAGCTGAACTTTTTGGGGCATGCCCCCACAAATGGCCCTTTTAAGGGCTGGTAAGGTAAAAGAGCTTTGAACTTTATTTAATTTAGAATAGGGTAGGGCATTTTTTTATTTTGGGGGGGTTTGTTATTTTATTAGGGGGCTTAGATTAGGTGTAATTAGCTTAAAATTGTTGTAATATTTTTAAAATGTTTGTAACTTATTTTTTTATTTTTTGTAACTTAGCTTTTTTTATTTTTTGTACTTTAGTTAGTTTATGTAATTGTATTTAATTGTAGTTATTTGTAGGTAGTTTATTTAATTAATTTAATGATAGTGTAGTATTAGGTTTAATTGTAACTTAGGTTAGGATTTATTTTACAGGTAATTTTGTATTTCTTTTAGCTAGGTAGTTATTAAATAGTTAATAACTATTTAATAACTATTCTAACTAGCTAAAATAAATACAAAGTTACCTGTAAAATAAATATAAATCCTAAGATAGCTACAATATAATTATTATTTATATTGTAGCTATCTTAGGGTTTATTTTACAGGTAAGTATTTAGTTTTAAATAGGAATAATTTATTAAAGTATAGTGTAGTGTTAGGTGTAATTATAACTTAGGTTAGTTTTTATTTTACAGGTACATTTCTCTTTATTTTAGCTAGGTAAGCTATTAAATAGTTAATAACTATTTAATAGCTATTGTACCTAGTTAAAATAAATTGAAAGTTGCCTGTAAAATAAAAATAAATCCTAAGATAGCTAGAATATAATTATTATTTATATTGTAGCTATATTAGGGTTTATTTTAAAGGTAAGTATTTAGTTTTAAATAGGATTCATTCCGTTAATAATAGAAATATTATTTAGATTTATTTAATTAATATTTAAGTTAGGGGGGTGTTAGGGTTAGGGTTAGACTTAGGTTTAGGGGTTAATAATTTTATTACAGTGGCGGCGGTGTAGTGGGGGGCAGGATAGGGGTTAATACATTTATTATAGGTGACGACGGTGTAGGGGGGGCAGGATAGTTGTTAATAGGTTTAATATAGGTTGCGGCGGGTTCAGGGAGCGGCGATTTAGGGGTTAAACTATTTATTTAGTTGCGGCGAGGTGCGGGATCAGCAGGATAGGGGTTAATAATTTTATTATAGAGGGCGACGGTGTAGGGGGGGCAGGATAGGGGTTACTAGGTATACTGTAGGTGGCAGCGGTGTCCGGGAGCAGCGGTTTAGGGGTTAATACATTTATAAGAGTTGCGGCAGGGTCTAGGAGCGGCGGTTTAGGGGTTAATACATTTATAAGAGTTGCGGCAGGGTCTAGGAGCGGCGGTTTAGGGGTTAGTAACTTTATTGAGTTGCGGGGGGCTCCGGGGGCGCCGGTATAGGGATAGAACAGTGTAGTTTAGTGTGGGTGCTTAGTGACAGGCTAGCAATAAAGCTGGGAAAAAGCCGAAGTGCAGCAAGATCAGATGAGTGATAACTCTCACAGTCCGCTGCTCATCGCCCCGCAGCTTTTTGACAGCTTTTTTTGATAACTTAGGCGAACGTATTCAAGGTCCGCGGCGGCGAAGGTAGACGAGCTTAGGCGGGCGTATTGGGCCGGCGAAGTCAGAAAAGTAGACGGCTTGATAACTACCCCCCAATGAGTAAAATGAAGACATGTAGAATTAATAAGATTCCTTATTAACACTTGTAATGGTCATAGGTTTTCATCTGTTTCTTCAACCAATGGATTTAAAATCTCATCCAAACAATGAATGATAATTTGGTGTGGTATTAGGGTTGCCACCTCGGCCATGTTTTCCTGGACACTTATGAGTTACACATGCTGTAGGGCGTGAAGGGAAGAACATGTGTTGTGCTGTTCATCAGCACTATTCATGTGATGTCCAGAGGCCAGCTTACCCTGCAGCATGTGTAACTCATAAGTGTGCAGGAAAACATGGCCGAGGTGACAACCCTATGTGGCATGGGAACATTGTGGTTTTTAGCTTCATAATTATATATAAAAGTGTTAGTTTTTTTAAATTAATTTATTAAAATTAATTTTCAGTAGAGTTATTATAATATCAACTACTGTTAATTAATAAGCATATTAAGAAACTCAGTAAATTTGACAATTTTGGTTAATATCTTTTGGGTAGTCTGTTTATAGTTTATTCATAAATAGATTATTGTAATTGATTTAAGCAATATCATTATTATTATTAATTTTTTTGCAACAAAATAAGTGTACATTACAGATATCGTAGCGGACAATAGTGATTACAAAGGGTAAGACTTCTAGGCAGTGCTTAAATGATATGGTGGTTGGTGTGGGCTAATAGGAAGTAAATTTAGCAAAGTCTCTTGTCCGCAGGGTTGATGCCTTTTCTCAATTTTATACAACTTGTAGAAACAATTAAATAAAAACTAAAGCAGTGTCAATGCATGAATACAATTGGATATTGCAGAACAAAATAGTATGGTACTGTACAGTTCAGTAAATCAGAACAGCAGGTGATGGACATTGATATTTAGAGCGGTCTATGAGATGGATCATATTATAGTCTTTAGATAGCCTTTGAGTCAATTAACGGATGTGTGTTAGTTTAACGTTATGACGAGGGGTTCCCTGACATGTGCAATGTTAGGAGGTAGTGATTAAAAGGTTTATTATTTATCTGGAGGGGATAGCAATATCATTAATTTAACACTATACTCTAATACTGTGCTAATAGGGGAGTGCTGATAACTCTCAGCCTATCAGCTGGCTGACTCCCGGGATCTCCAACTGTCCAAACAGCAGAAATCGTCACGCTCCCCCCGATTCAATTAATTTTATTTATGTGTGTTTCTATAGCTCTAGAATGTTTTTCTTTAAATATTAAGGACACCTAATTATGTATTGTTTTAATTAAAGGGACAGTCTAGTCCAAAAAAAACTTTCATGATTCAGATAGGGCATGTAATTTTAAACAATTTTCCAATTTACTTTTATCACCAATTTTTCTTTGTTCTCTTGGTATTCTTAGTTGAAAGCTTAACTTAGGAGGTTCATATGCTAATTTCTTAGACCTTGAAGGCTGCCTCTTAAGAATGCATTTTAACAGGTTTTTCACCACTAGAGGGTGTTAGTTCATGTTTTTCATATAGATAACACTGTGCTCGTGCACGTGAAGTTACCTGGGAGCCATCACTGATTGGCTAAACCGCAAGTCTGTCAAAAGAACAAATAAAGGGGCAGTCTGTAGATGCTTAGATACAAGATAATCACAGAGGTAAAAAATGTATAAATTTAACTGTGTTAGTTATGCAAAACTAGGGAATGGGTAAACAAGGGATTATATATCTTTTAAAACAATAAAAATTCTGGTGTAGACTGTCCCTTTAAGGCTTTTCCGATGGGTGATGGGTTTTGGTGGCTTTATTATTCATTTTTTATTATTATTATTATTTTTTTCCCCTTTGATTACCTTTGGAGATCAGTATCAGTTTCCACTTGGGACAATGGGCTAGATTACAAGTGGCGTGTTAACTATTGTGCACGTCGGAAATACCATGCATATTACAAGTTGAAAGTAAATGCAATTAAGGAGTGCTATTGGATTTTATGCTCGTCATGTTAGTGCAAGTGAAACTTTTTCGTAATGGGTAGTGCGATAAAAAAGTTGCATTAAACACACCATAAATACATTCTACTCATATGAACACTAGCTAATAAAGTTATTCATTTAAATATTTTAAAAACTTATAAGGGTTAAAAGCTATATGGTATATGACAAGGTGTACAGCTGCTTGTATATATACATACATTTTGTCTAAATACAGGGAGTGCAGAATTATTAGGCAAATGAGTATTTTGACCACATCATCCTCTTTATGCATGTTGTCTTACTCCAAGCTGTATAGGCTCGAAAGCCTACTACCAATTAAGCATATTAGGTGATGTGCATCTCTGTAATGAGAAGGGGTGTGGTCTAATGACATCAACACCCTATATCAGGTTTGCATAATTATTAGGCAACTTCCTTTCCTTTGGCAAAATGGGTCAAAAGAAGGACTTGACAGGCTCAGAAAAGTCAAAAATAGTGAGATATCTTGCAGAGGGATGCAGCACTCTTAAAATTACAAAGCTTCTGAAGCGTGATCATCGAACAATCAAGCGTTTCATTCAAAATAGTCAACAGGGTCGCAAGAAGCGTGTGGAAAAACCAAGGCGCAAAATAACTGCCCATGAACTGAGAAAAGTCAAGCGTGCAGCTGCCAAGATGCCACTTGCCACCAGTTTGGCCATATTTCAGAGCTGCAACATCACTGGAGTGCCCAAAAGTACAAGGTGTGCAATACTCAGAGACATGGTCAAGGTAAGAAAGGCTGAAAGACGACCACCACTGAACAAGACACACAAGCTGAAACGTCAAGACTGGGCCAAGAAATATCTCAAGACTGATTTTTCTAAGGTTTTATGGACTGATGAAATGAGAGTGAGTCTTGATGGGCCAGATGGATGGGCCCGTGGCTGGATTGGTAAAGGGCAGAGAGCTCCAGTCCGACTCAGACGCCAGCAAGGTGGAGGTGGAGTACTGGTTTGGGCTGGTATTATCAAAGATGAGCTTGTGGGGCCTTTTCGGGTTGAGGATGGAGTCAAGCTCAACTCCCAGTCCTACTGCCAGTTTCTGGAAGATACCTTCTTCAAGCAGTGGTACAGGAAGAAGTCTGCATCCTTCAAGAAAAACATGATTTTCATGCAGGACAATGCTCCATCACACGCGTCCATGTACTCCACAGCGTGGCTGGCAAGAAAGGGTATAAAAGAAGAAAATCTAATGACATGGCCTCCTTGTTCACCTGATCTGAACCCCATTGAGAACCTGTGGTCCATCATCAAATGTGAGATTTACAAGGAGGGAAAACAGTACACCTCTCTGAACAGTGTCTGGGAGGCTGTGGTTGCTGCTGCACGCAATGTTGATGGTGAACAGATCAAAACACTGACAGAATCCATGGATGGCAGGCTTTTGAGTGTCCTTGCAAAGAAAGGTGGCTATATTGGTCACTGATTTGTTTTTGTTTTGTTTTTGAATGTCAGAAATGTATATTTGTGAATGTTGAGATGTTATATTGGTTTCACTGGTAAAAATAAATAATTGAAATGGGTATATATTTGTTTTTTGTTAAGTTGTCTAATAATTATGCACAGTAATAGTCACCTGCACACACAGATATCCCCCTAAAATAGCTATAACTAAAAACAAACTAAAAACTACTTCCAAAACTATTCAGCTTTGATATTAATGAGTTTTTTGGGTTCATTGAGAACATGGTTGTTGTTCAATAATAAAATTAATCCTCAAAAATACAACTTGCCTAATAATTCTGCACTCCCTGTATATGTATGTGTAATATATATATATATATATATATATATATATATATATATATATATATATATATATATATATATATATATATATGTAGAGATGTGTGTACAGACAGGGCCGGACTGGGAATAGAAAGTAGCCCTGGAAAATTTGGAGATTAGCCCTATTTTATGTTCACTTAATATAATGCGCACGCCCCATTTTTCTGAAAGGGGAGTACTGGGATACTCCTTTCCCCCAATATTTTGTTTCAGAATTATATTATATCAGTTTGTATTAAAAAAAAAATTCCAATTGCATCGATTAATAACCCCTTTAAATTGTATATATTTACTGTACATATTTTACATTCGAATGTTCTTCACTTACGAAATAATGTTATTTTTAATGTAAATACATATTTCTATATACACTCACCGGCCACTTTATTAGGTACACTTGTTCAATTGCTTGGTAACACAAATTGCTAATCAGCCAATCACATAGCAGCAACACAATGCATTTAGGCATCCAGACAAGGTTAAGATGACTTGGTGAAGTTCAAACCGAGCATCAGAATGGGGAAGAAAGGGGATTTAAGTGACTTTGAACGTGGCATGGTTGTTGGTGCCATACGGGTTGGTTTGAATATTTAAAAAACTGCTGATCTACTAGGATTTTCACACACAACCATCTCTTCGGTCTACAGAGAATGGTCCAAAAGAAAGAAAATATCCAGTGAGTGGCAGTTGTGTGGTCGAAAATGCCTTGTTGATGTCAGAGGTCAGAGGAGAATGGGTAGACTGGTTCGAGATGATAGAAAGGCAACAGTAACTCAAATAACCACTCGTTATAACCAAGGTATGCAGAATACCATATCTAAATGCACAACACGTGGAACCTTGAAGCAGATGGGTTACAGCAGCAGAAGACCACACTGGGTGCCACTCCTTTCAGCTAAGAACAGGAAGGCTATAATTTGCACAGGCTCACCAAAATTGGACAATAGAAGATTGGAAAACCGTTGCCTGGTCTGATGAGTCTTGATTTCTGCTGTGACATTCAGATGGTAGGGTCAGAATTTGGCGTAAACAACATGAAAGCATGGATCTATGAGTAAGGCAAGAGCTGAAACGCATAAGACCACTGCTACACTGGCTTTTTGCTTGTCATTTTTCAACTTTTAAATGCTTTAATAAAAGCTATGTTTTAAAACTTTACCTGGACCCCTGTCACACTTTTTTCTGTTTTTTAATGAATCCATCCTGCCTTGTATCAACGGTTTAGGCTCTTCGGGGATATTTTCTTGGCACACTTCGAGTCCCTTAGTTCCAATTGAGCATCGTTTAAATGCCACGGCCTACCTGAGTATTGTTGCTGACCATGTCCATCCCTTTATGAATACAGTGTACCCATCTTCTGATGGCTACTTCCAGCAGGATAATGCACCATGTCACAAAGCTCAAATCATCTCAAACTGGTTTCTTGAACATGACAATGAGTTCACTGTACGCCAATGGCCTCCACATTCACCAGATCTCAATCCAATAGAGCACCTTTTGGGATGTGGTGGAACAGGAGATTTGCATCATAGATGTGCAGCTGACAAATCTGCAGCAACTGCGTGATGCTGTCATGTCCATATGGACCAAAATCTCTGAGGAATGTTTCCAACACCTTGTTGAATCTATGCCACGAAGAATAAACGCAGTTCTGAAGGCAAAAGGGGGTCCAACCCGGTACTAGCATGGTGTAACTCATTAAGTGGCCAGTGAGTGTATAACTATACATATCTATACCTGTATACCTATAGATATGTAAGTATAGATATCTATTTTACATCAACATTATCAGATATATATCAAAATATATATTTAATAATAAAAATGACATATTTTTCTACATGAAGAACATAGGAATGTAAAATATTTATAACACACTATGTCTATATATATATATATGTGTGTGTTTGTTGCAGACATGATTTAAGTGCCTCTGGCGCCCTGGGCAGCTGCTCTATTTGTCCACGCCCACCAAAAACAACCCTAGCCACCAGCAACAGAGCCCCTTGTGGTCCTTTTCCTTAAAATAACCTGAACGTAGTTTGGAGTTAAACTATGTATACTATTTATGGGCTAGATTACAAGTGGAGCGCTCATTTGTGTCTGGTTATTGCTACCACAAGCTTGTGGTAGCAATTATAGCTTATAAGATTAACCTCTCCTGTTTACATTTCTTATATTACTTGTGTTTTTCTCTCTCTTCCATTTGTGTTGCCCCCCCCCCTGCCCTTTCCATTCTTCCCAAGGGTACTGGAAACTGCAGGACATTGTTTATTTGGGGCTTAATGGGATGTTGCATTATAACATGTTATGTGTTCCCAATGATCAGTTTTACCAGAAAGGGTGATTAAATCATTTACAAATATCTCCGTTACATTTATTTCATAATTTAAAAATAGCTTCATTTATTACACATTGTCACTAGATTCCATTCATTTCCAGACAGATTATTACCGGGATAATTGATTCCTACCCTTTTAGGTAACCTGCACGTCAATGATAAAATAGGAGCATGACATGAATGTTACTGAGTATAAATCCAATATACTTATTTCAACACATTCTATTTTGTGTTGGTATATATATATATATATTTATTTATTTCATACTTGTAAGAGTGGGTTCTACTTAAAAGGTTTAAATCCGCTGATGTTTTAATTAAAAACAAGCAAGGTTGAGCCTGTATAAACAGTCTAATTATCAGCAGTTAGGAGATATTTGCACGTGCTATGTTAAAAGCTCTCTTTATTAAATCACTTACATTTTATTGGTTGATTTTATGAGAAGTGTATGGGTGTAGAGAACAACTTACTGTACAAATGTACATAGTGCCACAGACTAAGGTTTGTTAATCTGGTCATTGTTATTCTGTTTAAATTTGCAATAATAGTAAGTTTAAATGACATATGTCCAAAAAGCTGACAAAATAATAAGCACCAGTTTAGCATCCCCAGCACAAAACTAATTAATAACATATGAATATACCAATAAATTAAATTTGAGATATCTAAAGCTTTTGTGGGTAATTATTCGCTCTTCAACAAAATAGCAGTGAATAAATAGGATTTAATTACATTTAAACTAAATACATAAAATGTCATGTTGTGCACACATGTAAATACGACTAAAATCTCACTAGGGGCCTGATTTTCAAAACCTCGCCGGCATGGAAAGAAATCACGCAAAATCTTTGGGATTTTTTTAGACCTTGTATTGTAATGAAGAACTCTGTTTCACATAAAGAATATCTCGCCTGAATGGCGAGGTTTTGAATATCATGCCCTAAATATTGCCATACACAAATGATTAATTTGTTATATATAAAACAGTATTGGAGGACATATTAACTTTGCAGTTAAAATAGATCATCTAAAAATCAAGTTTTCTGCCAAATACCCACTTCCAGGGGCGTAATTAGATCTCACTGGGCTCTTGGGAAAAGACTGTGGTGTGGCTCCCATTACTACAAAGTCTTTTCTGCCTGTTTGCATTAGCAGAAGCTGAGATGGCAGCCATATAGGTGCAAGATGAGCTGTTTCTGTGTCATCTTTTCACCTTGGTTAGTCTACTTCTGTCATGATCCAGCCTAGAATTGAACCTGGGACCTGTTTCTATTTTTGCTTCTGTTCTTTCCCAGCCTGTTGTCTTACCTCTTTGCCACCAGAATGCTTGATCACAGGCTAAGAATATTGGGTTTTTCTGTTTGCTGCAACTTTGGCTCCCTGGCTCCACCTGCTTACCAGCTGAAACAAATCATATAATCAGTAGCCTGCTATATTTGGGAGGTTTGCTTGCAGTTCTGGGCCTTGACATTGAGTGTTATACTCTGACAGACCCTCTGGTCCTGTTTCCTGAGTGAATACAGATTTGTTGGATTTCCTGGTGCCTAATTTCTGCTTCATTTACAGACTGCTCTTCTTGATTTTCCCTTGGCACTGTGTTCCGTTTCTGGACTGTTTTCCTTGCAATTGATCTTGGCTAATCCCCTGATATTTCCTAAGGACTGCTTCAGAGTTCCAGGCTACAGCATATGCAAGTATCCTGCCTGTTATTACAAAGATCTGCATTCCTGTCTGTTACTACAGTGATCCAGTCTACAGCATATGCAAGTATCCTGCCTGTAATTACAAAGATCTGCATTCCTGCCTGTTATTACAGAGTTCCAGTCTACAGCATATGCAAGTATCCTGCCTGTTATTACAAAGATCTGCATTCCTGCCTGTTATTACAGAGTTCCAGTCTACAGCATATGCAAGTATCCTGTTGGTAATTACAAGGAACTGCATTCCTGCCTGTTACTACAGAGTTCCAGTCTATAGCATATGCAAGTATCCTGCCTGTTATTACAAAGATCTGCATTCCTACCTGTTATTACAGAGTTCCAGTCTACAGCATATGCAAGTATCCTGCCTGTTATTACAAAGAACTGCATTCCTGCCTGTTACTACAGAGTTCCAGTCTACACCATATGGTTCCAGTCTACAGCCTATAGTTCCAGTTTACAGCATATGCAAGTATCCTGTCTGTTATTACAAAGATCTGCATTCCTGCCTGATACTACAGCCTATAGACTTTGCCTTATCTAATTTGCATATCTCTGCATTACTAATTATTCTATCAATAAAACCATCACCTTTTATTTCCTAAAACCTTGTACCTGTTTAATTATGCCAAAAAGGAAAGACTCACGCAGACAAAACACAAATTTAACCCCAGAACCCGACACCTCTGCAAAACAGCTCCTCTGAACCTGCTCCCATGCAGAGTATGACAACATCAGAGTATTTGCCCTTTCTGTACAAATGTGGTGGCAGTTTTCTGTCCGTACAGAAACACTGTGGCACCCTATCTTAGAAATCCTGCATTAGTTGTATTTAGACAAGTGCATTGGGATATTTCAGGACGATCCAAATGCCAAAGATGGCAGCTGAAATTCGCATTCAGCAATTTCTGGAGCCTGATTTATTCTTTTAAAGTGCAACATACTTAAATAATAAATCTGACTTGAGCATGTGGCTGCCATCTTCAGCATTCAGATCAGCGCAAAATAGCTGAAAGCACATATCAATTTGTATTAATTGTAATTCTATGTTTAAAGCTGATAATTTCTACCATCCACACATGGGAAGGAAATATCCTATGCAGGATTTTCTAATGTGTATATCAAGTTTTGTGAATTAGATTATTAAATGCCCATGTTTTTTAATTTATGTTGGACAAACAACTAGGGAAACCTGATTAATGTACACCAAGAGCACTGCTTAATCGTAAACTACTGGAAACTGTCTGTATAATTATTATAATTAGGAACTCAATTTATATTTAAGATGTAAGGTGATGTGTATTTATTGAAATGACCATTACAAATCAGTATAGTACTGACTAGAAAGAATACACATAATACCACTCATGTGTTTCCTTTAAGTACTTATTATGTTTGTGGCATTTATTAACATGAAATTAAAATCAATAAACTTTATTTACAAAATAAATACTTAAAAATGGGTGTGAAACATTACAAACACCAATCTACTAAAGGATTGTGGATTAATATTTGTGGGATATAAATTCTGCTTCTTATTTACAATAACAGATGGTAAAGAAATGTGTAGAAATTCGACCAAATCTGGGAGGAATAATTATAGTCTAAACTATTTGGAATTAACTTGACCTGATAACTAAATAAAGTGGCTCCAAGAATATTGCAGAGCGTAAATGTTCCTGGATTAATTGTACCATAAAAAGATATGGTTACACGGCCTAATAAGTTATAACATGAAGTGTATATATATAAGCGGCAACAGTAATTTCACTTAAACAGTAGCAAGTTGCTCATAAATAAATACACAAATTACATCATTATGTTAATGCTTGCTTGTTTTAATAAATCATGTAATGCTATAAGCACACAAATATAGTCAGGTTAATCATTGGTTAATGTAGCCATGTATGCCAGCCTGGATAATTGCCTGGTCTCAAATATACTAATATTAATTTTCCATGAGATTGGATATTTAAGAAGCTTTAAATTACTGAAAGATACATTCTCCCCAACCCTTCTATTAACATGTTTTGCCAAAATAGGCTTTATCAAAAGGTGTGGTGCCATGGCCTTTGCAGGTTTTTATGTCCGTGACAATGAACAACTCGCCGCGATGCTGACATCATTGTCAGTTCAATCCGTCTATTATCGCAACCATCCTGCCTCCTGGCTAGAGGCAAACATTGGCTTTAATTTCATGTGAATCAATGCCACAAACATAATAAGTAATTAAAGGAAACACAAGAGTGCTATTATGCATATTATTTCTAGTCAGTACTATACTGATCTGTAATAGTCCAACAACAATGGAAGCCTGTGATGGAATCATGGAGCATAAGTTAAATATTAGGTGTAGAAATTGTGATGCACCTGTTTCATCAGATTTTTTGCAGGTTGGACATAATTACACCATCAGATCATAGAAGAATTAAGAATCCCTTGGAGGGATGTTGGTAGAGAGACATTATTAAAAAGAAGAAAAATGTATTGGATTTATTACTTATAAACCATGATTCCAAAAGGTTTAAATTGGGAATTTGATTGGACAGTGTTTTGGTAAAATGTTTTATCAAAAGTAAAAATAGGTGATAATCTCTGATGTGTACCTGTAACGCTCCTGTTCGGGGAATTAGCGTCTGTCCTGGTAAGGACACAGCGACTGAGAATTGACTTAAATAACACCCTCTCAACTTGTTGGATAAGACCCAGGATGTGACTGATGGTCTTGGCAGATAGCAGATCAGACAGGCCAGAGGTCAGATACCTTACGGGCAGCAGAGGAACAGAATTGGGATCCAATGGCAGGTCAGAGGTCTAGCGGGAATCAGCAACAAACAGGCAGCAGAAGTACAAAATCAGAATCCAAAGGCAGAGCGAAGAACAAGCAGAAGGTCAAACAACAAGACCACAACAGCAAGTGATAGCGCCCAAGAATACTCCAACAAGCGGCACAGAATAATTACAATTGAGTCAATTTATAGTGCCAAAAATTTGCTCCACAATGCGATGGCCAGAAAAAAAATACGCACTGCCTGCGAAAAAATTATCCAATGGATGTGAAAAAATTAACTGATGTAGCATTAAAAGAATGCCAAAAAGGTTGCCAAGGAAGGGGAGCTAGGCAACTGTAACAAACAGCAGCCGCATTGTGACCGTACCTAAACATTTTTTATTTTTGTTTTAAAGGGATATGAAACTCAATTTTTTTCTTTCATGATTTAGATAGACAATTATTAAATAATTGTAAATAGACATACAACTCAGAGAAAGATTACGAGTTTTGCGTTAGAGGCTATGCTGTGCTAAAGAGCAGTTTTCTCTCACCGCTCACTTACATGCAGCACTGGTATTACGAGTTTTTACAAACCCGTCGTTAAAAGAGAAGAAGTGAGCATTGAGCAAAATTTTTCTCATTACCGCACTCCAATACCAGCGTTGCTTAAGTCAGCGGTGAGCTGGTCGTACGGGCTCATGCACAATTTCCCCATAGGAATCAGCGGGGAGAGCCGGCTGAGAAAAAGTCTAACACCTGCAAAAAAGCAGCGTAAAACTCAGTAACGCAGCCCCATTGATTCCTATGGGGAAACAAAATGTATGTCTACACTTAACACCCTAACATGAACCCCGAGTCTAAACACCCCTAATCTTACACTTATTAACCCCTAATCTGCCGCCACCGACATCGCCAACACCAGCATTATATTTATTAACCCCTAATCTGCCGCTCCAGACACCGCCGCCACCTACATTACACTTATGAACTCCTAATCTGCTGCACCCAACATTGTCGCCACCTACATTATATTTATTAACCCCTAATCTGCTGCCCCCAATGTCGCCGCCACCTACCTACACTTATTAACCCCTAATCTGCCGCCCCCAACATCGCCGCCACTATAATAAACATATTAACCCCTAAACCGCTGCACTCCGCCTGGCAAACATTAGTTAAATATTATTAACCCCTAATCTGCCGTCCCTAAAATCGCTGCCACCGACCTACATTTACTAAATGTATTAACCCCTAAACCTAAGTCTAACCCTAACCCTTTTACCCCCTAACTTAAATATAATTTAAATAAGTCTAAATAAAATTACTATCATTAACTACATTATTCCTATTTAAAACTAAATACTTACCTGTAAAATAAACCCTAAGCTAGCTACAATATAACTAATAGTTACATTGTAGCTAGATTAGGGTTTATTTTTATTTTACAGGCAAGTTTGTATTTATTTTAATTAGGTAGAATAGTTATTAAATAGTTATTAACTATTTAATAACTACCTAGCTAAAATAAATACAAAAGTACCTGTAAAATAAAACCTAACCTAAGTTACAATAACACCTAACACTACACTACAATTAAATAAATTAACTAAATTAAATACAATTACCTAAATTAAATTAAATTAGCTAAAGCACAACCCCCCCCACTAAATTACAAACAATAATAAACAAATTACAAGATATTTAAACTAATTACACCTAATCTAATCGCCCTATCAAAATAAAAAAAGCCCCCCCCAAAATAAAAAAAACCCTAGCCTAAACTAAACTACCAATAGCCCTTAAAAGGGCCTTTTGCGGGGCATTGCCCCAAAGTAATCAGCCAATCCGAATCTAAGGAACACCATCTTGGATGACGTCACTTAAAGGAACCTTCATCCATTGGGTAGTCATCGGATGAAGAGGATGCTCCGCGTCGGATGTCTTGAAGATGGACCCGCTCCGCGTCGGATGGATGAAGATAGAAGATGCTGTCTGGATGAAGACTTCTGCCCGTCTGGAGGACCACTTCGCCCAGCTTGGATGAAGACTTCTCCCGGCTTCATTGAGGACTTTGGCCCAGTTGGATGAAGACTTCTGCCACTTCCTTGAGGATGGATGTCGGATCTTCAGAACTGTAAGTCGATCTTCAGGGGGTTAGTGTTAGGTTTCTTTAACAGTGTATTGGTTGTGTTTTATTTTATGTTAGGGTTTGGGCCTGCAAAATAGCTAACTGCCCTTTTAAGGGCAATGCCCATCCGAATGCCCTTTTCAGGGCAATGGGGAGCTTAGGTTTTTTTAGATAGTATTTTATTTGGAGGAGTTATTTGTATGGGTGGTGGGTTTTACTGTTGGGGGGGGTTGTTTGTATTTTTTTTACAGGTAAAAGAGCTGATTATTTTGGGGCAATGCCCCGCAAAAGGCCTTTTTAAGGGCTATTGGTAGTTTAGTTTAGGCTAGAGTTTTTTTTTTATTTTTGGGGGGGGGGGGGGTTATTTTTTTTTGTTTTGTTTTTTGTTCTTTAGCTAATTTAATTTAATTTATTTAATTGTAGTGTAGTGTTAGGTGTTATTGTAACTTAGGTTAAGTTTTATTTAACAGTTACTTTTGTATTTATTTTAGCTAGGTAGTTATTAAATAGTTAATAACTATTTAATAACTATTCTACCTAGTTAAAATAAATACAAACTTGCCTGTAAAATAAAAATAAACCATAAGCTAGCTACAATGTAACTATTAGTTATATTGTAGCTAGTTTAGGGTTTATTTTATAGGTAAGGATTTAGTTTTAAATAGGAATAATTTAGTTAATGATAGGAATATTTATTTAGATTTATTTAAATTATATTTAAAGGGACAGTCAACCCAAATTTTCAAATATGTTATTTCTATAACGTTGCTAACGATATTTAGTTTGCACTGTAGCCTAATTCATTACCCTAAATCGTTTCTGAGCATTACTACTTACTTGTTTGATCTTTGCAGTTTAAAATGCCCGCCTGCCCCCTCCCCTATTTCGTCATCAAGATCCTAAGTTTGTTGAGTCCCCAGCTCTATCTCGGCTACTTCTCGAGAATCCACGCTCCTGGTACTTTAGCGCATGCGCATTGCGCTGCTAACACTAGGGGGAAGGAACTAAAAATACCTTCTCAAGTTCCGACACGTCTGATATTTCAAATGTACCAGTGTGCTGCCTGTCATCGTAGTCTTTGAACAGTCTCCGGCAGTGTGCAGTCATTGCGTGAGAACTCATTTATAGAGGTAGCTTACAGATAGGCTGCGTGTACTGTTTATACTGTATAGCTATACTAGTAAAGGACATTTGCTTACAATACATAAGTGCTAAAAGGCCGGCCACTAACTTCATTATTGTGCAGGTGCACATACATATTGCTTATTTCTGTCCCTCAGTAATACCTGTGCCAAAATAAAAAAACGCTGGTTACAGATGTCAACGGATTTTGAAATAGAATGCATATGCCTGAAAAATTTGTAAATCAAATAGTGACATTACCCCCTTCTCCTGTAAATCTGACTTAGCCGGCTCAGACAAAAAAAAAACACACTGGATTTGTAAAGATAAACAGCAAATTGTAGATTAATATCTTTAAAAATGTTCTAATACCGTATGTATTTACATAAAATGGTTACATTACAATCATTCTGAGAATGTCCAAAATGAAAAGACATTGTTTAAATATTTTAAAGTCACTAAAATCGTTATAAGTATGTTGCTATAAATTATTCTGGGCAGTACGATCAAGTCCGTCTCCTCCTGGGCAAACGGCTTATTTCTGTGACAGCAATAAGATGGTATTTTAAAACAGTACTTGCCCAGGAGGAGACGGACTTGATCGTACTGCCCAGAATAATTTATAGCATATTTTTAGTTGTAAAAGTGGATACTATAGATCATTGAGACTCCCAAATCAATTTTCATTGATGACTTACACTGCCAGGGTTTAAACTACCAATTGCCATAATACTAAATATGCATATAAAATCATTGGGATAGATAACACTCAATTAAAGTGACATCTAAGACACACTGCAATATAGATGGTCAAATAAGCATATTGTTGGTATGAACGAAAATACAGACTATAGCAACAGACAATGTCCGACTGTGAGGATACCCATTTATGGCTGAAATTTGTGTTTGCACAATTTATAATAAGGTTTGTGATATAGTTATGAATACCTGTTAAGAGAACAAGGATTACATACGTTATCTAATAAGTATGAGCTTATCTTTTGGTAAGCGATTGTGTCTAATATTAAGTAACTGCCCCAAAAAATAAGAAATTATATAAAAAATACAGGACTCACTTATCGTTTAATCCCTCTGTTACTCTGTAGTAATGCGTTGTAGTGAAATTTTAGTATTCACAGGTGAAAGACCTTTATTGATTCCCTGCGGAGTAACAAATAGACTGTTTCCCTCTATTCCTGTGTACCACAAGCATCTAACAACATCTAAACTATACAATGGTTAACAAATCATTGTTTTCTTGTCTGGACCGCAAATATAAGAGGATATCTTTTGCAGCATGAATGTCTGAAGAAACCTTTGGTAAATATAAAAAAATAAACAATTCTTAAACATTGTAGTGGAATAATTATTAGAGCGTGCAATTTTAGCACTTCTGACTGTGGACCTCTAGGTGTTTAATGCCCTTAAATGATTTTAACATATATGTAAAGCTTTAAACCTCTTGAACTGAACACAGCTGATGATTGGCAGCTGTGATTCTTGCTTAGGACCAGTTTTTTTTGTCAAAGTAACAGGTATCAGAAATATTTGTTATTTGTGAAAAATAGTTTCAACATCTGTCCCTTATTTATGGTCATTCACATTGTGTGCATATATTGTTATTTTTTATACAATATTGCCCAAATGGCTAGCAGCCAGGAAGAATCTTATGTCTTTAAAAACTTTTATATATACGAAAAGACAAGAAGCACCATAAGGAGCACTCGCTTGCAAAGTATACAAATACCAGTAGGGTAAGTTACACAGATACTGTAATATAGTTAAAAATAACCTTTATTAGTATCCAATTACAAATCTGTAGATAATGGAAATGTATCAACAAGACAAACACACATAAATGGTTAAAAGAAAATAATTAAACCTAAGTGGAGCTGTAGTACATGCACACAATGTGAATGACCATAAATAAGGGACAGATGTTGAAACTAGTCCCAATAACAATAAGCAGAAGTAGCCACTGAGCAGGTAAATGCCTATATATTGGTCAGGGACGCAGTCCCAAACATATTAATCTATATATCCCTCTCAGTAGCCATATAGTAGTAGTGCTATATTACTATAGTAGTAGTAAAAGTTTTTAAAGACATACGATTCTTCCTGGCTGCTAGCCATTTGGGCAATATTGTATAAAAAATAACAATATATGCACACAATGTGAATGACCATAAATAAGGGACAGATGTTGAAACTATTTTTCACAAATAACAAATATTTCTGATACCTGTTACTTTGACAAAAAAAACTGGTCCTAAGCAAGAATCACAGCTGCCAATCATCAGCTGTGTTCAGTTCAAGAGGTTTAAAGCTTTACATATATGTTAAAATCATTTAAGGGCATTAAACACCTAGAGGTCCACAGTCAGAAGTGCTAAAATTGCACGCTCTAATAATTATTCCACTACAATGTTTAAGAATTGTTTATTTTTTTATATTTACCAAAGGTTTCTTCAGACATTCATGCTGCAAAAGATATCCTCTTATATTTGCGGTCCAGACAAGAAAACAATGATTTGTTAACCATTGTATAGTTTAGATGTTGTTAGATGCTTGTGGTACACAGGAATAGAGGGAAACAGTCTATTTGTTACTCCGCAGGGAATCAATAAAGGTCTTTCACCTGTGAATACTAAAATTTCACTACAACGCATTACTACAGAGTAACAGAGGGATTAAACGATAAGTGAGTCCTGTATTTTTTATATAATTTCTTATTTTTTGGGGCAGTTACTTAATATTAGACACAATCGCTTACCAAAAGATAAGCTCATACTTATTAGATAACGTATGTAATCCTTGTTCTCTTAACAGGTATTCATAACTATATCACAAACCTTATTATAAATTGTGCAAACACAAATTTCAGCCATAAATGGGTATCCTCACAGTCGGACATTGTCTGTTGCTATAGTTTGTATTTTCGTTCATACCAACAATATGCTTATTTGACCATCTATATTGCAGTGTGTCTTAGATGTCACTTTAATTGAGTGTTATCTATCCCAATGATTTTATATGCATATTTAGTATTATGGCAATTGGTAGTTTAAACCCTGGCAGTGTAAGTCATCAATGAAAATTGATTTGGGAGTCTCAATGATCTATAGTATCCACTTTTACAACTAAAAATATGCTATAAATTATTCTGGGCAGTACGATCAAGTCCGTCTCCTCCTGGGCAAGTACTGTTTTAAAATACCATCTTATTGCTGTCACAGAAATAAGCCGTTTGCCCAGGAGGAGACGGACTTGATCGTACTGCCCAGAATAATTTATAGCAACATACTTATAACGATTTTAGTGACTTTAAAATATTTAAACAATGTCTTTTCATTTTGGACATTCTCAGAATGATTGTAATGTAACCATTTTATGTAAATACATACGGTATTAGAACATTTTTAAATATATTATTCTACAATTTGCTGTTTATCGTTACAAATCCAGTGTGTTTTTTTTTTTTTTGTCTGAGCCGGCTAAGTCAGATTTACAGGAGAAGGGGGTAATGTCACTATTTGATTTACAAATTTTTCATGCATATGCATTCTATTTCAAAATCCGTTGACATCTGTAACCAGCGTTTTTTTTATTTTGGCACAGGTATTACTGAGGGACAGAAATAAGCAATATGTATGTGCACCTGCACAATAATGAAGTTAGTGGCCGGCCTTTTAGCACTTACGTATTGTAAGCAAATGTCCTTTACTAGTATAGCTATACAGTATAAACAGTACACGCAGCCTATCTGTAAGCTACCTCTATAAATGAGTTCTCACGCAATGACTGCACACTGCCGGAGACTGTTCAAAGACTACGATGACAGGCAGCACACTGGTACATCTGAAATATCAGACGTGTCGAAACTTGAGAAGGTATTTTTAGTTCCTTCCCCCTAGTGTTAGCAGCGCAATGCGCATGCGCTAAAGTACCAGGAGCGTGGATTCTCGAGAAGTAGCCGAGATAGAGCTGGGGACTCAACAAACTTAGGATCTTGATGACGAAATAGGGGAGGGGGCAGGCGGGCATTTTAAACTGCAAAGATCAAACAAGTAAGTAGTAATGCTCAGAAACGATTTAGGGTAATGAATTAGGCTACAGTGCAAACTAAATATCGTTAGCAACGTTATAGAAATAACATATTTGAAAATTTGGGTTGACTGTCCCTTTAAGTTAGTGGGTGTTAGGGTTAGACTTAGGTTTAGGGGTTAATACATTTAGTATAGTGGCGGCGACGTTGGGGGCGGCAGATTAGGGGTTAATAATTGTAGGTAGGTTGCGGCGACATTGGGGTCAGCAGATTAGGGGTTAATAAATATAATGTAGGTGTCGGCAATGTTGGGGGCAGCAGATTAGGGGTTCATAAGTATAATGTAGGTGGCGGCGGTGTCCGGGGCGGCAGATTAGGGGTTATCATTTTATTATAGTGTTTGCGATGCGGGAGGGCCTCGGTTTAGGGGTTAATAGGTCATTTATGGGTGTTAGTGTACTTTTTAGCACTTTAGTTATGAGTTTTATGTTACGGCGTTGTACCATAAAACTCATAACTACTGACTTTTAAATGCGTTAGGACTCTTGACGGGGTAGGGTGTACCGCTCACTTTTTGGCCTCCCAGGACAGAATCGTAATACCAGTGCTATGGAAGTCCCATAGAAAAAAGACTTTACGAAGTTTACGTAAGTCGTTTTGCGGTAAGGCCAAAGAAGTGTGCAGTGACCCTAAACCTTCAAGACTCGTAATAGCAGCAGGCATAAAAAAGCAGCGTTAGGACCTCTTAACGCTGCTTTTTTACCTTAAAGCACAACTCGTAATCTAGCTGCCTGTTTTTAGTTACAATCACTACCTTGAAAAGGTAACATGAAAAATAAACCCTGTAAACTTACATATCCCCATACACACTATTTATTGTATTAACAAACAGTCGTGCCAGACCAGCAATTTAAAAGCACTTAAAGGTACAGTAAAGTCACAATTAGACATTCATGATATAGACAGAACATACAATTTTAAACAACTTTCCAATTTACTTCTATTATTTAATTTGCTTCTTTCTCTTGTTATCATTTGCTGAAAGGTTTATCTAGGTAAGCTCAGAAGCAGCAAATAACCTGGGGGTCGATCCGATATAAATCGTCGCCCGCAAAAGCCGGCGACGCCAATATTTGCGCGGGTTTGGTATCACATATACGGCGTAACCTAGAAGTTACGCCCGTATATTTCTGCCGTCGCCCGCAGTTTTTTGGGCCATAGGCAGGTATACCAAACCCGCGCAGTTTGGTATCCAATATGCATATAAGGACTTACGTGGCGAAAATGGAGAAAACTTACTCCATTTTCACCTCGCCACAAAAAGCAGCCGTAAGAAGCCTTACGCTGACTATTGGAGCCCCGTAACTCCCTAAACTAACTAGAAAATAAACCTAACACTTAACGCATGCGCAATGTCTATCTCCCTGTCAACCGCGATCTGCTAAAATAAACCTAACACCTAACGCATGCGCAATGTCTATCTCCCTGTCAACCGCGATCCCCCCCCCCCCCCGAAATCCCTAATAAAGTTATTACCCCCTAAACCGCCGCTCCCGGACCCCGCCGCCATCTACATAAACTAACCCCCTACTGTGAGCCTCTAAAACCGCCGCCATCTACCTTATCTATCCCCTAATCTGACCCCTTACACCGCCGCCACCTATATAAAAATTATTAACCCCTATTGTAAGCCCCTTACACCGCCGCCATCTCTATTAAAATGATTAACCCCTAATTTAATCTACCTACCCCGCCGCCAGCTATATTATCTATATTAACCCTAAGTATATTATAGTTGATATAGGTATTACATTATATATATTAACTATATTAACCCTAATTATATTAGGGTTAATATAGTTAATATAGTTACTATAGTATTTATATTAACTATATTAACTCTATCTAACCCTAACTAAATTTATATTAAATTAATCTAATTCATTTATAAACTAAAATATTCCTATTTAAATCTAAATACTTACCTATAAAATAAACCCTAAGATAGCTACAATATAATTAATAATTACATTGTAGCTATGTTAGGGTTAATATTTATTTTACAGGTAAATTGTTAATTATTTTAACTAGGTATAATAGATATTAAATAGTTATTAACTATTTAATATCTACCTAGTTAAAATAATTACCCAATTACCTGTAAAATAAATCCTAACCTAAGTTACAAATACACCTACACTATCAATAAATTTAATAAACTACAAACATCTATCTAAAAATACAATTAAATTAACTAAACTAAATTACAAAAAAAAACAAACACTAAATTACAAAAAATAAAAAAAAGATTACAAGATATTTAAGCTAATTACACCTATTCTAAGCCCCCTAATAAAATAATAAACCCCCAAAATAAAAAAAATTACCTGCCCTATTCTAAATTCAACAAATTTCAAAGCTCTTTACCTTACCAGCCCTTAAAAGGGCCTTTTGTGGGGCATGCCCCAAAGAATTCAGCTCTTTTGCATACAACAAATACAATACCCCCCCCCCCATTACAACCCACCACCCACATACCCCTATTCTAAACCCACCCAAACCCCCCTTAAAAAAGCCTAACACTACCCCCCTGAAGATCTCCCTACCTTGTCTTCACCACACCGGGCCGAACTCCTGATCCGATCCGGGCGATGTCTTCCTCCAAGCGGCAAAGAAGAATTCTTCCTCCGGCGATGTCATCCTCCAAGCGGCAAAGAAGAATTCTTCCTCCGGCGACGTCTTCCTCCAAGCGGCAGCAAAGTCTTCATTCTTCCGGCGGCATCTTCAATCTTCTTTCTTCGCTCCGCCGCCGCGGAGCATCCATCCCGGCCGACTGCTGAACTTGGAATGAGGTACCTTTAAATGACGTCATCCAAGATGGCGTCCGCCGAATTCCGATTGGCTGATAGGATTCTATCAGCCAATCGGAATTAAGTTAAAAAAATCTGATTGGCTGATTGAATCAGCCAATCAGATTCAAGTTCAATCCGATTGGCTGATCCAATCAGCCAATCAGATTGAGCTCGCATTCTATTGGCTGTTCCGATCAGCCAATAGAATGCGAGCTCAATCAGATTGAGCTCGCATTTTATTGGCTGATCGGAACAGCCAATAGAATGCGAGCTCAATCTGATTGGCTGATTGGATCAGCCAATCGGATTGAACTTGAATCTGATTGGCTGATTCAATCAGCCAATCAGATTTTTTTAACTTAATTCCGATTGGCTGATAGAATCCTATCAGCCAATCGGAATTCGGCGGACGCCATCTTGGATGACGTCATTTAAAGGTACCTCATTCCAAGTTCAGCAGTCGGCCGGGATGGATGCTCCGCGGCGGCGGAGCGAAGAAAGAAGATTGAAGATGCCGCCGGAAGAATGAAGACTTTGCTGCCGCTTGGAGGAAGAATTCTTCTTTGCCGCTTGGAGGATGACATCGCCGGAGGAAGAATTCTTCTTTGCCGCTTGGAGGAAGACATCGCCCGGATCGGATCAGGAGTTCGGCCCGGTGTGGTGAAGACAAGGTAGGGAGATCTTCAGGGGGGTAGTGTTAGGCTTTTTTAAGGGGGGTTTGGGTGGGTTTAGAATAGGGGTATGTGGGTGGTGGGTTGTAATGGGGGGGTATTGTATTTGTTGTATGCAAAAGAGCTGAATTCTTTGGGGCATGCCCCACAAAAGGCCCTTTTAAGGGCTGGTAAGGTAAAGAGCTTTGAAATTTGTTGAATTTAGAATAGGGCAGGTAATTTTTTTTATTTTGGGGGTTTATTATTTTATTAGGGGGCTTAGAATAGGTGTAATTAGCTTAAATATCTTGTAATCTTTTTTTTATTTTTTGTAATTTAGTGTTTGTTTTTTTTTGTAATTTAGTTTAGTTAATTTAATTGTATTTTTAGATAGATGTTTGTAGTTTATTAAATTTATTGATAGTGTAGGTGTATTTGTAACTTAGGTTAGGATTTATTTTACAGGTAATTGGGTAATTATTTTAACTAGGTAGATATTAAATAGTTAATAACTATTTAATATCTATTATACCTAGTTAAAATAATTAACAATTTACCTGTAAAATAAATATTAACCCTAACATAGCTACAATGTAATTATTAATTATATTGTAGCTATCTTAGGGTTTATTTTATAGGTAAGTATTTAGATTTAAATAGGAATATTTTAGTTTATAAATGAATTAGATTAATTTAATATAAATTTAGTTAGGGTTAGATAGAGTTAATATAGTTAATATAAATACTATAGTAACTATATTAACCCTAATATAATTAGGGTTAATATAGTTAATATATATAATGTAATACCTATATTAACTATAATATACTTAGGGTTAATATAGATAATATAGCTGGCGGCGGGGTAGGTAGATTAAATTAGGGGTTAATCATTTTAATAGAGATGGCGGCGGTGTAAGGGGCTTACATTAGGGGTTAATAATTTTAATATAGATGGCGGCGGTGTTAGGGGCTCACTTTAGGGGGTTATAGATATAATATAGCTGGCGGCGGGGTAAAGGAGCGGCGGTTTAGGGGTTAATAGCTTTTTTATTGTTAGGCTAGTGAGGGGGGATAGCGGATAGAGGGTTAGACAGTGCGGGCTATGTTAGGGAGGCGTGTTAGACTTGTCGGGCTATGTTAGGGAGGCTTGTTAGACAGTGCGGGCTATGTTAGGGAGGCGTGTTAGACAGTGTGGGTGTTTTAAACTTTAGTCAGGTTTTATAGGCGCCGGCAGTTTCTAACGTGCCGCAAGTCACTGGCGACGCCAGAAATTTGTACTTACGCAGATTTCTGGACATCGCTGGTTTGTGAGACTTACGGCACGTTAGCATCTGACGGCGACCTATATGGGATGGCTCGAGTTGCGAGCTGAAACTGCGGGCGACGTCGGTTCCCTCGCTTGCGCCGCAAACTGCGATCGATATCGGATCGCGCCCCTAGATTCTAGCTGCTGATTGGTGGCTGCATATATATATACCGACTGTCATTGGCTCCCGCATGTTTTCAGTTAGAAACCAGTAGTGCATTGCTGCTCCTTCAACAAATGATACCAAGAGAATGAAACAAATTTGTTAATAGAAGTAAACTTGAAAGTTGTTTAAAATTGTATGTTCTACCTAAATTGTGAAAGAAAATGTTTGGGTTTCATGTCCCTTTAAACCTCTGTGATGCTACAGAAATAGTGCTGGCATCTTGTGCTCTTGCTAAAGTATATCATTGTTGCAAAACTGCTGCCATATATACTGCAGACACGTGCACACTCTTGAGCTTACCTTGCTGCTTTTCAACAAAGAAGATTTGATAATAGAAGTACATTGGAAAGTTGTTTACATTTGTATGTTCTATCCGAATCATTAAAGGAAAAAAAATGGGGTTTTTATGTCCCTTTAAGGTTATGGGGTCAATTTATCAAGCTCTAAAGACTGCTGCTCCATAACTTTTCCGCCTTCTCTGAGGCCGCGGACCGAAATCAAACTGATCGAATACAATCAAGTTGATTGACACCCGCTGCTAGCGGCTGATTGGCAGCAAATCTGCAGGGGCGGCATTGCACCAGCAGTTCACAAGAACTGCTGGTGCAATGATAAATGCAGACAGCGTATGCTGTCAGCATTTATCGATGTGCGGCGGACCTGATCCGCTTCATCGTATCCTGTCCGTCCGCACTATAATAAATATGCCCCTATATATATTAACTTATGTGTTTAAAGAGTTTATTATTGTGATAATGTTAATTACCACTAGGTGGCACATTTGTATTGTGCAATTTCAGAGTTTTGTGTGAAGATATTCAACCACTTAACAACATTGTCGGTTGTGCACAGATGACTAGGAAATAGTGCAGGTCTTGGCGATGTTAGCAAGACCGCACTATGGGGCCGATTTATTAAGAGTTGGACAGACATGATCCGCTGTATCGATCATATCCACCAGACATCGCTGAATGCCGACAGCATACGCTGTCTGCATTTATTATTGCACAAGCAGTTCTGGTGAACTGTTTGTGCCATGCCGCCCCCTACAGGTTCGTGGCCAATCAGCCGCTAGCAGGGGGTGTCAATCAAACCGATGTTAGCAAGACCGCACTATGGGGCCGATTTATTAAGAGTTGGACAGACATGATCCACTGTAGCAATCAAGTCCACCCGACATGCTGTCGGCATTTATTATTGCACAAGCAGTTCATGCCGCCCCCTGCAGGTTCGCAGCCAATCAGCTGCTAGCAGGGGGTGTCAATCACCTCAGAGGTGGCATACAAATTATGGAGCAGCGGTCTTAAGACCGCTGCTTCTTAACTCCTGTTTCCAGCGAGCCTGAAGGCTCCCGCTCCATTCGGGCCATGAATAATCAGCCCCTATATCTGCATGCCTCCAGAAGTGAGTCATGCAGTACCAGCGCAGCCACTGTTGGCAAAGCTGCTCTAGTAAACCTATTAACGATCGTACAACGTACAGGGTATGTCGGTTGTTTAGGGGTTAAACACTGATTAAGTGGTTGGAGAATACACATGATTAAAGGGACAATGTACTTTTCTCCCCTTTTATTTGTCCTAATTATTTATTTTACTTGCTGGAGTATATGAAATTGTTGACAACATACTCCTTTATCTTTTACTTTGGCTTTTGAAATAGCTGCTTTTACTTGTGGTATCCCCACCTATACTTAAAATTACAATACTTAAGTATTGTCTATAGAAAAGCTATGTAAATATCACTAGCAGAAGAAATTATAGTCCCAGAGGGAGGTAGGAGAAATAAGTAATACAATTGTAATTTTCTATTGTTCTCTCTGAGTATTGGGCTTTGGTATACAAACAGAAACAAGATAAGGAAGAATGTGTGTGTATAGAAAGTGATAAAATAAGGCGATCTGAGTACTCTACAAAATCTGCCAATTTTAATGGGTTGTGGTGTCAATAAACAAAATCATTTATTTTATATACAAACATAAACATAAAGGGCGGCTTTATCAAGCTCCGTATGGAGCTTGATGCCCCTGTTTCCACGTGAGCCTTCAGGAGACCGCTGCTCCCAGGGCTGGCCCTAGCCTTTGCGGGGCCCAAGGCAGGATGAAAAAATGGGGCCCCCTTTATCCCCGCCTCCAATCCCGCCCAATCTCTGCCCCAACCCCACACAATCTCCGCCCCCAACCCCACACAATCTCCACCCCAATCCCGCCCAATCTCCGCCCCCACCGTTTTTACAAATAAAAAAAAAATGGGAGAAAAATCATTTAAGGTAATGCACAACATTTTAAATAAAAAACATATAAATCCACTAAAGAGGAGCACTATAACATTGTATATATTGCAATATACCATTTGTACTGTTTCCACGTGAGCCTTCAGGAGACCGCTGCTCCCAGGGTCGGCCCTAGCCATTGCGGGGCCCAAGGCAGGATGACAAAATGGGGCCCCTTTATCCCCGCCTCCAATACCGCCCAATCTCTGCCCCAACCCCACACAATCTCCGCCCCCAACCCCACACAATCTCCACCCCAATCCCGCCCAATCTCCGCCCCCACCGTTTTTACAAATAAAAAAAAATGGGAGAAAAATCATTTAAGGTAATGCACAACATTTTAAATAAAAAAAACATATAAATCCACTAAAGAGGAGCACTATAACATTGTATATATTGCAATATACCATTTGTACTATTGGAACAACGGTTAATGTATATAATAAAGAATTATGTTGACAATTAGGAACAGTTGAGTTGAACTGTGCCTTATTTTTATGTTTTTTCTTATGATAACAAGAACATTACAGAGATGCCAGTGCCGCCTCAGCAAGTGCAGGTCCCTAGACAAAATGACAGCGCGGGCCTCTACCCAGAACAAAAAAATACTTAAAAGAAATGGGGCAATGCACTGTACCACACAAACACAGTGCACAGATATAATACAAACGCAGAGATACTTATATACACATACATCCACACACTCAGACACATATACACACACACACAGTTAGCCCGCACACACACAGATAGCCCGCACACACACACAGATAGCCCACACACACACAGCTCACACACACACTTTCACTCTGTCTCACATACACACAATGCATTTTAGTGGTGGACACATTTTAGTCAAGGTCTAATTGAGATTGATAAGTATGTAAAAGTAAATTTCATTTATCACAACAGTGGGATGTATTATTTTTGGATGTCACAGAAATCAAAGCACTTGCTATACCACAAATTAATGGTCCATGCCATAAATGTATCACAAGAAATACAGAAAAAAACAGCTTCATTAGCATCAGAAACTCTTTAAACACATATACTATAAACTTAGGGGCCCATTTATCAAGCTCACATTCTATTGGCTTATTGGAACAGCCAATAGAATGCGAACTCAATCCTATTGGCTGATTGGATCAGCAATTAGGATTGAAGCTCAATCCTATTGGCTGATTGCATCAGCCAATAAGATTTTTTCACCTTTAATTCCGATTGGCTGATAGAATTCTATCAGCCAATCGGAATTCAAGGGGCGCCATAGTGGATGGCGTCATTTAAAGGAACCTTCATTCGTCTTTAGTCGTCGGAAGAAGAGGATGCTCCGTGCCGGATGTCTTGAAGATGGACCCGCTCCGCTCCGGATGGATGAAGATAGAAGATGCCATCTGGATGAAGACTTCTGCCTGTCTGGAGGACCACTTCTGCCGGCTTGGATGAAGACTTCTCCCGGCTTCGTTGAGGACTTCTTGCCGCTTCGCTGAGGACTTCTCGGTGAGGATGGATGTCCGCTCTTCAAAACTGTATGGTTTTTCTTCAGATCTTCAGGGGTTAGTGTTAGTTTTTTTTAAGGGTTTATTGGGGTGGGTTTTAGTTTTAGATTAGGCTTTGGGCAATTGAAAAAGAGCTAAATGCCCTTTTAAGGGCAATTCCCATCCAAATGCCCTTTTCAGGACAATGGGGAGCTTAGGTTTTTTTAAGTTAGGTTTTTATTTAGGGTTTTGGTTGTGTGGGTGGAGGGTTTTACTGTTGGGGGGGTGTTAGTATTCTTTTTACAGGTAAAAGAGCTGATTTCTTTGGGGCAATGCCCCGCAAAAGGCCCTTTTAAGGGCTATTGATAGTTTATTGTAGGCTAGTTTTTTATTTTTATTTGGGGGGGGGGCATTTTTATTTTGATAGGGCTATTAGATAAGGTGTAATTAGTTTAAATATCTGATCATTTTTTTTATTTTGTGTAATTTAGTGTTTTTTGGGGGGGAATTTAGGTAATTGTATTTAATTAATTTAATTTATTTAATTGTAGTGTAAGGTTAGGTTTTTATTGTAACTCAGGTTAGGTTTTATTTTACAGGTAAATTTGTATTTATTTTAGCTAGGTAGCTATTAAATAGTTAATAACTATTTAATAACTATTCTACCTAGTTAAAATAAATACAAACTTGCCTGTAAAATAAAAATAAACCCTAAGCTAGCTACAATGTAACTATTAGTTATATTGTAGCTAGCGAAAGGTTTATTTTATAGGTAAGTATTTAGTTTTAATTAGGAATAATTTAGGTAATGATAGTAATTTTTATTTAGATTTATTTTAATTATATTTAAGCTAGTGGGTGTTAGACTTAGGTTTAGGGGTTAATAAATTTAGTATAGTGGCGGCGACGTTGGGGACGGCAGATTATGGGTTAATAAATGTAGGTAGGTGGCGGCGATGTTAGGGGCGGCAGATTAGGGCTTAATAATATTTAACTAGTGTTTGCAATTTGGGAGTGCGGCGGTTTAGGGGTTAATATGTTTATTATAGTGTTGGTGATGTCCGGAGCGGCAGATTAGGGGTTAATAAGTATAATGCAGGTGTTGGCGATGTTGGGGGTGGCAGATTAGGGGTTAATAATATTTAACTAGTGTTTGCGATGCAGGAGTGCAGCGGTTTAGGGGTTAATATGTTTATTCTAGTGGCGGCGATGTCGGGAGCAGCAGATTAGGGGTTAATAATTTTAGTGTTTGTGATGCGGGAGGCCCTCGCTTTAGGGGTTAATAGGTAGTTTATTGGTGTTAGTGTACTTTTAATCACTTTAGTTATGAGTTTTATGCTACAGCTTTGTAGTATAAAACTCATAACTACTGACTTTAGAATGCGTTACGAATCTTGCGGATAGGCTGTACCGCTCACTTTTTGGCCTCCCAGAAAAAGCTTGTAATATCTGCGATATGGAAGTCCCATTGAAAAAAGACTTTACGCAAATTGCGTTAGTTAATTTGCGGTACGGCCCAAAAAGTTTGCGGTGCCCCTAAACCTGCAAGGCTCGTAATACCAGCGGTAGTGAAAAAGCAGCGTTATGAGCCTTAACACTGCTTTTTTACTCATACCGCAATACTCGTAATCTAGCCGAATAATAATAATAAGAAGAAGAACACCATCACCACCTATTCAATTTTTTAGGGCTCAAAAGCTATTACTCATATTTAATCACAAAGAAAATAATTTACTGAGGACCAAATTTACTTAATAAGAGTCAGGGTGCTGTTTTCCCACTGATGGCCTAACACAGTGGACTCTGGGGAGCTGTCCCATGACAAACTAGCAGCTGCATATCCCCCCTGGCAGGTCTTGGGGCAATTTGCATCCACAGAATTACAAACATTAAAATGATGATAATATAGAACATTGTCAATAGATATCATTGCATATAAGGAACAATATTCCACTACCTTAACGCCCACGCGCATAGCTCCTCCATTTTTGTAATTTGCATGAGAGTTTACTTATTTTTCTTTTTTTTCAATTTACCTGATTACTCTGCTTTTAAATAGCTCTCTGCTTGTTTTGTTTTTTTCTTCCTTTTTCTTTAGTACTGCAGGGCTATACATTTAATTTTAGGCCCCATGCCCCCCATATACTTGCATAGCAGCACACTCTAGCAGATCTCCATTAGATACGAGATGAATCAGAGTCAGACCTGTCAAGGCCCCAGTACACAGACCATAGATACTTGCAAACTAATATGTACTACATTAAAAGCTTCAGGAGAGCCCCTTACACAAGTCAATATCACAGAGCATAAAACTGAACAAAACTCTCAAATGAGTCCGCCGTCTAGCCGCATATTTGGGGCTATTGCCCAGCCTTTGCATCCATATCAACTCTGCTCCCAGTCTCCAGCAGAGAAATTCCAAGCACAATATGTAGCATGCCCTGGGCCTTTGCCTCCTTCCTACCATCACCTTGCTGCTTGAGTGTCACCATGCCACGCCGGCCGCTACTATTACACGTGTCCACATGCCGACTGCTGTACCCTCCGCTTCCTGCCTGCTGCTGCCTTCTAACTGCGCTCAGAAAAAACTTGTGCCCAAAATGTTTTAATAAAAATAGCGGCAAAAAATAAATAAAATAAAAAGTGGCAGCGCACACAAACAAAAGAAAATTATATAAAAAAATGGTTTGTACCCTCATGGCGGGGCCCCCCTAACTGTGGAGCCCGAGGCAGCTGCCTCACTCGCCTTGCCTGAAGGCCAGCTCTGGCTGCTCCATAACGTGTACGCCTGTTCTGAGGCCGTGGACAGAAATCAACCCAATCGAATACGATTAGGTTGATTGACACCCCCTGCTAGCAGCCAATTGGCCACAAATCTGCAGGGGGCGGCATTGCACCAACAGTTCACAAGAACTGCTGGTGCAATGATACATGCCAACAGTGTATGCCGTCAGCATTTATCGATGTGCAGTAGACATGATACGCTACATTGTATCATGTCCGCTTGCACTATGATAAATCTACCCCAAATGATCGATTTATCATATATTTTATACTACTACTATACTACTGCTGCTGGTATAAGAAGTAATTCGAAACACATTAAATGGACATAAAACTCAATATTTTTCTTTTCATGATTCAGATAGAACATACAATTATCTTCGTTTTCTTGTTATCCTTTGTTAAGGAAGGTAAGCTTAGGAGAGTGCTTGTGTCTACAGCACCATATGGCAGCAGTTTTGCAACAATGTTATACATAAGCAAGAGCACTAGATGGCAGCACTATTTCCTGTCATGTAGTGCTCCATGTGATGCTACTTATCTAGATATCTCTTTAACAAAGAATAACATGAGAATGAAGCAAATTTGATAATCGAAGTAAATTGCAAACTTTTTAAAAAATTGTATTCTCTATCTGAATCATTATTTTGGTTTCGTGTTCCTTTAAAAGAAATACATTTTTACAGTGCACTTTCCCTTTAATGGCTAATGTCAAAGGGACATGAAACTCTTTTTTCCCCCTTTCAATGTGTATTAGTGGACAGCTTCAGACCTATTAATAGCAGGTAATAAATACTAGTTGTTGCTATTATTAGGGATTGCATTGGTTTACTAACCATATGCTAAAAATGGCCTACCAGGAACATTTTCAGTATATGTTTAATAAACAAATGCCGGTAAGCACATCCCTAGTTATTAGCACACAGTTTTCTAGTCTTGGTGGGATGTAGGCTGCTGAGCTTGTACCGCTTGAATGTAAACCCTGATGGTTGCAGAGGTACTGCAAATGGCTGATTAAATACCTTTTAATAGTAAGACTGTTCTTGTAATAGATTAACATATCAGAATGTCAATGTTTTATTTTACAACAGATTCATGTTTTCTGCATTTGTTTTTCAACAGCCAAGCTGGACTTGTTCCTGGAGTAGACAAGAATAGTCATTTTGCTAGCAAAGCCTACATTATTATGAAATGTGTTGCTTATCACTGCTGAGGCCAATACGGGACAAATGTGCGGCCAGTTTGGGGTTATGACGCCTGCCTTGTGCCCTGACAATTTTCAGAATTGTAAAACTCTTAAATTACAGGAAAGATGGTCAAAACAAATAATACCTTTCTGGTTACATTGTTTAACTACAAGAGAGTAAGGGCGAGATTACAAGTGAGGTGCAAACGTTTTTGTGCAAGCGATATTGTGTTTCCGCAAGCATTTTTAATTGTGCTGATATTACAATTTGAGCGAAATTTGAATTGCGCTGGCGCAATTTGCGATTTACGATTCAATACTTACAGCTTTCTCAGAGCTGTGGTTTACTGTTTTACTAAACTAAAATGTTGCACAAAACACATAAAAAATATATTACAAAGTAGAGTTACACCATCTAATAAAAAATATTTCATAAAAATATTGCACATAAAAGTTATAAGGGCTCAAAGATATGAGACTTTAACATTGAGATACACACAGTACATTACTGCTAGTGATGTATTTGTATGCATATATATATATTTACTGCAAATATTTCACATTCCAATGTTCTGCACATAGCAGAATATGTTCTATGTATTTATAAATATATATTCCTATATATATCTGTACATATCTATACCTATATATAATAATCTATACATATATATATATATATATATATATATATATATATATATATATAAAAGTGTAAATATATATTTGTTAAAAAAAAAATCAGATATATGTAGAAATATTTATTTATGAAGAAATAGAGCATATTATGTTATGTTAAGAACATTAGAATATGAAACATTCATATTTTAATGTCGGGTTAGCAAAATTGCAAAAATGCTATGGTGTTTGTGCGAGAGAGGGGGTGTTTGTTTTTTTTTTCCACTTTTTTCCCCGTTTTTACTTCTATGGTGGAATTCGAAGAACGCGATCGCAATTTTGACTTTAAGTGCGATTTTGGTTATCGTTGGAGGAAAAACAGTTTAGTTTCAACTTGTAATACTAGCGCAACCCAGCTAGCGCAAAAATTAAAATCCTAGCGGAATTTTCACTATAGTGAAAACGCAAAATACAGCTTCACTTGTAATCTAGCCGTAAGCATTTTTTTTATACTCCTAAAATACAAAATCAAATTGGCTTTTTGTAATAATTTGCTAATTTGAGCTGTTTTGCTAATCCACCTTAAAGGAACTAGTGAGCGAGGCAGGGGTGGAGTTTGAATTCTAGTATATGAGATAGAGGGATACAGGATCTGCTGGGGATGCTGCTCTCTGTTTACGTTGCTGATTGTATCTCGCTCCCCACTACGGTCACTGCGTCTCAGCTTGGCTTCCAAAGTACGTCATACTATATGGAGCTGCAGCCGCACCTTGCAATTCATCAAGCAGGTTTACACAGACACTGCTGTTGTCTGCATGTAGTGGTCACCCAGTCTGAGCCTCAACACTAAACAGTGTTATGATATTTGTTACGTTACAACCTTATTTATGCAAGTCATCTCATGATAAGCTGCCAGTTTTGTCTTCTAATTGGATAAAGCAGGATAACTCTGTATTTTTTTCTGTTTTCAAATTGGCGGTAATTCCAGTGCACTAGAAGCCTGCAACACCAGTCAGAAAATAGTTTTCAGGAAACTGTGATTTATTTATTTTTTACTTATTTTTATTTCTACAACCTTCACCTCTTAAAAAAACATTTTTAAAACAGCAGATCTTAGGCTTTTATGAGGCTTCTTAATATTAAAGTTTTTAGTTCAGTTCAGATATTAACTAAAGGGACATGAAACCCACAATTTTTATTTCCTTATTCAGACAGAGCATATCATTTGAAACAACTTTCTAATTTACTTATATTATCAATTTCTGCTTCATTCTCTTGGTATCTTTTATTAAAGAAGATGCAATGCACAACTGGGAGCAAGCAGAACACATAAATAAGCCAATGATATATAAGAATATTTGTGCATCCACCAATCAGCAGCTAGCTCGCAGCGAGCCTATCTAGATATGCTTTTCAACAGCCAATACCACGAGAACAAAGAAAAGTAGAAAATAGAAGTAAATTGGAAAGTTCTTTAAAATTGTATTCTCCGTCTAAATCAAGATTTTTGGGTTTCCTGTCCCTTTAATCATTGTTTTAGTACAAAAATCAAGTTATAAGTATAAATTAATAAACTTTTACACTATGAGAAAGCTATAATCAGAATGTACATCAATTACTGTAATAAGGTTTTTAGGCAATTTAAAAAAAATAATACAGGGACATCAATATTTAAATTTAACATTCAGACAGAACATGCAAAATTAAGAAACTTTTCTCTGTTCTATTATCAAATGCATTTTGTTCTCTTGGTATCCTTTGTTAAAAAGTATACCTATGTAGGCTCTGTAGCAGCAGTGCACTACTTGGAGCTAGCTGGTGACTATGCACGTATGCTTTTTGCCTTTGGTTCCCCATATCTGTTCAGCTAGATGCTGCTCTGGAGCTGGGGCGCTAATCCCCCCCCCCCCCCGCGCTCACATGCACATTGCTCAAAGAAAACTTTTAATGCGGGCGGATTAGCATGAATTACAAGTTGAAAGTAAATTGTGTGCGAGCAAAATCCGATGTGCGCTAACTACAAGACTTTAGATATTGAGATATTTATATATATATATTTGTAAATATTTTAAAATAAAAAGAGCAGTATGTGAAGAACAATGGAATGTAAAAAAACACAGTTAAATACATTATTAAATATTAAAATTGTTCAAAATAAATTTTCAACTTTTAATGTATTTGTGTGGAAAGGGCTCCAAACTGTACATATAGGTATATACATTTATGTGTTTAAATGTGTATATATGTGTATATATACATATATACAGATATGAACACATAAATACACACATATGTACAGTATCTCACAAAAGTGAGTACACCCCTCACATTTTTGTAAATATTTTATTATATCTTTTCATGTGACAACACTGAAGAAATTACACTTTGCTACAATGTTAATTATTGAGTGTACAGCCTGTATAGCAGTGTAAATTTGCTGTCCCCTCAAAATAACTCAACACACAGCCAATAATGTCTAAACTGTTGGCAACAAAAGTGAGTACACCCCTAAGTGGAAATGTCCAAAATATTTTGTGAGGCCACCATTATTTTCCAGCACTGCCTTAACCCTCTTGGGCATGGAGTTCACCAGAGCTTCACAGGTTGCCACTGGAGTCCTCTTCCACTCCTCCATGACGACATCACGGAGCTCGTGGATATTAGAGACCTTGCACTCCCCCACCTTCCATTTGAGGATGCCCCACAGATGCTCAATAGGGTTTAGGTCTGGAGACATGCTTGGCCAGTCCATCACCTTTACCCTCAGCTTCTTTAGTGGTCATCTTGGAGGTGTGTTTGGGGTCGTTATCATGTTGGAATACTGCCCTGCGGCCCAGTCTCCGAAGGCAGAGGATCATGCTCTGCTTCAGTATGTCACAGTACATGTTGGCATTCATGGTTCCATCAATGAACTGTAGCCCCCCAGTGCCGGCAGAACTCATGCAGGCCCAGACCATGACACTCCCACCACCATGCTTGACTTTAGGCAAGACACACTTGTCTTTGTACTCCTCATCTGGTTGCCGCCACACACGCTTGACACCATCTGAACCAAATAAGTTTATCTTGGTCTCATCGGACCACACAACATGGTTCCAGTAATCCATGTCCTTAGTCTGCTTGTCTTCAGCACACTGTTTGCGGGCTTTGTTGTACATCATCTTTAGAAGAGGCTTCCTTTTGGGACGACAGACATGCAGACCAATTTGATGAAGTGTGCGGCGTATGGTCTGAGCACTGACAGGCTGACCCCTTCAACCTCTGCAGCAATGCAGGCAGCACTCATATGTCTATTTCCCAAAGACAACCTCTGGATATGACGCTGAGCATGTGCACTCAACTTCTTTGGTCAACCATGGCGAAGCCTGTTCTTAGTGGAACCTGTCCTGTGAAACCGCTGTATGGTCTTGCCCACCGTGCTGCAGCTCAGTTTCAGGGTCTTGCCAATCTTCTTATAGCCTAGGCCATCTTTATGTAGAGCAACAATTCTTTTTTCAGATCCTCAGAGAGTTCTATGCCATGAGGTGCCATGTTGAACTTCCAGTGACCAGAATGAGAGAGTGTGAGAGCGATAACACTAAAGTTAACACACCTGCTCCCCATTCACACCTGAGACCTTATAACACTAATGAGTCATTTGGCACCGGGGAGGGAAAATGGCTAATTGGGTCCAATTTGTACATTTCCACTTAGGGGTGTACTCACTTTTGTTGCCAACGCTTTAGACATTAAAGGGACACTGTGCCCAAATTTTTTATTTTGTGATTCAGATAGAGCATGCAATTTTAAGCAACTTTCTAATTTACTCCTATTATCAAATTTTCTTCATTCTCTTGGTATGTTTATTTGAAAAGCAAGAATGTAAGTTTAGATGCCGGCCCATTTTTGGTGAACAACCCGGGTTGTCCTTGCTAATTGGACAGCACCAATAAACAAGTGCTGTCCATGGGCTGAACCAAAAATTTGCTAGCTCCTTAGCATAGATGCCTTCTTTTTCAAATAAAGATAGCAAGAGAACAAAGAAAAATTGATAACAGAAGTAAATAAGAACGTTGCTTAAAATTGCATGCTCTATCTGAATCTTGAAAGAAAAAAATTTGGGTTAAGTGTCCTTTTAATGGCTGTTTGTTGAGTTATTTCAAGGGGGACAGCAAATTTACACTGTTATACAGGCTGTACACTCACTACTTTACATTGTAGCAAAGTGTCATTTCTTCAGTGTTGTCACATGAAAAGATATAATAAAATATTTACAAAAATGTGAGGGGTGTGCTCACTTTTGTGAGATACTGTATATACAGTATATATACAGTATATATATCTATCTATATACACACACAACCATACAAATATTTAGAGATACACACACATTTATTTATATATTTATATATATATATATATATATATCCGATGAAGGGGCAGCACCCTGAAAGGTCACTATGAATAAATATTATGGTTATTAATCTGAGAGTGCCTTGAAACAATGAGACTATTGTGTATATGCTATTAAGGGCAACCTGGAAGATATATATATACAGCCAAAGAAGAATTGTGCAGACAACGGTCAATGTTGATAAAACTTCATCTTTATTGTTGAAAACATAAAAGCACTCCAGGGGTCAACACAAGTACACAACACGAGTGTCCGCTAACATGTTTCGGCCCTCAAGCCGTAATCATAGCTAAAGGACTGTGCACCTGTGTTTCTTAAAAAGCAACAGGATCCCTTTGATTGGTTAAAAATAAAGAACGTGTTGTGTAAAGGTTAACCCTATGGGAACCAAACTTTAATTTACATACATATATATATGTGCATATATTGCCCATCTTAGAACTTAGTTAGATTAGTACTTAATAGCTGACGTTATTACATGAATTTACTTTACTATTTGCGCTTATACAAAATGGAGATTCATTGTGAACTTAATAAACAATATTAAACATTAAATGTAACAATGCATTAAAGTTCATTATAAAATTCATAATTCTATAATACCATACGATATTTATCGACAGGGTAATCTCGCTAGTATACAATTTAAGCAATGCAAAAAGTATGTATCTTAAACGTCAAATGTTATAAGCCTAGAATATTAGGAAAGTGAACTAAACTAAACTATACTAAGCTAACATCATATACGGTACCTACATGGTGTAACATAGAAATGTAAGAAAGAGTTAATTTTCTAAATCATACTATATGAAATCTAAATTGCTGAAAACTTAAGTTGTCAGCTAAAAGAGGGGGGGGGGGGGAGGGAAGGAACATTAGAAAAAATATATTGAAATATTAGACCATCATTGGAGACAAACCCTTCAGAGTGCACTCTACATAGTGCAATGCAGGGAACCAGGGGTGCCTAGAGAATATATATATAGTACTGTAGTTAAACTGAAACATGGACACTTTGTAATGTTGCATAGTTATAGCACTAGACTATGTGTGCCTAGAGACTATACCAAATAACAAAAGTGTTATTTTGGCAAGAGTAGAACAGACCACTGCACAAGAGGGAAGGGACATTACTCCCAAAAATTGATCAAGTCATATTCCGAATTTAAACCGTTGGGTACACGTGTTTGCAATTTAAAAATCCAGAACATTTCCCTCTTCTGCAGTAGCCTGTCTCTGTTACCCCCTCTAGGTGGACAGAACACTCTCTCAATAGCCTGCCACCTAAGTGTTTCCACACTTTTCTGATGAAATTTCGCAAAATGTTGCACCAAAGGAGTGGATGCAACACCTGCTTGGATTGTGGACAAGTGATTTCGAATACGTACTTTCACCTCAGTGGTCGTGAGCCCAACGTATTGTAGATGGCACGTAGTGCAACTTAAAACATAAACTACATACGTGGAGGTGCACTTAAGGCAAGACTGTATGGAGTAAACCTCTCCAGTAACTTCTGATCTGAAACTATCAGATTGTAGTACATATTCACACACCCTACATTTATTCAGGCACTTAAAGATGCCTTTATGGGTCAGCCAGGAGCTCTGTCCCTGGTCAGTCTTGGGTAAAACAGAGGGAGACAATAGATTACCAAGAGTAGTTGTCTTCCTATAAGAGCAACGCAAACCTTGAGCAATGCAGTGCTCCAGTTTGTCATCAGCCGCCAAAAATGAAAAATGTTTCTTGATAATTTTACATATATCTGTATATTCCTGACTGTATTCAGTAACAAAAGTCACTCCCTTATGCTCTACTTTGGACCTATTATTAATGCCATCCTTGTTTAGAACCGCAGACCTTTCTAAAGGATCCACTTTGCTCCTGGCCTTCCTAATCACTTTGGTATTGTATCCTCTGTTTTTTAACCTTTTGGTCAAATCATCACACTGCTCAGTGCACTTTTTAGGCAAAGAGCAGTTGCGTTTGACCCGAATAAACTGGCCTTTAGCCACAGCAAACGGTACGTGCCTAGGGTGACAGCTTCGTGCGTGTAAAAGGGTGTTCCCTGCTATGGGCTTCCTATAGATTTCTGTCTCTACCTTTCCATCCCTTGTACCTATAATAGTAATGTCCAAAAAGTTTATCTCATTATCCTGGAGATCACACGTAAACTTAATTCCAATATTATTGGAATTCAAGTATGTGATAAAGGACATAAATTGTGACTCACTTCCACTCCACACGAGGAGTAGGTCATCTATATAGAGGCCATAAAAGTAAATATGCTCTCTGAAGGGGTTTCCATCCCCATAGACGTGGGACAGCTCCCACCAACCCATAAACAGGTTGGCGTAGGAAGGGGCAAACTTTGCCCCCATCGCTGTCCCACGTCTCTGTAGATAGAAACCACCCTCGAAAGAAAAATAATTATGCGTGAGTAAAAACTTAAGAACTCTAAGAATAAATTGTCTGAATTCAAAAGAAAAATCTGAAAAATACTCCAAAAAGAAATTGACCGCTATTAGACCCTCCTCGTGTGGAATGGAGGAATATAATGCCACTACATCAATAGTGGCCCACTTATAGCTAGGTTGCCAACTAAGTTGCTCCACTGTACATATGATGTCTTTAGTGTCTCGGATGTAGCTATGCAGCCCTTGGACCAAAGGCTGCAGCAGACTATCCACCCATTGCGAGACATGTTCCATTAGTGACCCTATTCCACTAACAATAGGACGCCCCCGAACTTCCTCGAGGGATTTATGGACCTTTGGCAGATGGTGGAAGATGGGCACTACTGGGTGATCTACCACCAGATACTCAAATGTTTTACGGTCATAGTGCCCACCCTCCAATCCATCATCCAATATATCCAGAAGTTCCCTTTTAAATCCAACTGTGGGGTCCCTGGGAAGCGGAATATAGTCTTCAATATTGTTCAACTGGCGTAGGGCTTCATTTACATAGTCCAATCTGTCCAGAACAACGACAGAGCCACCCTTATCAGCTGAACGTATGACTATGTCATGATTTTCTTGTAGCTCTTTAAGGGCGGCCCTCTCCTGACTGGACAGATTGGGAGCTTGATACTTAGTACTATTTTTGAGCCTAACTAGGTCACGCTCCACACGTTTGAAAAAGGTTTCCAGGGTGTTGCCTCTTGACTGAATGGGGTAAAACAAAGATTTATTTTGAAAACTACCAGATGCATTTGTACTCTCTTTATTAGTGTCAGTCAAAGCCTCCCTAGACAAATTTTCCATATTAATTACATCATAAGTTTCATTAAATGTCAGTTTGCTAGTATACTGACCTTGAGTGGGTACATTCAAATCAGAATCCACTCTATTACCTACAAGTTCATGTGTTTCAGTAAAAAAATGTTTCTGTAATGTCATATTGCGTATTAGTTTATTTACATCGAGGATAGTGTTAAAGATATTAAAGTGATTTGTAGGTGCAAAGTTAAGACCTCGGCTCAGAAGGGAAATTTGAGAATCTGTTAATGTAAATTTAGACAGATTTATAACATTGTTTATTTGTACTTCTGCTTTCCTCTCCGACCTCTCAACTGATAATGCCCCTGGTTCACCTGTCCTATCCCGGTGCGTTGGGGAGGAAGAGAAAAAACCTGTTCAATTTTCCTCTGATCATCTACCGATGCATGTGCCTGAGTTGCCACCATACTACTATTCTCATCAGCATAATTAGAGGCAGAGTTATTAGACTCAGCATAGTGTATTCCATTAGTGGCCACTTGCAAATGGTGATGTTCTGAGGAAATCGGAACATTAGTATTATGTGTCACAGTTGACTGGCCCTTTTTGAGAATGCTTCTAGGAAGCTCATCTCCACTAGATGCACAAGTTTCTTCCCCTGATTCGAAATCAGTGTCAGAATAAGTAACCCTCTTAGTCTCTAAATTATGTGTGGGTGTCTGTCCTTTACCTTTGTTGTTACTGTTGTTCCGTCTATTCCTAGACCTTCCCCTACCCTGTCTTTTGAATGTAGCCTTATCTGAACGTTTCCAAATATATACTAAATTATTGTTGTAATCATTCTGGTCCCTTACAAATTTTGTGTGTTTAATCTCAAGGACCGAATCTTTTACTTTGGCTACCACAGTTTTAAGAATAGTGTCAAATTTGGCAAAACTAGCTTCTAACTGACGTAAATTCATCTCAGCTTGTAACTCTCCTATCTCCTCTCTGATATTTTTGAGGAGATTTGATTTATATGATATCAATAGCATCATTAAACGTATTGAACAATCAGATAGAATGTCGTTCCAGGCATTAATAAATACAATATCAGTTACATCAAAGGTGGGGAATTTACTCAGTCTCAACCCACGTGGAATAATTTTTAATTTAAGGCAGGTCTCAAGTGTCCATATGTCCCATTGGAGCTTATGCTCTCTTATCAAAAGCTTCTCCAATTCCTCAAATAAGGCTGATAGAGAATAATTGGATTTGTCAGTTGAAAAAATTCTTTCAATTTCATTAGAGGTACAGTCTCTTTCAGAAGTGGGCAATAAAGAGTAAAAATGTGTGACCTCCATGGAGAAAAAAGGACTGCTCGGATTAGTGGATGAAAGCAGTAAAGTGCAACTGGGTAATACACTTGAAAATAGAAACAGTAAAGTAAGATAACTGCAACATCCAAAGAATGTTCAAAATAGAATATTTAAGCCTTTAAATATTGAAACAAAGTTCTGACTCCGGAGGATACAATGTTCATAAACCAATAGGTAGCAAAAGTAATGATCCAGTAGAAATTCCCCCTTTACACGCTCTGCACATTAGTAATAGACAGCAAACGACAGCAAGTAATTCACAGCTCTAATGAACAGCAGATTTATATGTATCAAGCCACACACAGGTATCAGGTAAAAAATCAGGGGGAAACCGTGTTCCCAGGAGGCACTACCGCCTCAACTCACCACCACACGGGTGCACCGATTAACCTCTCGTCTGGTGTGTATGTTCAGCGTCCCTTCGACATTAGAGCTGACTTATCCAGAGGCTGTAGCGTCTTCGGCAGAGCGTCCCACTAAGCGGGAGGGGGTGTGTTCCGATCCTCTGGCATCATGTGATTTCCGTAAGCCAATTGGAGAAACGATCTGTAATGCTTGGAAATGCCTCCGTGAACCTTGGAGCTTAAAGTCCTTTGACCGCTGCTGCAACCCAGTTAAAAGTGCACAGCCAAAGAAGAATTGTGCAGACAACGGTCAATGTTGATAAAACTTCATCTTTATTGTTGAAAACATAAAAGCACTCCAGGGGTCAACACAAGTACACAACACGAGTGTCCGCTAACATGTTTCGGCCCTCAAGCCGTAATCATAGCTAAAGGACTGTGCACCTGTGTTTCTTAAAAAGCAACAGGATCCCTTTGATTGGTTAAAAATAAAGAACGTGTTGTGTAAAGGTTAACCCTATGGGAACCAAACTTTAATTTACATACATATATATATGTGCATATATTGCCCATCTTAGAACTTAGTTAGATTAGTACTTAATAGCTGACGTTATTACATGAATTTACTTTACTATTTGCGCTTATACAAAATGGAGATTCATTGTGAACTTAATAAACAATATTAAACATTAAATGTAACAATGCATTAAAGTTCATTATAAAATTCATAATTCTATAATACCATACGATATTTATCGACAGGGTAATCTCGCTAGTATACAATTTAAGCAATGCAAAAAGTATGTATCTTAAACGTCAAATGTTATAAGCCTAGAATATTAGGAAAGTGAACTAAACTAAACTATACTAAGCTAACATCATATACGGTACCTACATGGTGTAACATAGAAATGTAAGAAAGAGTTAATTTTCTAAATCATACTATATGAAATCTAAATTGCTGAAAACTTAAGTTGTCAGCTAAAAGAGGGGGGGGGGGGAGGGAAGGAACATTAGAAAAAATATATTGAAATATTAGACCATCATTGGAGACAAACCCTTCAGAGTGCACTCTACATAGTGCAATGCAGGGAACCAGGGGTGCCTAGAGAATATATATATAGTACTGTAGTTAAACTGAAACATGGACACTTTGTAATGTTGCATAGTTATAGCACTAGACTATGTGTGCCTAGAGACGATACCAAATAACAAAAGTGTTATTTTGGCAAGAGTAGAACAGACCACTGCACAAGAGGGAAGGGACATTACTCCCAAAAATTGATCGTCATATTCCGAATTTAAACCGTTGGGTACACGTGTTTGCAATTTAAAAATCCAGAACATTTCCCTCTTCTGCAGTAGCCTGTCTCTGTTACCCCCTCTAGGTGGACAGAACACTCTCTCAATAGCCTGCCACCTAAGTGTTTCCACACTTTTCTGATGAAATTTCGCAAAATGTTGCACCAAAGGAGTGGATGCAACACCTGCTTGGATTGTGGACAAGTGATTTCGAATATGTACTTTCACCTCAGTGGTCGTGAGCCCAACGTATTGTAGATGGCACGTAGTGCAACTTAAAACATAAACTACATACGTGGAGGTGAACTTAAGGCAAGACTGTATGGAGTAAACCTCTCCAGTAACTTCTGATCTGAAACTATCAGATTGTAGTACATATTCACACACCCTACATTTATTCAGGCACTTAAAGATGCCTTTATGGGTCAGCCAGGAGCTCTGTCCCTGGTCAGTCTTGGGTAAAACAGAGGGAGACAATAGATTACCAAGAGTAGTTGTCTTCCTATAAGAGCAACGCAAACCTTGAGCAATGCAGTGCTCCAGTTTGTCATCAGCCGCCAAAAATGAAAAATGTTTCTTGATAATTTTACATATATCTGTATATTCCTGACTGTATTCAGTAACAAAAGTCACTCCCTTATGCTCTACTTTGGACCTATTATTAATGCCATCCTTGTTTAGAACCGCAGACCTTTCTAAAGGATCCACTTGGCTCCTGGCCTTCCTAATCACTTTGGTATTGTATCCTTTGTTTTTTAACCTTTTGGTCAAATCATCACACTGCTCAGTGCACTTTTTAGGCAAAGAGCAGTTGCGTTTGACCCGAATAAACTGGCCTTTAGCCACAGCAAACGGTACGTGCCTAGGGTGACAGCTTCGTGCGTGCAAAAGGGTGTTCCCTGCTATGGGCTTCCTATAGATTTCTGTCTCTACCTTTCCATCCCTTGTACCTATAATAGTAATGTCCAAAAAGTTTATCTCATTATCCTGGAGATCACACGTAAACTTAATTCCAATATTATTGGAATTCAAGTATGTGATAAAGGACATAAATTGTGACTCACTTCCACTCCACATGAGGAGTAGGTCATCTATATAGCGGCCATAAAAGTAAATATGCTCTCTGAAGGGGTTTCCATCCCCATAGACGTGGGACAGCTCCCACCAACCCATAAACAGGTTGGCGTAGGAAGGGGCAAACTTTGCCCCCATCGCTGTCCCACGTCTCTGTAGATAGAAACCACCCTCGAAAGAAAAATAATTATGCGTGAGTAAAAACTTAAGAACTCTAAGAATAAATTGACTGAATTCAAAAGAAAAATCTGAAAAATACTCCAAAAAGAAATTGACCGCTATTAGACCCTCCTCGTGTGGAATGGAGGAATATAATGCCACTACATCAATAGTGGCCCACTTATAGCTAGGTTGCCAACTAAGTTGCTCCACTGTACATATGATGTCTTTAGTGTCTCGGATGTAGCTATGCAGCCCTTGGACCAAAGGCTGCAGCAGACTATCCACCCATTGCGAGACATGTTCCATTAGTGACCCTATTCCACTAACAATAGGACGCCCCCGAACTTCCTCGAGGGATTTATGGACCTTTGGCAGATGGTGGAAGATGGGCACTACCGGGTGATCTACCACCAGATACTCAAATGGGTCCCTGGGAAGCGGAATATAGTCTTCAATATTGTTCAACTGGCGTAGGGCTTCATTTACATAGTCCAATCTGTCCAGAACAACGACAGAGCCACCCTTATCAGCTGAACGTATGACTATGTCATGATTTTCTTGTAGCTCTTTAAGGGCGGCCCTCTCCTGACTGGACAGATTGGGAGCTTGATACTTAGTACTATTTTTGAGCCTAACTAGGTCACGCTCCACACGTTTGAAAAAGGTTTCCAGGGTGTTGCCTCTTGACTGAATGGGGTAAAACAAAGATTTATTTTGAAAACTACCAGATGCATTTGTACTCTCTTTATTAGTGTCAGTCAAAGCCTCCCTAGACAAATTTTCCATATTAATTACATCACAAGTTTCATTAAATGTCAGTTTGCTAGTATACTGACCTTGAGTGGGTACATTCAAATCAGAATCCACTCTATTACCTACAAGTTCATGTGTTTCAGTAAAAAAATGTTTCTGTAATGTCATATTGCGTATTAGTTTATTTACATCGAGGATAGTGTTAAAGATATTAAAGTGATTTGTAGGTGCAAAGTTAAGACCTCGGCTCAGAAGGGAAATTTGAGAATCTGTTAATGTAAATTTAGACAGATTTATAACATTGTTTATTTGTACTTCTGCTTTCCTCTCCGACCTCTCAACTGATAATGCCCCTGGTTCACCTGTCCTATCCCGGTGCGTTGGGGAGGAAGAGAAAAAACCTGTTCAATTTTCCTCTGATCATCTACCGATGCATGTGCCTGAGTTGCCACCATACTACTATTCTCTTCAGCATAATTAGAGGCAGAGTTATTAGACTCAGCATAGTGTATTCCATTAGTGGCCACTTGCAAATGGTGATGTTCTGAGGAAATCGGAACATTAGTATTATGTGTCACAGTTGACTGGCCCTTTTTGAGAATGTTTCTAGGAAGCTCATCTCCACTAGATGCACCAGTTTCTTCCCCTGATTCGAAATCAGTGTCAGAATAAGTAACCCTCTTAGTCTCTAAATTATGTGTGGGTGTCTGTCCTTTACCTTTGTTGTTACTGTTGTTCCGTCTATTCCTAGACCTTCCCCTACCCTGTCTTTTGAATGTAGCCTTATCTGTATATATATACATTATATACATACACACACACAATATAGCCCTTTGCATTCAAACACCTTGTCATATACCATATACATTTTAACCCTTATATGCACAGACCCCAGGTGAAGAACCTCTGCTCTAGAAACAGTTTTCCTAAATAAAGATTTAGTTTTTTTTATTTATGGATTGGCATTTTCATTGAAAAACTTGTCATCTTACTATAGATTTATAGTATACTTCTTCATATCTAACCTAATTTAATAATAGAAATATTGCTTAATGTTTTGTAAGTACACATCTTTGTCAGGTCATTAAGACATCATTTATAGAATTTGACAGCACTTACTCATTAGAGCGATACTGCCAGGTCATAAAGATTCACTAATGATTACAAGAAGTTGACTTATGAAAAGTTGCCTAACTTTAAAAAAAAAAAATCACCTCATCAGGATGTATTTTAAACATTTACAGAATGCATATTGTATCTAGTCACATGAACATATGGTGCTGCTAATAACATTTAGTTTAAAATATAACTTGTATGTACGAGAATAAATTGGTTTAACCATTTAAAGGGACAGTCTAGGCCAAAATAAACTTTCATGATTCAGATAGAGCATGTATTTTTAAACAATTTTCCAATTTACTTTTATCACCAATTTTGCTTTGTTCTCTTGGTATTCTTAGTTGAAAGCTTAACCTAGGAGGTTCATATGCTAATTTCTTAGACCTTGAAGCCCACCTCTTTCAGATTGCATTTTAACAGTTTTTCACCACTAGAGGGTGTTAGTTCACGTATTTCATATAGATAACACTGTGCTCGTGCACGAGAAGTTATCTGGGAGCAGGCACTGATTGGCTAGACTGCAAGTCTGTCAAAAGAACTGAAAAAAGGGGCAGTTTGCAGAGGCTTAGATACAAGATAATCACAGAGGTTAAAAGTATATTATTATAAATGTGTTAGTTATGCAAAACTGGGAAATGGGTAATAAAGGGATTATATATCTTTTAAAACAATACAAATTCTGGTGTAGACTGTCCCTTTAAGTGCAGATGTCAACAGTTGATTGTCACCCACACAATGCTTTAAAAGAACCTGAAAAACAAAATTTGTTTATTTTCATGATTCAGATAGACAACA